>NC_057728.1:14939092-15100478 GCF_004010195.1 Chiloscyllium plagiosum
GAAAGTTGTTGTGAAACTTGAAAGGGTTCAGAAAAGATTTACAAGAATGTTGCCAGGGTTGGAGGATCTGAGCTACAGGGAGAGGCTGAACAGGCTGGGGCTGTTTTCCCTGGAGGGTCGGAGGCTGAGGGGTGACCTTATAGAGGTTTACAAAATTATGAGGAGCATGGATAGGATAAATAGACAAAGTCTTTTCCCTGGGGTCAGGGAGTCCAGAACTAGAGGGGATAGATTTATGGTGAGAGAGCAAAGATATAAAAGAGACCTAAGGGGCAACTTTTTCATGCAGAGGGTGGTACATGTATGGAATGAACTGTCCGAGGATGTGGTGGAGGCTGGTACAATTGCAACATTTAAGAGGCATTTTGATGGGTATATAACTAGGAAGGGTTTGGAAGGATATGGGCTGGGTGCTGGCAGGTGGGACTAGATTGGGTTGGGATATCTTTCCATGCTGTACATCTCTATGATTCTATGACTCTATATGTTTTCAGATGTTTCATCACCATAACTAGGTAACATCATCACTAAGAGTCTCTGCTGAAGCGCTGGTGGGATGTCCTGCCTCTCTATTAATAGGTCTTGGTTTCTTAAGTTGGGTGATGTCATTTCTGGTTCCTTTATTTTCAAGGGAGGGTAGGAAGGATCTAAATCAATGTGTTTATTGATGGAGTTCTGGTGCGAATACCATGCCTCTAAGAATTCTCGTGCGTGTTTTTTATCGCATGTCCTATAATGTATGTGTTGTCCCAGTCAAAGTGGTGTTCTTCTTTGTCTGTATGTAAGGAAACTAGTGATAGTGGATCGTGTCTTTTGGTGTCTAGTTAGTGTTCGTGTATACTGATGGCAAGTTTCCTGCTAGTTTGTCCGATGTAGTTTTTTTTACAGTTCTTGCATGGCATGTTGTAAATGATGTTAAATTTGCTGGTGGTATCTATTGGATCCTTTAGTTTCATTAGTCGCTGTTTAAGTGTGTTGGTAGGTTTGTGGGCTACCATGATGCCAAGGAAACTGTACAGTTGGGGACTGATGGCAAGTTTCCTGCTAGTTTGTCCGATGTAGTTTTTTTACAGTTCTTGCATGGCATGTTGTAAATGATGTTAAATTTGCTGGTGGTATCTATTAGATCCTTTAGTTTCATTAGTCGCTGTTTAAGTGTGTTGGTAGGTTTGTGGGCTACCATGATGCCAAGGAAACTGTACAGTTGGGGAAGTCTCCCATTTACCTTCCATTGAAAAAAACACCAGAAATGACATCACCCATCTTAAGATACCAAGACTATAAATAGAGAGGTGGGACATACAACCAGCACTTCACTGGAGACTCTCATTGATGATGTTGCCTAGTATGGTGACGAAACATCTGAAAACAAATCTTCCAGCTCAGCGAGCTAACTTACATACTTATCATCAACCTGAGCAATAAATCTTCTCAAAAATCACAATGAGAGTAAATGTGATTTAAATTTCAATGACAATATTGGCATGGTGGCTCAGTGGTTAGCACTGCTGCCTCACAGCACCAGGGACCGGAGCTCAATTCCACCCTTGGGTGACACTGTGTGGAGTTTGCACATTCTCCCCGTGTCTGCGTGGGTTTCCTCTGGGTGCTCTGGTTTCCTCCCACAGTCTAAAGATGTGCAGGTTAGTGGGTTTGGCCATGCTAAACTGCCCATAGTTTTCAGGGATATGTAGGCTAGGTGGGTTAGCCATGGGGAAATGCAGAGTTACGGGAATAGGGTAGAGGGGTTAATACTGGTTGTGATATTCTTCAAAGGGGTGGTGTGGATTCAATGGGCCAAATGATCTGCTTCCACACTGTAGGGATTCTATTCTATGATCTCTGACTGAGGTTTATTGTTACTGATCAATTCACTTAATCCACTGCAGAGTCAGACCATGGCAAATTGGAAGTGCCTATCATGACTGAATTTCTTTTAGTGTTACCACCTCTGTTCAGACATTAATTAAAACAACATTTGCTCATTGTCTGCGAGTTAACGAGCCAAGGATAAGCAAACTAAATAACTGAATTGCTAAACCTTTTAAAGCAAAACGTTTCCTGAAAGATGATCATATTCAGATCTGTTTCTACAGAATGCAGTATATAATATGGTCTCATTGTACCATGTAGATTTGACACTGGTTTTTTTGGAGTTCAACATTCTCGCTATCTTCCTCTTGTAATCTAACACATTTGAGCATGTGTTTAGCAGCAGGAATGATCCTCCACCAATCCTACTTAAAGAGACTGTCGACATCTTTTAAGTACGTTGCTGGTCGATTTCTTCTGGTTTTTGCAATGATTTGGTAGCTATGTGTGTTTACTATAAATATTCAATATTGCAAAAATCAGTAAGGAGTGGTGTGGTAGGTGCTCGGGGAGATTTTACTAGCTTAGGTCTTTTGCACAGACCACTTGCTCCCATTCATGCACATTTTGATACGCCTTTCGCAAGGAATGCATGACGTAGAGAATACAGAGACACCTATGCAGAAAAGGGCAAGCGACTCAATGCTGGAGAAGAAGCTCCCATTACAGAATCAAGGCATTGTTACAGTGCAGAAGGAGGCCATTTGGCCCATTGTGCCTGCACTGGTATTGTTACCTGGTACCTGGTGCCAATCTCCTGCCTTTCCCCATATCCCTGCACACTATTTCTATCCAAATAATCTTCCAATTGCCCTCCTGAATGCCTCTATTGAACCTGCCTTCACCACAGTTTCAGGCAGTGCATTCCATGCCCTATCTACTCGCTGTGTGAAAGCTTTTTCTCACACCACTTTAAATCTATGCCCTTTCTTTTTCTTTAACAAACAGGAACAGCTTCTCCCTAACAATTCTATTCAACCTGCTCACAATTTTGAAAACTCCTGTCAAATTAGGAGACCATATCCACCCAATGTTTACAGAGGGCATCTCTTTTACCTAAATCATGATATAACAAATATGTGATATTTCTGGGCTTCAGTAAGGATGTTCTCTCGAAAATCTGGCATTTGTTTTTTTACCACAGCTGCGCCTCGAAACAAGCCACAGATCTTATTGCCATTTTCATGAAGTTGACTGTGGAATTGATCTTCAATGGATCTGACTCTTTCCAGGCGGGATCAGGGAATGTCGCATAACCCATAGAAAAGCAAGACTAGGAAGGTCTCATTGCTAGAACTCTACCTCGAGCAATAGCATTTATTTGGAGGAAGTGAGTTAAGTCAAAGGTGAATTTGTTCAATATGAACTCAGCCAG
This sequence comes from Chiloscyllium plagiosum, assembly GCF_004010195.1. Classification (NCBI taxonomy): domain Eukaryota; kingdom Metazoa; phylum Chordata; class Chondrichthyes; order Orectolobiformes; family Hemiscylliidae; genus Chiloscyllium; species Chiloscyllium plagiosum. Next base: position 14,942,340 of record NC_057728.1, read on the forward strand.
GCAGTGAAGGTTGTGAATCGGTTTGACCTCTGTTCGTAGGAGTAATAGAGAACCCTAATATCACCTGGTGGAGAGTGGAGGTGTAGTGCAATTGAATATACATAGTGAAGTCGATACAGATCCAGGAAATTGGAAATTGTTAAAGTGAGCAAGGGCATCACAAGGAACACACATACAGATGGGAAGGGACTAGGTAAAGGGAGAAAAGTAGAGTCCAGTTAGGAAGAAACCATTTCGGTGAGATGGAAAACAGGCTAAAGGAATATATCTGCTTGGACATATTTCTGTGTTTATCCTATGGATTTTGGAAAGGAGTTTAGAAGTAGGTTATTCAGGTTTGGAGGACTATGAGGTTTGAGACTGTGGAGGGAAGATCTCCAGAGTAACTGTCCTAGAATCAGTAGTTTGATGTTTGATACAAGAGACGTTGTCCAGGGGAAGTAGGAGGACACATCTGAGAATTGATGTTTGACCTCCAGTAATAGAATTGGAAGATCATGGTTGAATTGGATTTAAGAAAAGTGTTTCAAGGATAGAAAGCAGAGAGTCATGGGAGATATATATACTGCAGACTGAAGGGTGGTGGAGGGTTTCCCAAGGGTCTGTGCAAGGACCGCTGTTACTTTTGATTATATCTAAATGATTTGAATCTTGGAATATGGAGAAAAGTTTCAAAAATTGTTTCAAAAAATGATATCAAACTTAGAGGTATGGTAATCATTGCCAAATGAATTGCTTGAACGTAGTTAGGCTAACAAAATACAGCACCTAGCAGATAAGCTAAGATAATAGATTTTGTCAGAAGGGATGGGGAGAAGCCGTGTGGATACCATGGCACAATTCTAATGAGTCAGCAAGTTCAGAGTAACCTGGAGGTGCATGTGCATAGAAGCTTGAAAGTGGCAGGATGTTGTGAGCGGACGATTAGAAAAGTATTTGGAGTCATGGGCTTCATTAATAGTCGCACTGAGTACAAAAAAAAAACAGGACAGCGATGTTGAATTTTTATAAAGACCTGGTTAGGCCACAACAAGAGTACTGCATTTTGTCTTGATCACCAAATTTGAGGAAGGATGTGAAGGACCTTTTAAGAGGATGCATGGGACATTTGCCAGAATGGCACCAGGAATGGGGCTTTTAGTTCAAAGGTTAGTTTGGAAAGGCTAGATTGTTCTCCTTTGAAAAAAGGGAGATGATGAAGAGATTTGATGGAGGTATACAGGATCATCATAGACTTAGATGATGTAGACAAGGAAAAGGTTAGTTGATGGTATAAGGATAGGGTACACAAATCGAAGAGTTTACTCAGGAGATGCTGGGGAATGTGAGGAAGAATCTTTATGTGCAGTGAGTTTCTAATGTCACTGCCAATCAGGGTGGTGCGAAGCACAATCATTCAATGATTTCAAAAGGATTTTGATGGGCACTTGAAAGAAATGAATGTTACGGCTATGAGTCCATTGAGTGGAACTGGTTTGATTGCTCTGCAGAGGGTCAACAGTGAATAGCAGCTTCTGTGTAATAAATGAATATGGCTGTGATCATATGACTGTATAGGCCAATTCGCAAGGGAACAGCACCACCTTGTCAGCAGGTTTTTTTTAAAACATCAGGGACTGACCTCAGATAATAATGGAGGTCAGGGTGAAACAGGTTTAGAATGAGTGAAGCAGAAAAATAGAGATGTATATCTCATGCTGGCTTTTCCCAGGCTAGAGAGAGAGGCGCAGGGTAAAAGAGGTCACTGTACTTGGGAGAACTCCTGGATAAAGATGTGGTTGCAGAGGTGAAAGCAGCAGACCTCAGTGTTACATTGAGCTTGGAATGAATTCAGATTGAGGCATAAGGGGACGAAGCTGAGACTTTTGCTAATGACAGATGTTATGGACCAGGCAGACCCCCTCAAAACATTTAAGATAGTTGCCCAGACCCTAACTTTGCTAGTTGTTTTAAACAGGTGTGCAGTGGCTATTCCAGGAGAGATGCAATTGTTCAAACCACTTTGTTTTAAACAAAACAGAATTTATTTACAAGATTACCGAATGGAACACAAACAAAAGAGAGCAGAATACCAAATAATTTAACCTCTCTGAAAACCCAACAGATTATTCCAACTTAATGATGCTGTTCCCAATTCTTCCAACAATCCCCATAAACACTCCTTGGCACAAAAGATAAAATCAAACCTAGTGTCTTACAGGAGAGAGAGGAGGATCAGCTGGACCTGCTTCTTTAGGTCCAGCAGTGTTTTGAACACTACTGTGCTAAAACCAAACTAAACCAGAGAAAGGTTGAGCTGGGAGAACTGGCCACTCCCCTTTCATTGTACAAGTGCTTTTTGTTCAAAATCTTGGAAGCCTTTTTTCCTGAGGCAGTATCTGTTAGCTATTATCAAACTGGCCCTAAAACCCTTCAACTTGGACTTTTCAGAGTCTGTGTCTTTTACAACCTCTCTGGAAAAAAAAGCCAAGGACAACATAACGTTGTTGAAGCAGCAGCATTGTCACACGGATCATTCAGAGTTAGGGAGGAGAAAGTTGGAGGGCATCATCAATCTAGACCTTTTTATGTCCCTCCTCCCCCCATTTTACTCATTTTAAAATTGTTACAGCTCTAACTTTACCCAGTTCTGGTAAAATGTTAACATAATTTCTCATTCTAAAGATGCTATCTTTATTTCCAACATTTTTGTTTAATATACATTGGGATAAGCTTCCATGGGAGCACAATGCTGACTAAAGACACTAAATGTTTGAAATCAATCTTTTAACCATGATCCATGGAATGCAGATAGAATGATAACTACTTTTGTGTAGATTGTGTCTCAAAATAAACAGGAATGCATACATTTATTTAATGCTCAAGCTCTGTTTGAATTGGAAACATGTCTGTGTTCAGTTGAAGATTCTTTCTTGTTCAGTGCAGCCTTGAGGAACTAGTAACTAGTAACTGGTTTTACTGCTCTAAACCTGTTCAAGAACCAGTATGTGATGAACAAACAGGGATAGATATTACATGACCTTCACAACCACAACTATGACTTGATACAAATATATCTGAAATATATACCGTGATAAGGCATGTGATGTTCGAGGAGCAGATTTATCTGAATAGCCTGCAATGACCACCGCTCCCTCCCTTGACCTTATGTGACTTTTGACTTCATTTGTCTTCATTTTTTACTTTGTTTGCAAAATATTTCTGTTTTGGTTTCTCCCTCTTCAAGGCTTTCGTATTTTAATTATTTTTGAAGTACATTTGTTTCTACTTTGAAAAGCTGTATCTGAGTTTTCAGTGTTTATTTCCCAAATTAAAATGCCAAGAAATTCTGAAAACATACAATTGTTGATCTGTACCATAAGCCAAAATAACTATTTAAAGCGGTGCTGCGTTGGAGCTTGGAAATGAAGGTGGAAACCCTGCCTCTGCAAGTGTAAAACAAGACTTGAGGGGCTGAATTCTGCTTCTATATTTAATGACTTCTCTGACGTCCTAATGCTGAACATCTCCCAGCTTCTATCCAGATTTCCGTGATACAGAGACCTAAGCTATGATTTTTGTTGAATTCACCTAATGTGAGGTAGAGTCTCTGTTCACTTGTGATGGTAAGATCCTGGCAATCTGGGGACAGTTGGTAGAAATAACACAAAAAATTCAGGCAATTTTAAACATCTAGATTAGGCTTAAAGTAACCCAGTTGTGTGTTTTCACTCAACTATGAAGTCAATTTTATTGCCTTGTTCTTTCCTGGATCAAGCGTGGCCCACAAAGCAGGCATTTCCTTAGGCCAATGAGCTTGGTTCAGGAAGACTTGGCATTAATGGGCATGAAAGTAAGGACTGCAGATGCTGGAGATCAGAGCTGAAAATGTGTTGCTGGAAAAGCGCAGCAGGTCAGGCAGCATCCAGGGAACAGGAGAATCGATGTTTCGGGCATAAGCCCTTCTTCAGGAATCAGGAATCAGGAAAAGATTCCTGAAGAAGGGCTTATGCCCGAAACGTCGATTCTCCTGTTCCCTGGATGCTGCCTGACCTGCTGCGCTTTTCCAGCAACACATTTTCAGCATTAATGGGCATGATTCATTGTTTCTCAGACAGATTTTAAAAAAAGTATATTAAATAAAGGAAACTGTTAAGAGACTATTAACAGAACTAATAAATTGTTTAGTGTAGTTTGTCTTTAAGTCATTTTGAATAGTTATAAATCAGTTTCATCACAGCTTGAGGGCATTCTTATTCAAACAAATTATTTACAATGCCAAATCCACTTTCAGCTGCATTAATAAGACACCACCAAATTGTTACTCTTAAATCCATCAAGCAGCAATTTTTAATGGAAAGAAGAATCAAGTAAACTATTACATTCTATCACATTGTTTGGCTTCACTGGACCATTAAGTATTTTGCATCTGTGATTATGCAAACAAGTTCTATTAAAATTTGAACTGTAACCTGTGCACTGCAATTTCAAGCACATTCTGAAAGCAAAAAACTAAACCCTACTTTTAAACATCAGTAGCAACTGTTGCTATGCTGGAATTGAACATATTGTCATTTTGGATCATCTTTCCACAGTATGCAATTGCTTCAGTACCTTTCAAAACATTAATACTGCAAATGTTTTGTTATGCCCACATTTAAGTTTGCTTAACTTGCCATCAAAATATAACTCATTAGAACGTGGGTGATTTATCTAGACAGTTCTGTATTAAGTCAAAAATTCATATGCAAACATTTAACGAACCTCCTTTTCTAAATATTTGGCATGCCTAATCTAAATAGCCGGATGCAATTCTGCTTGTTCTCAAAATTAGAAATACCTAAATGAATAAATTCCTTAACAGGATTATTATTTGTCTCCTCCACTGAAAAGTACATCTACAGAGAATAAGCTCTCAACGTTGGCTAGATTTTTAAAAGCATTTAAAACCTTCCAGTTGACATGAGGTAAATTGAATGCACGTACATAATCTACGAAAATTAATATTTTGAACAACGGCTTGTTTGATGTCTTAATGCTTATCTCTGAACTTCTATCCAGGTTTCCATGATAAGGATACTGAGAGATTTGAGCTATGATTTTTTTTTGGAATTCACCCGAAGTGAGGTATAGTGTCTGTTCATTTGTGATGGTAATATCTTGGCAATCTGGGTAAAATTGGCAGAAATAGCTCAGCAATTTTAAACGTGTGGACTAATGTTTAATTAAGGCATGTAATGTTAGAGGAGCAGATTTGTCTGAATAGCTTGCAAAGACCACTCCCTTGATCTTACGTGACTTCTGATGTCTCACACACACATATAAGTCAATGGGGTGAATTTACACTTGCAGCTTTGCAGATTCATTCTATTTTGTGCAAAAAGTACACAATCTGTAGGCAGGCAGTCCATGTGACATTTGATAAAATCCTACTTCGGAAATAGAACCAGTCTGACTCAAGGTTAGGATGCAGGCAGACTCTAACCTCACACCTTTAATGCATTGTCTGAGTTGAGATGTCACTTTTCTTTATATAAAACCTTAAGTTATCTTGGGACTGTGACTTGAAAGAAGTTCTGGGATTCACATATTAATCACTTAAAACCTGCATCCCCATTCTAAGTGATTAAACACTTAACAACAATCTGGGTTTGTTCAAAACATCACAAGAGTTGTATAACACTTTGATCTTTTACTATAAATTCTGTATCCTATGATCCTGCTCCACTAGCTACCTGACAAAGGAGCAGTGCTCCACAAGCTTGTACTTCCAAATGAATCTGTTGGACTATGGTCTGGTGTTGTGTAATTTTTAACTTTTCTGAGGCCAGTGACCCCTTTTCAGAGCTGAAGAAGCTGGAACCAGGCTGTACAGAGTTGGGGACTTGGAGGCTTTATTGGAGAAATCTCAAAATAAAATGAGATTAAAGACTGTCGTGGACTGCCTGATGTTTGATGGTGGGTTCATGGTCCTGGGGGAGATTGGAGGAGGTGTCCAAGAGCTGGCACTCTGCCTCCACAATGTCGAGGTCAGTATACCAGACAACAATAGCACCACCACCCTTGTCGACAGGCTTGAGTACAAGGTGAGGGTTGGATTTGAAAGCAGAAAATGCATTCAGTTCAGAGGGAGATAGTTTGGAATGTGTAAGGAGCGGGGGAGGGGCGTGCAGAGAAATTAAGCCGACTGACGTTACATCAACAGTTCTCATTGAGAAGGTTAGTGTAGGTAAAAGGCCAGAGGGAGGGCTCCAAGAGAAGGGTGAGTGTTGGAGGTGAGTGAAGGAGTCTGCAGTGTGGGGACAGGACTCTTGTCCAAAGAAATGGGCACAGAGGCTGAGGAGATGGGAGAAGAGTTTAATGTAATGCATGCCCAAAATTCATTGAGGTTAGGATGCAGAGGGTTATATCTGAAACTTTATCTGAATACAGAACGTTCAGCAATGGAGAGTGGAAAGTCAGAAGAGATAGTAACTATCCGACAAGAGGAGAAGGGGTGGAGTTAGAGTGAAGGGAAGGGGTGGGGAGGGAGGTTCCAGAAGGGTATGGGTATCTCTAAGTTGTTGAAGCTCATGTGCCTTAATTCCTGAAAGGAAAAGAAAAAGTTTCTTGTTAGAACATTGAACAAACTGGAGAATGAAGTGGAATTGGGGGCAGGACATCTCTGAGATAGCGTGATGTGGTGCTGATGGAGAGACCGAGGTCAACAATGTGCCTATGGCAGTGAATGGCACTGAGTATGGATCTCGGGATATTGCAAGAACAGCGGTTTGTGGCGCATTGTACATCATGGAGATGCCTGTGATCCTGGGTGAAATTCAGGGCTGAGACTGAGCCGAAAGCAGTCACTGATCTATGAGATGTGACTTTGGAAATGGGGTTGGGAAATGCTTTGTCAATAACCAAGAGAAACAAGAAGGTAATGACGGCAAACAAAGAAGAAAGATTAGAACAGAAATCCTGTCATAGAGAGGAGCAGTACTTCAATGTGGACATACCTGGAAGAGATGTAGCAGTGAGTTAAACAGTGAATTAAAACAAAGAACTGTAGATGCTAGAAATGTGGAACAAAAACAGAAGTTGCTGGAGAAACTCAGCAGGCCTGGCAGCATCAACTCCAAGTTGAAACTTTATTGCTGGAACAGCACAGCAGGTCAGGCAGCATCCAGGGAACAGGAGATTCGACGTTTCGGGCACAGGCCCTCCTGAAGAAGGGCCTGTGCCCGAAACGTCGAATCTCCTGTTCCCTGGATGCTGCCTGACCTGCTGTGCTGTTCCAGCAATAAAGTTTCAACTTTGATCTCCAGCATCTGCAGACCTCACTTTCAGCATCAACTCCAAAGAAGGGACACTGAACTTGAAACGTTAATGCTGTTTTCTCTCTGTAAGTTATATTTAGATAGCTTGATCCTTTCATTGTTTACTTAAAAAGGAGAACAAATAATATGAGTTTGGAGAAATTCCTGGATTCCTAATTACTTACACTGAATTGTTATGGATATTTTGAATATTGGCAGGAAATTTGAGGTTAAGTGAACAGTGACAAAATGGTGTGTGAATGAGAATAACGTTATACAATGCTTCCTGATTACAATCCAAAAACAATATCTATTCCTCTAAGCATGTTTTGGGGAATGTTTAAAATACCTATTACAGTACAGGGGAGACTTTTCCATGTATTCATTGCATACAAATGGGGTCAATTCCACACACCTGTTTGCATTTTTAAAGTTGCATTAAACTCATGCAACCAATATCATTCCAATGTACCCACATATGTTCTATAAGTTTTCAAAAAATGAGAAAAGATACAGGTATTGGACTTCCTTGAGCATGTTCCACAAATCATTTTTTAAAACATCATTCATGGGATATGGGTATGACTGGTTGGGCCAGTATGTATTGCCCAGATGTAGTTGCCTTTGAGAAAATTACTAGTCAGCTGTCTTCTTAACTCGCTGCAGTCCATGTGCTGTAGATCGACACACTATGATGTTAGGGAGGAAGCTCTGGAACTTTGACCCAATGACACTGAAGAATCAGAGATACTTTTTCCAAATCAGGATGGTGAGTGACTTGGAGGGGAACTTGTAGGATGTGGTGTTCCCGTGTAGCCGATGCCTTTGTCCTTCCAGATGTAAGTGATAGTGGGCTTGGAAGGTACTCAGTGAATTTCTACAGAGCTTCTTGTAGCTGATACACACTGCTGCTATTGTGCATCGGGGTGAAGAGAGTGAATGTGATATTGGGCCAATCTAGTAAATTGCTTTGTCATGGATGGAAGATGCAGCTGAACATCTCTTGTGAAGTCCTATGGTGCATCTTGTTAATAGTACACATTGCTAGTAGTGAGTGTCGATGGTGGATGAAGTGCATGTTTGTGGATGTGGTAGCAATCAAATGGGCTGCTTTGTTCTAGATGGTGTCAGGCTTCTTGCAAGTTGTTCGAGCTGCAACCATCCAGGCAAGTGGCGAGTATTGCATCATACTCCTGACTTGTGCCTTTTAGATGGAAGCCAGCCTTTAGGGGCAGAAGGTGAGTTACTCGCTGCAGGATTTCTAGCCTCAGACCTGCTTTGTAGCAATAATATTTATACATCTGGTCCAATTCAGTTTCTTATCAATGATAACCCGCAGGATGTTGTCAAAGTCAGAAGTCACACAACACCAAGTTATATTCCAACAGGTTGACTTGAAATCACAAGCTTTCACCAGGTTAAATCCATGCCAGTCCAACACCAGCACCTTCACACCCCAGGATGTTTATAGAATTAGATTGTGGCTGCTTTATATAGAACTTCTAAGCTCTATATGACGTGACAGCTTTATCAGCTAAAACGTTGAATAATTGCTGCAGATTTTTATAGAAACTATCTGTTCAATCCTCAGATTTGATTGGGACTAGAGAGTTCTGCATTTATCACCTATTGTCACTGAGTCATCTTGAGAAGTTAGCACTGAGCCAGATTCTTATACTGTAACGTCTGAGTAGTGAAGGTGTTATCTCAGAAGTTGCAGGACATTAAACTAACAGTGATGAAGAGTGAGTGATATTTATCCAAATCTATAAGGTGCCTGTCTTGAAAGGGAACATTGCCCATGCATCTAATGCTGTTATCCTTTTAAGAGATTAGCATTGTTGGTTTGGGCGTTCTTCGGCCTCCTGAAGAATACATGTAAATTCTAGCAGCTATAAGCCAAACCTCTGCAGAAAGCATGTACAAAGGAAAAACTGATCCTCACAGGCCAAGTTCACTTTGAAAAACGGGTTTTGTAAAAAGGAAGACTCATTTATATAGCTCTTTACTTGTCCATCTCTTGTCTCAAAATATTTTACAGGCAAAAAATTATTTCTGATATATAGTCATTGCAATAATGTAGCAAACATGATAAAATAAACACCAGTTTAAAATTTTTGGTGGCAAATTATTAGGTTTTAGCAAAACAAAAAGGCATGCAGGGGCAAACACTAGACACTGTCCTGTGTATTAAAATATATGGAGAAATACCTAGGCCTAGGTATAATTTCAACACTAGCATTTTTTGTCAAGGGAATAGTAATATTTTAAGACAGTTTTTTTTCCAGGTCAAATCAACTTTTAGTTTTCCATGCTGTACATCTCTATGACTCTATGTACAAGATTTTGGGTTTATTTTGTAGATACACTTGATTTTACAATTAAAAAAATATTTTGGATAATAGCCAAATAAAACATGCAAATGACTTTAATTTTCTGTGAGCTAAGTAATAATATATTGAGTGAACTATTTATTGTATTTGCATGAGAATACTTACACAAACCCACCTTTTGTGATTCACTTTCAGCTCCTTAAGGAATATGAAAAGCGCAACATACGAAGGTCAAATCATTAAAACCCATGAGCTGCAAACATTCTTGAAACCAATTTTTAAGCAAGATTCTCAGAATCTCCTTCTCTTTTTACAGAATGAGGTTGGTAATAGAAATTTGTTATGATTTATGTTAAGGTATCATTTTTTGATAAATGATTTCTGAAGTTTATGCCTAAATCTTGCCATTTGTACCTTAGCTTAGTGTCGAAGACTTCATGCGTTATGGTCCTGATTATGGAAGTGAAGAAATATTTTACAATATTCAGGTAAATACAGCTAAGTGACATAGTATCAGTGCTATGTATGAATGTGAAAAAATATTCCATGCTTTTGATTCAATGCTTGTGACCATGACAGCTATTTTCTGTCTTTCTAAGAAACTCTATTAAGCTGTGACTGCATTTAGACAAAACATAAAGAAAGAAAGAAAATGCATTCTTATACCACCTTCTATGGCCTTGGGATTGTGATGACCCAGATCGTAAGGAAAGCCTGACGCCACATTAAGAATTAACATAGGCTGGTGAACATTGGTTAATTGATTTCCTGATTAAGACATCATTAGGTTCCAAGAAATGATAAAATGACCTGAGGTTGCCACGGGGATGAACACCTCAGAGGCAAAGGGTAAACACAAGATTAACTACAATGCAGTTAGATTAGCCAATATTTTCAGTCTGGCAGTTCTAAGCATGCTGATGATTTGTCTAAAATTGAACATTCAAGGTCCTCTTGGAATGGATCTGTTTTATATTTTGCAGTCTTTGCACAACTCATGATGTTCAGTCAGGGCTCTGAGAATTGACCAGAGACCATGTTGGTGTGAGAGTTGGAAAGGCCAGAGAGCAGAAGACAGCAGGAGATTATTAATTGGACAAAATCTTTTGCAACTATTTCTAAAGCCCCACCAGATGCTTTAAAAGGGTTGAAGGTAGCCTCTGGCGATGCTGTGTCAGCAGGACTGTTGTGACCCACATCCGAGCTGTTACATGGATGTGTGCCATGTCAATCTTGCTCAAGTCCCAGTAAATTTGTTGGAACATGGCTGCTGGTTAATGTAACCGAAAAGCCAAAACTGTTGAATGGGAAATAAGAGATTCGACATAGCAGAGGCTGAGTTGGAAAGATGAAGAAATTTTACAAGATTCCACATTTGTGTGGGAAATAATGTGAGTGCTTGCAACCACATAGGACTTTTCTTTGTTGTATTAACTATTTGAAGTGAATTTGGCCTTATTGTTAAAAATATATCTATAGAGCCATACAGACACATAGGACAGAAACAGATCCTTCAATCCAACTCGTCAATGCCGACCAAGTTACCCAAACGAAACTAGTCCCATTTCCCTGCATTTGGCCATATCCCTCTCCTATATCATGCTACCATATCCCTCGAACCCTTTCCTATAAATGCACCTGTCCAAATATCTTTTAAAGACCATTGGGATGCCTTCTGGGGAAGGTGGGATCTGTACATGAAGGACGGGTTGTACCTGAACTGGAGGAGCATAAATGTCCTGGATGGGAGATTTGCTCGTGTGATTCGGAAGGGTTTAAACTAGTTTAGCCGGTTGACAGGATGTATTGAATCTATTGGGAAGGTTTCCCACACGATGAAACAAAGTGATCGGTTGAAGTGTGTCTGCTTTAATGCAACGAGTGTCCGAAATAAGAGTGACGAACTTAGCGCATGGATCAGTAATTGGGGCTACGATGTTGTGGCCATAACAGAGACATGGGTTTCACAGGGGCAGGAATGTTTGCTTGATGTTCCAGGGTTTAGAACATTTAAAAAGAACAGGGAGGGTGGAAAAAGAGGAGGGGGTGTAGCATTACTAATCAGAGAATGCATCACAGTTACAGAAATGAAACTTGTTGAGGTAGGTTTGTCTACTGAGTCACTATAGGTGGAAGTTAGGAACAGCAAGGGAACAACCACCGCATTGGGGGTTTTCTACAGACCACCTAATAGCAGTAGAGAGATTGAAGATCTCATAGGCGGGCAGATTCTGGAACAATGCAGAAGTAGCAGGGTTGTTGTTATGGGTGATTTCAACTTTCCCAATATCCACTAGAACCTCCTAAGTGCAGATGGTTTGGATGGAGCCATTTTTGTCTGGTGTGTTCAGGAGGGTTTCCTTACTCAGTATGTAGATAGACCGATGAGGGGAGAGGCCATTTTGGAGTTGGTGCTCGGCAATGAGCCAGGACAGGTGTCAGATCTCGTGGTGGGAGAACACTTTGGTGACAGTGATCACAACTGCCTCACATTTACCATAGACATGGAGAGGGAAAGGAGCGGTTACCAAGGGAAGATATTTAGTTGGGGAAAAGGAAATTATGACGCTATCAGACAGGAGTTGGGAAGTACAGACTGGGAGCAATTGTTCCACAGAAAGGGCACAGCAGACATGGAGACTGTTTAAGAAGCAGTTGTTGCGAGTGATGCATGAATTTGTTCCTCTGAGACAGGCAAGAAGGGATAAGATGAAGGAACCTTGGATGATGAGAACAGAGGAGCTTCTCGTCAAAGCAAAGGGACCTTGTTTCACCAAGCAAAGGGACCTTGTTATGATTGAAAACTTTGAGGAGCTGGGATATAGTCTTGACAAGATCAAGCTTGATGAAGTTGATGTGCTGGAGATTTTGGAAAATATTAAGATTGATAAGTCCCCAGGGCCAGACCAGATTTATCCTAGGCTGCTCTGGAAAGCGAGAAAAGAGGCTGTTAAGCCGCTGGTGAGGATATTTGCCTCCTCACTCTCCACGGGAGTCGTACCGGAGGATTGGAAGGAGGCGAATATTGTTCCTCTTTTCAAGAAAGGTAATAGGGAAATCCCTGGCAATTACAGACCAGTTAGTCTCACGTCTGTGGTCAGCAAAGTTTTGGAAAGAATGCTGAGGGATAGGATTTCTGACTATTTGGCAAAACATAGTGTGATTAAGGCAGACTTTGTGAGGGGCAGGTCATGCCTCACAAATCTTATTGAGTTCTTTGAGGAGGTGACAAGACAGGTTGACGAAGGTTGAGCAGTGAATGTGGTGTATTTGGACTTCAACAAGGCATTTGATAAGGTTCTCCATAGTAGGGTCATTCATAAAGTCAGGAAGTATGGGATACAGGGAGATTTGGCTATCTGGATTCAGAATTGGCTGTCTGACAGAGGGCAAAGAGTGGTTGTAGATGGAAAGTATTCTGCCTGGAGGTCAGTGTTGAATGGGGTCCTGCAGGCCTCTCTTCTTGGGCCTCTGCTCTTTGTAGTTTTTATAAATGACTTGGGTGAGGAGGTTGAGGGGTAGGTTAGTAAGTTTGCACGTGACACAAAGTTTGGAGGTGTTATCGATAGTATCGAGGGCTACTGCGGGCTGCAGCGCGACATAGACAGGATGCAGAGCTGAGCTGAGAAATGGCAGATGGAGTTCAACCTGGATAAATGCGAAGTGATGCATTTTGGAAGATCGAACTTGAATGCTGAATATAGGATTAAAGACAGGATTATTGGCAGTGTGGAGGAACAGAGGGATCTGGGTGTGCAAGTATATTGATCACTCAAAGTTGCCACCCAAGTGGATAGGGTTATTAAGAAAGCATATGGTTTTTTGGCTTTCATTAACTAGGGATCGAGTTTAAAAGCTGCGAGTTTTTGCTGCAGCTCTACAAGTCCCTGGTGAGACCACACTTGGAATATTGTGTCCAGTTCTGGTCGACTATCAGAAAGATACAGAGCCTTTGGAGAGGGTGCAAAGAAGGTTTACCAGGATGCTGCCTGGATTGGAGGGCTTGCCTTATGAAGAAAGGTTGAATAAGCTTGGACTTTTCTCTCTGGAGAGAAGGAGGAAGAGAGGAGACCTGATCGAGGTATACAAAATAATGAGAGGAATAGAAAGAGTCAATAGCCAGAGACTTTTCCCCAGGGCAGGATTGTCTGGTATGAAGAGTCATAGTTTGAAGATATTAAAAGGAAGGTATAAAGGACACGTCAGAGGTAGGTTCTTTACGCAGAGAGTTGTGAATGCATGGAATGTGTTGCCAGCTATGGTGTTGGAAGCAGAGTCATTGGGGACATTTAAGCGACTGCTGGACATGCTCATGGGTGCGTAGGTTAAGTTAAAATATTTTACATTAGGATTAAACCTCGGCACAACTTCGTGGACCTAAGGACCTGTTCTGTGCTGTACTTTTCTATGTTCTATGTTCTAAATGTTGTAACTACATCTGCATCTACTACTTCCTCTGGCAGTTCATTCTACATATGAACTACCCTCGGTGTGAAAAGCTTTCTCCTCAGCTCCCTTTTAAATCTTTCTCCTCTCACCTTATAAATATGCCCTTTTGTTTTGAACTTCACTACTCTTGGGAAAAAGACCTTGCTATTCATCCAAACGTGCCTCTCATGATCTTATAACCCTCCATATGGTCATCTTTCGGCTTCCGACACTCCAGGGTAAAAAAGTCTCAGCCTATTCAGCCTCACCTCATCACTCAAACCCTCCAATCCTGCAACATCCTGATGAAGCTTTTCTGCACCCTCTCCAATATGATAAACTTCACCAGTTAATGAATGAATAGACTATGTTGATAAATTGATTTGCTGCCTTGACATTCTAAAAATTGAACTCTTGCCCACTGATTTTCTTTCTGTTGGCTTTGTGGGGCTTCCTTTTTTTTAAAATTATCAGTTTGTATGGGATGGTCAAAGCACTCTTCAGGCAATTAAGTATTTTTGATGATTATAATTTGCACAAACCAATTTCCCAATAAAAGTGATGAGATAAATGCCCATATCATGGCTGGAATCTTCCCAACACTGAGCAATATGGCATTGGAAAGAAAGTTCAATAAATAGGGTGAGAACAGCAGTAGGGAGATTCTCAACACTGAGGCCAAATGTCCTATTTGCCAAGCCAGCCTTGAACAGTGAGACAGGTATCTCAGTATTAAATGGTGAGAGGCCTATTTACATCCAGAGCATACGTTAGTGTGCCATTATTAGTAACTCTCACCTCTCTGATATGCAGTTTCCCATTCTAACTCCCACTGGATAGAAAGTAGACAGCGACAATTCCTAACATGAAAATCAAAGCATTTACTTGGTGTCTCCAAAATGCCACTTGCTCCTCCAGCCCTCCACCATGGGCATTAGTCACATCTGAGGGCATGATCTGAGGGTAGCAACCATACAAGCCCTATCTGTCTACAGAATTTGGCAATAGACATGTGTCAGCCTTACCATAGCGTCTGATCCACGTAAAATACTATTCTGCACCTCAATGTTGCATTGTGGAGAGCACGGCCATTTTCATTGTAATGACTTGCCAGGACACCTTGCATATGGGTACAGGAACCTATTGATTGAATTGACTTGAATGCACCTCAAGACTCCTCTCTTACTCTCTTAGCGTATACTCACTTTACAACAACTTGGATGCTCACAGCATCACTGCCTTGAGTGCATTTTTGCATTTTGCCCCAAGCCTGAACTGTAAGGATGAAAGAGTTTCTGTCTTGCCTAAAAACGCTGAGATTAAGCAAGGAGGCTTGCTAAAGTTGTCAATAGTTATCAGTCAAGGGTACAAAAGGTATAGAAACAAAATTAGGCAATTCAGCCTCTCAAGTCTGCTTCATCATTTGATCATGACTGATTTATTTGTCAATCCCATTCTCCTGTCTTCTCCCCGTAATCCTTTATCCTCTTACTAATCAAGGATCTAGCTATCTCTGTCTTAAACACACTCAACGACGCGGCCTCCACAGCCATTTATGGCAATGAGTTTCAAAGACTAAACACCCTTTGGTTGAAGAAATTCCACCTCATCTGAGTTCTAAAGGGTCATCCCTTCTCTCTGAGACTGTGCCCTCAGGTCCTAGTCTCTCCTAGTAGTGGAAACATCTTCTCCATGTCCACTCTATCCAGGCCTCTCAGTATTCTGTAAGTTTCAGTCAGACACCTCTTCTCATCCTTCTAAACCCCAGAGACCTCAGTGCTCCTCATATGACAAGCCCTTCATCCCTGGGATCATTCTAGTAAATCTCCTCTGGAACTCCTACAATACCAACCAATCCTTCCTTAAACAAGGGGCCCAAAACTGCTCACAATATTCCTAATGCAGCCTGACTGGAGCTTTATAAGCCTTAGCAGTATGCTCATGCTTTTGGATTCTAGCCCTCATGAAATGAATGCTAACATTGCATTTGATTTCCTAAATGCCAACTGAAGCTGAATGTTAACCTTAAGAGAATCCTGATCTAGGAATACCAAGTCCCTTTGTGTTTCAGATTTCTGAAGCCTGTCCCCATTTAGGAAAAAGTCTATGCCTCTATTCTTCCCACCAAAGTACATAACTTCACATTTTCCCACACTGTATTCCATCCGCCACTTTTTGCCGATTGTCCTAGTCTCATCAAGTCCTTCTGCAACCTGCCCACTTCCTCAACACTATCCGTCCCTCGGCTTATCTTTGTGTCATCTGCACATTTAACAACAATGCCCTCAGTACTTTCATCCAGATTGTTAGTTTACCACGTGAAAAGTTGTGTTTCCAATACCAAACCATGTGGCAACACCAGTCACCAGCTGCCATCCTGAGAAAGACCCTTTATCCCCAGCCCTCTGCCTCCTGCCAGTCAGCCAATCCCTTTATCCATGTCAGTACCTTGCCCCCAACACCACAGGCTTTATCTCATTTCGCAGCCCCTGTGAGGCACCTTGTCAAAGGCCTTAATTCACATCCACTGGTTCTCCTTTGTCTAACATGCTCATCACCTCCTCAAAGAATTTAAAGATTTGTCAGACATGACATCCCCTTGATGGAGACATGCTGACTCTTTAATTTGCCAGGCACTTCTACCATGTCCTCTGCAATCTCATCCTTAATAATGGACTTTAAAATCTTGCCAATGGCCAATATTAGGCTAACCAGACTATTGTTTCATGTCTTCTGCCTCCCTCCCTTGTTAAACGAATTTAAACATGGCTAATCCACCTAACCTCCTATATCTTTGTGACAGTAGGAGGAAACCAGAGAACGTAGAGCAAAACCCACACAGACACAGGGAGAATGTGCAAACACCACACAGGCAGTCGTCCGAGGCTGGAATCAAACCTGGGTCCCTGGTGCTATGAGGTAGCAGTGCTAACCACTGTGCTATGCCTTTATTAGTACCCTTATGGGAAGGGCTAGACAATAGGATTGATTTCTCACAATTAATTTATGTTTGAATGTAAGCTTTCAGTGACTGACAAGATGATTCATAAAGTCCCGAATAGTTTTTCCAGTTAACTGTGTAACCTATCACAAACAATTAAATCAATTTCATTAGTAAACAGGATTGTCCATGACGTTGACAGCACAGGATACTTAGAGATGTTTTTCTCTCACTTGAGTTCCAGTGGCTTAATAAGGTATGAATGAAGTCTTCACTTTAGGCTGACCTTTTGTCATGCAGTTAAATTGAAACCTATAAAATGTCACAAACATGGCATTGTGCTGATTAAAATGGAGCTCCTTGTACATATAGAGAACAGCAAGAAAGGTAAAAAAAAAAGCTCGCTCATTTATACATAGTACTGAAAAGATTTTCAACTGTTCATTTCTAATGGAATTTACTTGACAGCTTTTATGAGAATTGATCTACAGCAAAGGACAAAATGGCTGACTCATTTTGAAAGGGAAATGAAGAGGAAGAAAAGTTCTTCTGTTATTTTTGATAAAAATGTAACAATGGACAATCAGAATCTGAGCTGGCAGCAAATTCTCTGCGATCAAAATTGTGATGCCTAAATTCATTAACAGTAATGGGAGAAAAAAATGTGAAATATCAAAAATATAACAGTGAAAAGCGCACGAAGGCTGGAAATCTGATAATACCAACAGTGTAACACCTAATAAATTTCCATAGTGTTTGTCAAGTTTTACCTACCAGAGAACACTTAATTGTTGTTGGTTTACTTGTCTTAGTTCTATTAGCTGTGGAATAATAAGTCTCATACATGTTATGCTGCATATTTTCTGTCCAGAGTTAAATGATGAACTACAGATTACAGTATAAACATGTAAGAAACTAAGGAAAATGTGCTGAACTTTTAAAATGCAAAGGAAATTAGCCCCCAGTATATTCACTGTGGAGGGTTGTAATAAATTACAGGTCATTCCGCTGTAATGCGCATTATACAAATTTACTATGACACGATTGACGGATTGGGGGCACTGTTTCTAAAGCATGAGGTTTTAAAGTGTGTATCAGTTATAATGCAATTTCAACCCCATTAGTTTAAATGGTGCTGTCATTAGATGATTTTCTTATAACACGTGATTGCATGAGAATGGAACTATCATGTTCTAGCAGAACTGATTGTTTTTAATACCCAAGAACGTGAGAAATAGAGTTCCAGGAGATCATTTGACTCTTCAAACCTGCTCTGTCATTCAAGAAGTTCACAGTTTTAATCTGATATTTTACCGCACCTTCTTATACTCTCTCCAAAACCGTCATACCCAACAATATATCAGCCTCTTTCTTGAATATTCTCAATCTTTGAGTATCCATAGCTGTCTGGGGTAGACTCTTCTAAAGATTCATAACTCTTTAAGTGAAGAAGTTCCTCCTCATCTCAGTCAAAACAGATCATGGTCATATTGACGATCATCTTTTTCTTATACACTTTCACAAACCAGCTGTCTAAGAACCAGAGTGATCTGATAACCAGAGATTTTTTACGTTGGACTGTGCATCATTTTGTTTTCTTCTTGATTAAAATTAGCCTATCCAGACAGATCAGCTTGAAATGGCATGGTAACCAGACCCATTAGCTGCTTCATCACTTGGATGTCATGCTTCCAGCAACCTCTGACCCCACCCATCCCACATAGGCCTGAACCAAGGCCTAAGCATCCAACTTCTGCAAGAACCAAAGTCTGACACAGACTCGGTCATGACGTTATTGGATTTGAGAAGCTTTACTTGCATATGTAAAAAGAAAGGGGAACTGCAGTGACCTTTAATAATTTTATTGTGCTTTTCTATAAAGGGACTAAATTAGTGCCATGATGCTTGAACTGTGACATTATTTAAAAATTGATTATAAGTTTTTAAAATATAGAATCATGGAATTTGACAGCATCAAAGGAAGTCTCAGCCCAGTGTTACCAGCTTGAAAGGTCTGTCCATTCTAGCCCCAGGCGCATGCTTTTATCCCATTACCCTATAAAATAGGCCTCTTCAAGTACATGTCCATTTGATTGTTCTTCTAGAATCAGCTCCCACAATCCCTTCAGTTTTATGTTCCACATCATAGCAACCCAATGTGTGAAGAAATTTCACCTCACTTCCCCTCGAGTTCTTACATTAATTTGTTTAAATTTTTGAACTCTCATTGCTGATCCAGTTAGCAGAGAAAACCATTTGTTCTTACTTGATCAATCAAAGCCACTCATAATTCTAAATATCTCAGTGGAGTTCCTCTTAGTCTTCTCTGCTTGAAGGATAACAATCCCTGCTGCTCTATCTATTCCATTCAACTGACGTTCCAAACTCTGATATTATCCTGGTAAATTTCTGCACATCTAAATCCCTCAGCTCTTGCACACCACCAAATTTTTGATTACATTTCATCTCCATGTTGTTACAAAAAAGTCTGCAGAGGGATGTAGGAAGCTTGAACAAATGGGCAAAAATTTGGCAGATGGAATATAATGTGGCTAAGTGTGAGGTTATGCACTTTGGCAGGAAGAATAGAGGAGCTAAATGTTATTTAAATGGAGAAAGACTGCAGAAAGCAACAGCATACAGGGATTTGAGAAAACACCTCCATGAATCACAAAAAGCTAGCAATTAGATTCACGAAATGTTGGCCTTTATTTAAACAGAATGGAACCTAAAAGCAGAGAGATTTCATTAAAAAGGTACCAGTCAGAATACAGATGGAATCCTGTGAGCAGTTTGGACCCCTCATCTAAGGAAAGATATGCTGGTAATAGAAACAGTCCAAAGAAGATTCAGTAGACTGATACCAGGTAAGAAAGGACTATGTTATGAGGAGAAGTTGTGTAGATTAGGCCTGTATTCACTGGAATATAGAAAAATATGAGGGACCTTTATTGAAACATATAAAATATTTAGGGGACTTGACAAGGTAAATGCAGGTAAGTTGTTTCCCCTCATGTGAATGTTGAGTACAAGAAGGCATAATCTCAGAATAAGGGATCACACATTTAAAGCAGAGATGAGGAGAAATTTCTACTCTGAGAGACTAGTGAATCTGTGGAATTCGTGACAGACAGGGTTGTTGTGGCTGGCTCATTAAGTATATTCAAGTCTAAGCTAGGCAGATTTTTAATTTGCCCACATGAGTGTAGAATGAACAATAGACCAAATGTGTATTTTCTCAGCAATAGTCAAGGTCTCCTACCAAAGGACTGTTGGTAAATTTTGTTCCTTAACACCGCCTCCTACGTCACAACCATTGCCACAAAAGGTTGTGGAGGCCAGGTCATTGAGTGTATTTAAGATGGAGATTGATAAAGGGATCAAAGGTTACAGGGAAAAAGAGGGAGAATGGGGTTGAAGCTTATTAGCCATGACTGAATGGCAGAGCAGACTCAATGGACTGAAAGGCCTAAGTTCTGCTCCAATGTCTTATGGTCTTAACCAGTTATTGTATTTTTTTTGGTTAGCTTATGCTTCTCTGTCATCAGCCTCCCATTTTTCAGTTTAGAAGTTTCTTAATTAGTGGGATGGTGGCTCAGTGGTTAGCACTGTTGCCTCACAGTGCCAGGGGCCTCGGTTTGATTCCAGCCTCGGGCAACTGTCTGTGTGGAGTTTGTACCTTCTCCCTGTGTCTGTGTGGGTTTGCTCCAGTTTCTTCAAAAGATCCAAAGATGTGCAGGTCAGGTGAATTGGCCATGCTAAATTGCCCATCATGTTAGGTGCATTAGTCAGAGGGAAATGGGTCTGGATGGGTTACTCTTTGGGGGGTTGGTGTGGACCACACTGTAGGGAATCTAATTAATTAGAGTCAATTTGATTTTTTAGATTAAATTGGTTTCCTCTAAATAGTCCATTTTTCCCACAAAACCCATCCCCATTCTAGTCCTGACCCAAATGATCTAAACAATAAGGTTTACACACATGTTGTTTTAGGTTACTGTGTAATTTACGTGACCATTTCCAATATTATAATTTGTTAAGATGCATCCAAGTTTCCTCTCCCTGATCCCCTTTGTATAATTTGCAATGGCATATCGTGCAAACCTGTATAACAGCAAAGCACATGGACAACAGAGCAAGAGACCTACTTGGCCTTCCTTTGAACTGCTAACTTCTAATTTTAAAAATGAAATTCAGAAAACATTTTGTATTTGGTACAAACAGAGTTCTGAAGAAGGGTCATTGGACCTGAAATATTATCTCTACTTTCTCTCCACAATCTGCTGCCAGACCTGCTGAGTTTCTCCAACACTTTCTGTTTTAGTTTCCTATTTCTAGCATCTGTGGTACTTTATGCCCTGATGAAGAGTTATCAAGACTCGAAACGTTAGCTTGCTCTCTCTCCATGGATGCTGCCTGACCCACTGTGATTTGTAGCATTTTTTTTTGTTTTCAGCATCTACTTTAACTTGCTCCTATAACCTGTAGATCTCCTTTTAAAAAAATTCTGTTTGGTTCCTGTCCAAATACAAAACATTAAACATTTCTTATTAAGGCCTTTCCAGATATTGACAGGTTATGGTTATTTCACTACATTTCTGACACCAACGTTAGAGTAGGAGAATAATTAATATGTCTTGTCATAAAGGAATAAATGTGTTTCAGTTTGACTATTTCTAGATCCATAAACCCACAGAACAAAATACATACCATTGTCGTTGGTGTCTGGTCAGTTTTTTCAATGTTTCCCTTAACAGACAAATTGATTTGTGAAGTTTACTCTCTGGATCTGATCCGTCAAATGTATTTTTTTCAGCAATTGCTTGAATCCTCCAACTCATCCCTGATTCTGCCAGCCGTTGACCAGAGAGCTATTAAACATCTGCAGGAACATCAAAATTGGACCAAAGTTAAAATTGACCAACTTGACAAGTCAGAACTGGAAATAAATACTTCAAAACCAAACTTAATCATCATAAATTTAGCAGCAGCTGACAGGTATGTTTTTAAGTACCTAGCCATTTCCACCAGGTGCATTGGCACCTCATTTTAAATTGTGACTTGATAAAGGAACATCTGAATAGCAAGTCCTCTTATAAAGCATTTGAAACATTCAATGAGATTTTGTCTTTGATCCTTTCATTGTTACTGAAAGTATCTCAAAGTTAGCGTGTTTTGAGAAAATTTGTCGCTCATGTTGAGGTTCTGGATGTGGGTTTGATCACTGAGCTGCAAGTTTCATTTTCAGATGTTTCATCACCTTACTAGCTAACATCTTTTGTGAGCCTCCGGATGAAGCAGTGGTGGTGTAGCCCACTTTCTATTTATATGTTTGAGTTTCCTTGGGTTGGTGATGTCATTTCCTATTGTGATGTAATTTCCTGTGCTTTTTCTCATGGGGTGGTAAATGGGATCCAAGTCAATGTGTTTGTTGATAGAGTTCTGGTTGGAATGCCATGCTTCTAGGAATTCTTGTGCGTGTCTCTGTTTGGCTTGTCCTAATATGGATGTGTTGTCCCAGTCGAAGTGGTGTCCTTCCTCATCCATTTGTAAGGATACTAGTGAGAATGGGTCATGTCAATTTGTGGCTAGGTGATGTTCATGTATCCTGGTAGTTGGTTTTCTGCCTGTTTGTCCAATGCAGTGTTTGTTACAGTTCTTGCAAAGTATTTTGTAAATGATATTAGTTTTGCTTGTCTGTAAAGGGTCTTTCAAGTTCATTAGCTGCTGTTTTAGTGTGTTGGTGGGTTGCTGGACTACCATGATACCATGGGGTCTGAGTAGTCTGGCAGTCATTTCTGAGAAGTCTTTGATGTTGGGAAGCAATTATCCCAAAATCCACAAATGAAGCTGAATTAGAACATTATTTCAATGAGCCACCACACACTGCAGCACAGAGGAACTACGCAGAGCAGAGGAAAATCACCTGTATAGTGTATTCAAAAAGAATGGGTACCCAATGAACACAGTCCGCTGATTTCTCAGCAACAAACCCAAACAAGCAGACAAAACATGTCCAGCAACCCTAGAACTCTCCCCTACACCAAAGATATTTTGGAAATGTCTGTCAGACTACTCAGACCTCTTGGCATCATGGTAGCCCAGAAACCCACCAACACACTAAAATAGCAGCTAATGAACGTGAAAGACCCAATACAGACAACAAGCAAAACCAATGTCATTTACAAAATACCTTGCAAGAACTGTAACAAACACTACATTGGACAAACAGGCAGGAAACTAGCTACCAGGATACATGAACATCAACTAGCTACAAAACGACATGACACACTCTCATTCGATCGATACATATGGATAAGGAAGGACACCATTTCAACTGGGACAACACATCCATCTTAGGATAAACCAAACAGAGACACACACAAGAATTCCTAGAAGCATGGCATTCCAACCGGAACTCTATCAACAAACACATTGACTTGGATCCTATTTACCACCCCCTGAGAAAAAACGCAGAAAGTGACATCACCATAGGAAATGATGTCAACACAGGATATGCCATCACTAACCCTAGGAAACTCAAACATGTGAATAGAAAGCGGGTGACACCACCAGTGCTTCATCCAGAGGCTCACTGAAGATGTTACCGAACATAGTGACGAAACATCTGAAAATGAAACTTCCAGCTCAGCGAGCAAACCTATATCCAGTGTGTCAAAGTGTTAATTGTAGAATCACATCACTAAATTCTAATGCATCAAATGTGATTATAAACCTGATGATAAAGTAGATGATGATAAAGTTAATTCATTTGGTATTTGATTCAGAGCTGTTTGTCCACGAACATATAAATGTGACCTTGAAAAGAAGGGCAAAAAAACCTATGATGAATCTTACAAGTATAATCTTGTGAAATTCTATCTTCATGGGGAAGAACAGAGAATGTATCATTTAAGTCTTTTGATTAGGTTATCTGCAGCATGTCTATTGATGTCTGAAAAAGAGATTCTAGCTGAGCAGAGTCTCCCACAAGTGCCACACAGAGGACCTTCGCCTTTGTCAGAGTTGTAGGAAAATCTCTACGAGCATGTTGTTTGTGGGCTGCCATCTGCTTTGAAGCTTCTGAAACCACATTTCATTGTACTGGTGAACTAGGGATAGCATGCTCATGCCCAGAGCTGGATTTGCAATTCTCATGGATTGTCAACTCAAGCTTCCCACTTGTCGGGATTGATGTTGACAGTTCTATTTCTCTTTTGACAGTATCCTTGAATTGGAGTTTTGGATAGCTTGCTGGTATTTTGGCATAGGCTGCCTTCCTGTATACACGTTCTTGGAGAAGCAGCCACCTTCTATCCTGTGCATGTGCCCAAGCCGCTGAAGCGAGGCTTATTTAGCTCTTGCCTCCCCTCTACTGTTAGCATTCTGCAGACACCATTCCCTCTGCAACACCACAGCACACTCCTCCATCACTCCTAATGCGCCCTCCCTCCCCCATTGGCACTTTGGCATGTAATCACGGCAGGTATATCACTTGCCCTTTCACCTCCTCACTCTTCACTGTCCAAGGGTCCAACCACAACTCTTAGGTGAAGCAACAAGTTACTTGGACTTAATACAATCTAATCCACTATATTCACTGATCACAATTTGGGCACCTTTATCTTTGGGCACATGGACGCAAACTGCATGACTGCTTGGGATAACATCTCCACTTGGTCCATAAAAATGGTCTTGACTTCCCAGTTGCTTGCCATTTAAATAAACCACCTCGCCCTCATGCTAACATTCTGTCCTGAGCCTGCTACAATGGTGCAATGAAGCAGCATGAGATGACCATTAGCATCCTTGGTAAAGTTAATTGACTGAATACTGAATCACGACAGTGAAGCCAGCACCAGCTTTATACCATTCCTCTTTTCTACAGTCATTCCAAAGGAATGTGTAAACTGCACTGATTTCCTTGAGGTCACTCTCTTCCAGTAGATGAATCTCAGTGAGGGTGAATATCTGGATATTTTACTGAGCTAACTTTCTACCAGCAAGAACAATACTTTCCTCAAGTCTCTGAAGAAGAGTCATAGTGGACTTGAAATATTAACTTCAATTCTCTCTCTCCACAGGTGCTGACAGACCTGCTGAGTTACTGTAACATTTTCTATTTCCATTTCTTCTCTCAAATCTGTTGGCTGTTGCCAATCATCCATGTACCAATGGTAATCACTGTTTGTTTGAGACTGATGTAAAGCCACATTAATGGGTTCCAGGCCAGTTGTGAACATGTTGGCAAGAGTGGGTGAAACAGAACAATGTTTTGGGCACACTTTCCAGCACCTTCCTCATTGGCAAAGGGGTTGCACAGTCACACATTGAGCTGCTGACGTCTGCTTCTGTTTTCGACAGTGAGATATGACGTTCTGGCCTGAGCCACCAGTGGGCAGGTTCACCAGTTCCAGCTCCTTGAGACTCCAAGTTTGTTTCAACATTGCTCACTCACCATTAAAAGATTTGGAGCATCAAAGGATGGAATTCAGATAATGGAGCAAAGATGAACATGGCTTCTCTGCTCTGTATTGGATTATAGTGAGGGAGA
This sequence comes from Chiloscyllium plagiosum, assembly GCF_004010195.1. Classification (NCBI taxonomy): domain Eukaryota; kingdom Metazoa; phylum Chordata; class Chondrichthyes; order Orectolobiformes; family Hemiscylliidae; genus Chiloscyllium; species Chiloscyllium plagiosum. Next base: position 14,967,873 of record NC_057728.1, read on the forward strand.
GCTGTGCCTTGCCAGTCTCACTTTCTCAAACTAATTTGTATTGGTCCAGTCACAAAAATTGCTGGATATAGATCTTGATGCACCAGGTGATCAGGACATCTTCTTTGTCCTACCATGCTTTAGGCATTTCACAACATGGTCCTGCACTAGCATGAAGACCATTGAATCATAGACTGCTTTCACCTGCTCAGTTGGCCAGTCTTGATCCTCTCATACTAGGATAGATAAATCTCTAGGTCACTGATGTTGCAGATCCATTGGTCATCCTCAACTGGTTTGCCCTGCCTGTCAAAGTGGTTTACTGGGGTGTGGCAATGTTACATGTTAACAACGACTTGGAGTTTCAGGTAACAGCTGGGTGAAAGGTGTGGACTAACACAGAATGAGTTCGGACTAACCTTCGAAGAGTACAGCAAAACTCTTTGTGAGTGGCGCTGACCCAGTTCATCAGCCATGAATGAATTTTGAAATATAAACCTCAAAGTGTGCAAGTATTGAATTGTGCTGAGCAATTGCATTAATAATTATTACTCTAGCACATTTATATTAACAAGTGTTTCCATCTTAATGAACAGCTCAACTGATTCAAAATTGGCACAGACACTAATGGATAATGGTATGATTGATTCTAATTTTGCTACCTTCTCTTGTCTTACATATGTTAATGACTGAATTTCCATTTATTTGTCTACTTAGTGAGTTTTGATAGATGTACTTAAGCAGTCTGCAGGATATAATAGTTACTAAATTAACACTAGAAGGAGTGGGATTTTGCCAGCAGCAGGTAACAAGCCAGGGTAATAATTGAGATGATGGTGACAGATAATAAGAGTGTTTTATATGAATATTGATGAGTAATAATTGCTGAAGATATTAAATCCTTGAGATATGGCTCATTTAGAATAGATTACAAAAGCAGGTCATTTGGAATTCCTTTCTTTTATTTCTAGGGGTCATGTGCTCAGTTTGCTAAAGAGTCTACACTTGTCATTGTTTACATCTAATTAAAGGTGATGACAGCAGTGGAAATAGATATTTATATAGCACCTTTAATGTGATAAAATGTCCCAGCAACTCATACGAGCAGTAAAAAACAAAATATGGACTAAAGTAATATTAGGTCAGATGGCCAACATTTTGGTCAAATAGATAGGTTTTGAAGCGTGCCCTAAAGCAGGAAAGGAGATGCAAAGAGGTGTAGGGAGAATATTCCAGAGCTTAGTGCCAAGACAACTGAGTGTGCAACTACCAACAATAGAGGCATCAAAATTGGGGATTCACAGGAGGCCAGAATTAGAGGACTCTGCTGTCTTGGCAGGTACTAGGGCTGGAGGAGATTACAGAGCTGGGAAGGGTTTTGAAAACAAAAAGGAGAATTTTTCATGTCATGGAGTCATAGAGATGTACACCATGAAAACAGATCCTTCGGTTCAACTTGTCCATGCCGACCAGATATCCTAAATTAATCTAGTCCCATTTGCCAGCACTTGGCCCATATTCCTTTAAACCATTACTATTCATATACCCATCCAGGTGCCTCTTAAATGCTGTAATTGTACCAGCCTCCACCACTTCCTCTGGCAGCTCATTCCACACATGCACCACCCTCTGCGTGAAAAAGTTGCCCCTTAGTTCCCTTTTATATCTTTCCCTGCTCACCCTAAACCTATGCCCTCTAGTTCTGGACTCCCCTACCCCAGGGAAAAGACTTTGACTATTTATCCTATTCATGCATCTCATAATTTTATAAACTTCTATACGGTCCCCCCTCAGCCTCCAACACTCCAGGGAAAACAGCACCAGCCTATTCAGCCTCTCCACAAGCATAGAGGTGATAGGTAAACCAGGGGCAGTAGTGTTTTGGATGACCTCAAGTTTTTGGGGCATGGAATGTGGGAGATCAGCCAGGAGTAGACTGGTAGAGTCCAGTGTCAAGCAAAAGAATTATTGAGGATTTGTCAGCAACTGAGACATAAGGTAATGTTAGTTCAGGTTATATAGGTGGAAAGACACAGTCTTCGTCATGGCATGCAAATATTAGTCAGAAGCTCATCTTAAATTCAAATGTGACATCAAGGTTGTGAGCAGATTGGTTCCATCACAGATGGTGGCTAGACAGAGAAAGAGAGAGAGAGAGAGAGAGAGAGAGTGTGTGTGTGAGAGAGAGAGAGAGAGAGAGAAAGAGAGATGAACTTCGGAACACTGAAATAGAGTTTGGAACAGAGACCAAATACAACGGCTTCAGTCTTTCCAATATATAACTGAGGGAATTTTCTGTTAGACAATCAGTTTGATAATTTAGCTGCAGTGAGGAGTTGAGAGTGGAGCTAATGAGATAGAGATGGTGTCTTCAATGTACATATGAAACCTAATGCTGTGTTTTCATGTGATGCAGCTGAGGGCAATATATAGATGAGAAATAGTATGGGCAAACTAATAAAGATCATGGATCCATTGTCGATTGTCAGAAAAACACGTCTAGTTCACCAATGTCCTTTAGGGAAGGAAACTGCTATCCAAAACTGGTCTGGACTAAATGTGACTTCAGACCTACTGCAATGTGATTAACTCTTAATTGCCCTCTGGGCAATTAGGCATGGGCAATAAATGCTGGCCTAGCCAGTGATGTCCTCATCCAATGAATGAATGAAAAAAATTTCAAATGTCCTCGCACACCAAAAAATATAAATGTTAACATGCGTTTAAGTCAGTATAAGTTACGAACTACTTATGAAGACATTGTGTACTTTACAATGAAAATTGTTGGCACAGTATAGTCTGAAGATAATTAGGTGAACTATTCCCTGCCACATTGCAACATTTATTTATGATTTACCACAAAATTAGCATTGCTATTCCTCTTGTCACCTTATAATTGTGGTTTTTTTTTGTAATTCAGAAATCTGATAAAGCTTGCAGCACAAGTTGAAATTTGTTTCAAATAGCATCCCACAGCTTAATATTACGTTGCATTTTTGGAAATGTTCCAGAACAAGGTGGGCTGCTCAAGAATGATGTAGACCTGCACCGACTTTCCCCTTTCCGCTGTATGTATGCGTTGAGATATAGGTACGCTTGAGTGAACAAAGCAATGTGTTCCTAAAGTAGTGAGTTCATCTTTGTTCCAGGTCTACATTCTGGAAGTGAACTTCAGTGAAACCTTTAGGCAAAGAGGACAAAGTTTCTTTGTCAACATTGCTTGTGCCTCCCGCCACACACACGTCTTCCAACTGCAGATACCACTGATCTCCTCCAAAAATAGTAAAAGATAAAATTAAATGAAAAGTTTATTTCCAACCCCATTTCATCCTTGAGCTGAGACTTTCCAGACAACAGCTATTTCAATAGATCTCTGAGAACTTCAGACAAGATTTAAACACTACTTTTCATCACTTCCTTCCTTCTCCTACTCATGCCGCTCCACCCCCATCTGCACAAGTTCTATAACCTTTAGCGGGATTGATTTTAAAATATGTTGTTTCAGAATAGATAACTGATTTGTACATAAGGGTAAAACAATTGCTGTTCTTCTCACTTAATACTTACACTGGATGGCAGGCTGCCTCACAGCACCAGGGACCTGGGTTTGATTCCACCTTGGGTGACTGTCTAAATGGATTTTGCACATTCTCCCTGTCTATGTGAGTTTCCTCCCACAGTGGATTGGCCATGCTAAATCATCCAGGGATGTGCAAGGTAGGTCTGTTAGTAAATTTTGGAGCACAGGGAATAGAGTGGGTCCAGGTGAGCTGCTCTTCAGAGAGTTGGTACAGACTTGATGGGCTGAATGACCCCTGTTTGCACTGTAAGAGTTTTATGATTCAAAACATATGCAAAATATAATAGTTTGATATATGCATGAGTTCGAAGTGGTGACCCTGAATTGATTGTATTTAGCAAACTTACTGTGCAAATATTCTCAAGTGAACATTCTTATATCTTATCCGATGTCTTATATCAGCTGAGCATTCATTCAGATGCCAGCAGTATTCAGTCTCATCATTTTGGGAAAGTCAATGTGTTTCAATCACATTAGAGTTGTCTGCCCTATTTTTGTTTTTAAATATGTGTCCTGGGTATCATAAATCATTTCAGTTCAATTTCTAGATAAAGTGATTGGGATGGTAACCAATACTTTGAGGAAAAAAGGATTACCATTTACTGGCATTTATACAGCTTTGAGATCCAATGTGGTGAGTAATAGCATAAGAACAAAACTTCTAAACTCTTATGTATGATTGTAAATTCCTCCATATATAGCATCAGCCCATTGGCCATTAATGGTTTATATGTTTTGTTACATAAATAGTTTGAATTTGCTATCTCATTTTATTTTCAAGCAATATTAGATGATTAATGTCTCAAAACCATCTAAGCAAAAATTGTATAAACCCCCCCCTCAGGCGACTGACTGTGTGGAGTTTGCACATTCTCCCCGTGTCTGCGTGGGTTTCCTCCGGGTGCTCCGGTTTCCTCCCACAGTCCAAAGATGTGCAGGGTCAGGTGAATTGGCCATGCTAAATTGCCCGTAGTGTTAGATAAGGGGTAAATGTAGGGGTATGGGTGGGTTGCGCTTCGGCGGGTCGGTGTGGACTTGTTGGGCCGAAGGGCCTGTTTCCACACTGTAAAGTAATCTAAAGTAATCTAATCTAATCTTAATTTTCTTCCAATCTTTACTCTCTGTGGGATCCTTTAAGATTGCATTCATTCTGACTATGGGGGGTTTGAGGAGGGTAGATCCCAATGGGATGAAGCCGCGATTCTGGAACCTTCCTGAATCGGTCCCTCAATTACATGAGCTTGCCACCCCCTGCTTGCAGCATGTCCTGTCTCTGACCTGATCTTCTCAAAAATGGTTCAGGACAGAGTTGGTACTGACAGCTGGGTGATTGGGAGACTGCTGTGCCGGTGGGCAAATTGCAAGGGATCAAGGCAGTCTGGGAGACTGGATTGATGTCAGCCATGACCAACCTCTCGAAGCACTTCATAATTATGGATGTCAGAGGCACCAGGCAGTAGTCTTTGAGGCACGCTGCATGATTTTTCTTTGGCACCAGGATGATACTTAGGAGCAGCAAATACTTTGGTAAACTTACAAAGAGGAAGACTGGGGTAGATAGAAAGTATTCCTGACATGTTGTGAGTCTTAATTTAGAATCGACAAGATTAAGATTGTTGCGAACAGAAATGGTGCAAAAGGGACAAAGTTTACTGGGAAATGCATTATTTGGCACACAGACACATAAGCACACACAGTCACAGGCACAGGGACACAAGAACATACATACATGCACACTAACATGCGGATACATTCTGTCAACATCACGTCAACTAGAAATATCCAACTGCTTTGCTGAAATATTAGGCTGGAGACAGTGTTTAATGAATCAAAGCAGGACCTTAAGGACAAGATGTCCCCACTGTGTGATTTAATGTAGGTTCTGAAATAAATCTGGGGACTTTAGAGCTCCCTGCACACCTCACCCAGAGTGAAAGAGAATGTAATTGGAAATTAACATGCAAATTGTAGTCATCTTCCATCTTGAGGATTACAAAATGATTCTGATCAGTATGGGGAGGTGATATCTGAGTGGTATTATTGGTCTGACTATTAATCCACAGAGCCAGGTAATGCTTTGGGGACTTAGGTTTGAATCCCACCATGGCAGATGGTGAAGTTTGAATTCAAAATAAAAACATCTGGAATTAAGAGTCTAGTGATGACTATAAATCCATTGTTAATTGGCCGAAAAACCCACACGTGACTCTAGACCCTCAGCAATGTGGTTGACTCTTAAAGAATATAACAAGAAAGTATATTTCATTTAATAGTTCCCATCTGGACAGTGAGAAGAAGTGGCAGAGGATTTTAGATGCTGGCAGAGGGATACATGGAAGAGTATAATATTAGGATTTGTTTCAAGGAGCACAGATGGTAGCCCTCCCCCACTCGCAGAAGGAGTACTGGGCTGTCTTGCCTGCCAAAAGCCTGTGCTTTAAAAGATGCTGGGATGTTTGCCAGTCTCTACCCATCCTCGCAGACCAAAGAATTGCAGCTGAGAGAAAATGAGGTCTTTAAATGACCATTAATTCTCTCCTTCAGAGCTCTCATTAGGCCTTAGTGTGGACATGCTGCCTTACCTGTCTGCTGTTCAACAAGGGACAGTGTATGGTAGACAAAAAGGCAAGAGACTGGCCACGTGCTTTATTTTATGTGCCCCTCATCTTCAGATAGACCAGCAGAGGGCCTACAAAATTCAACACATGGACACTGAAGCAAGCCTATGTACCATGGCAATGATGGTTTATTTAGCTGTAATAGGGATCTAAATGGTAAGTAAGGGAGTGATTCATTGTTAATATTGCCATTGTTTGTCAGCAAATTGCTTCACCAGCCATTCTCTCTTTATTGTTTCAGGTTATCAGAAAGGCTAGCAATGAAGTTGTTCAAACTGGACGGCGATTAATGACCATGGATTCAACTAGCTCTGTGCTGTACCCACCCCTGAATGTAACAAATGGTACAAATACATGCATTCTATTCCATGCAACCGGACTGCAATTAACAGCCAATGGATCATTGATTGACTTGACCAATAAAACTTTCATATCCAATTCAGTGGACTCCACAAACTCTATGTGTTCAACCACTAATACCACGTAAGTTGAAGAAATAATAAAGACAGACACCACTTCCTTTTGGCTGAGCAGCTGATTTTCTCCCACCTCATTAAACAATTTGCAATGTGAGGTCATATTCCTGAATACCTGGTAACAACTGTCTGAATCGCACTTTTACCAGCATGGGTATGAGTTTGTCCAAGTTTATGAGGTGTTGAGAGTATGGGTATGAGTCCATCCTGCTATCTTGTTCACTTCATTTTGCTGATTATAATTTGGTTATAATTCTAAAGTATTCTTTTCCCATATACTTGGGCCTCATATTCTAGAGTGGATGCATTAGGACACAGAAGGATGCAAATTGGCCGTTCATGTCTATACCAGTTCTCTGGGTGTAATACAGTCAGTCCCATTTACCCACTCTATCCCCATAGCCATGCAAATACATTTCATTTGAGTTCCTATCCAAATTCATTTTCAAATTGTTGATCACCTCAGCTACCACAACCGTCTGGGTAGATATCATCAGTTTATCACCACTCATTGTGTAAGAAATGTTTTTCCTTATCATTACTGTGATGATGCTGTGATTTTAAGAGATGTGTTTGTCCTGGTTTCTTTTAGAGAGAGATAAGGGGACAGGTGCCAAACAATCTATGAGAAGAGAAGCAATGTTTTAAACTGTGGGTGTTTTTTTTAAAGGTTCGAACAATAGAAGCAGTCTGAATGGGTGTGGTCAAGCTCCCATAGAACCAAGGATTTTAGATTTAACTTTCAGCTGCTTTGCTGGGGTCTCAACAAGATTGGAAAGCAATGAATCTCTCCTAGGAGAAAGTGAGGACTGCAGATGCTGGAGATCAGAGTCTAGAGTCTGGTGCTGCAAAAATCACAGCAGGTCAGGCAGTATCTGAGGAGCAGGAGAGTTGATGTTTCGCACATAAGACCTTTATCAGGAATCTCTCCTGGCTGCTACTCACTCTCTCTCTCTCTCTCTCTTAGTTTTCTCTGGACGTTTTTCATCCTAGGCTGCTGGAGTTGCATGTGCAACAATTTCTGTTTTTCTGAATTTGCATGTTGTGTTTATGAAATGTTACTATATTGGAACAGTTATTGTTCAGTATTAAAATAATCTATTATTCTGATATATTTTCCAATAGAGTTAAGTTATTCCAAGTTCCTCTTTCTTTTGTTGTATTTTAACTACAGTGCTTGACTAAATTGTTTTTTGCTTTAGGTTGCATAGTTTGACCAATGTAATTGCATCTGGAACATAGCACTTCACACTTACCTTTAAAATGAGAAGTCGTCAGGGTCTAGGCTACCTTCTTATTATAATTTGAGGTGATCTGATCTGGTCCATAACAGTAAACTTGTATCTCTTGCACAAAGCCTTAAGTCTGTGCTTTCTCTGTGGTTCTATGAGCTAATTGGAAGAACATTAATTAGATTAGATTAGATTACTTACAGTGTGGAAACAGGCCCTTCGGCCCAACAAGTCCACACCGACCCGCCGAAGCGCAACCCACCCATACCCCTACATTTACCCCTTTAACCTAACACTACGGGCAATTTAGCATGGCCAATTCACCTGACCCGCACATTTTTTTGGATTGTGGGAGGAAACCGGAGCACCCGGAGGAAACCCACGCAGACACGGGGAGAACGTGCAAACTCCACACAGTCAGTCGCCTGAGTCGGGAATTGAACCCGGGTCTCTGGCGCTGTGAGGCAGCAGTGCTAACCACTGTGCCACCCTGCCGCCCATATTTTATCCATATTACTTTATCCATATTATCAGATCTCCCCTTAATCCCCTTTGCTCCAGGAGCATCTTCATCCCAGCTCCTCAGACCCTTATTTTAGAGGTAACGTTCAGGCTAGCTCTCTATAGATTTGACCTTCCAATGCACAGAGCACATACTGGGGGTATTACAAATTGAAGAGTTGATGCATGGATCTCAGCAGAATTTAAAGGGTCACTGATGATCCTGAAAGTTATCCTGCAATGAACTGGAAAACTGCCCCATTTAACTTGATAAGTTTGGAAGTACAGTACAGCTCCATGATATCCTGCAGAGAGATGATTATTTTGTAGGTGCAAGCTTCCCTATAACAAACAGTGGGACTAGAACAGCATAAATGTGTGTGACAATGCAAGAGAATGTTATCTCTTTCGGAAGCTGGCAATATGCAAGAAATAAATATCTGGCATCTGAGTTACGTTTTACTCTGAATTTGTCCCTTAACATCACAATGACTGTGAGCTTTACTTTGCTAACTTTATCATTTTCTAAATGTATAGGAATGCTTATTTTCTAAGGGCATGGTGTACTGTTGCCTATGACATTTCTGTACTGTTTTAGGGCTGCAATGTGGTGTCAGGTTGGGGGAACGGGCCCAAGGAGGAAGATGAGGTGTTCTTCCTCAAGACAACGGGTGATGAGGGAGTGGCGATGGAGGAGGCCTCGGACCTGCATGTCCTCAGCAGAGTGGGAGGGGGATGTTCGGCCATGGGGCAGTGGGGTTGATAGGTGTGGGTGTCCTGCATGTCTCTGAAGCACTCTGTGAGAAGGCGTCCGGTCTCCCCAATGTAGAGGAGACCACATCGGGAGTAATGGATACAATAAATGTATGGAAGTGCAGGTGAAAATTTGATGGATGTGGAAGGCTCTTTTCGGGCTTTGGATGGAGGGTGAGGAGAGGAGGTATGGGCGGAGGTTTTGCAATTCCTGCAGTGGCAGGGGAATGTGCCAGGAGACCGGGTGCCTTCTCACAGAGTGCTTCAGAGGAGACCAGACACCTTCTTGCAGAGTGCTTTAGACTACATCTCCGGGACACCCGCACCTATCAATCCCACTGCCCCGTGGCTGACCATTTCAACTCCCCCTCCACTCTGCGGAGAACATGCAGGTCCTGGGCCTCCTCCATCGCCACTCCCTCACCACTCGACGCCTGGATGAAGAAAGCCTCACCTTCTGCCTCGGGACTCTTCAACCCCATGGCATCAATGTGGACTTCACCAGTTTCCTCATTTCCCCTCCCACCACCTTACCCCAGTTCCAACCTTCCAGTTTAGCACCGTCCTCATGACCTGTCCCACCTGTCAATCTTCCTTCCCACCTATCTGTTCTACCCTCCTCTCTGACCTATCACCTTTGCCCCCACCTCCATCCACCTGCTGTGCTTTTCCAGATTCACTCTAATCTCAAGCACCTGCGGTGCACACTTCCAACCTGCAGTGAGGTGTCAGTCTGGACGTGTTTCTGTAGGTACTGTAGGAGGTTATATTATTTGTCAGTCATATTTTTATTCTAATCATACAACTTTCTGCTTTCATTGGACATTAATATTCCAATGTGATCCAAGTTATATTTATCTCGTGCTTTCAAATTTAAGTTTAGATTTCTGACTTCAGGTTTAAGGCTTATTTTGATAAAGCGACCTTATGTTATATATCTTACTTTAGATTATCGCTCAAGTATTCACTTCAAAAAATTCCACTCATCCATGTTAATACTCTGGAGATCAGGTAATTTTCATGCCATTTCTGATTTAGTGGCAGAGATTTGCTTTTATGCAATCAAAAGTTTTTCTAAATCTATTTAATATGGTAACAGCTTTCAAATTGAACTGATAAAGGCCTTAAATAGCAGCTGGCTCCTGACAAATATGTAGTTACATCTGTTTTAAACAAAACTAATTTTACTTATATAAAACTAGTTAACAAAGCAAGCACTAATGTAACACCACAGTTTGTCAGTGCTGTACTTAAACCTAGTTCCTTCCTTACTTCTTAATTTCACACGAGAGTTCTCTTATACATTATTAAGGGTCCGTCTACTTATCCTGCTGGGATCAAAAAAAACTTGTCACACTTTGATTTCTTCGCAATGTTTCATATATTTTCTGAGGTATAAAACTTCATGGAGATCCTTCTATTAGCTTTTGGCCAAACAACCCTCCAACTTAACATCAAAACCTCATTCCTAAGGACTTCACAATTCAAATTTGGCCTCACTTCATACATGCTCAGTGATTTTAAAACTCATGGACATGCCTACAGTTCCTAACAGCCATTTTGTTCCTTGTCTTGGCTTTGAACAGACATGAATTGCTTTTCCCAATACGTTCTCGGGCTATCTGCTGTTCATTGTAACTGTTACTGTAGATTTCTCCCTGTAGCCTCAAGTTGGGGAAAACTTGCAGCCTCTTTTCTCCTCACTAACTGTTCCTCCAAGTGCAATGTAGACCTGTAATATGTGATGTCTGACAAAGTTAGTATTTTGCATTTATCTACATATCAATTCAGTTCATCAACTAAAAGCTGCTTTTTTCAAAAAACATATGAATTATGAAATCTGATAGTTGCAGCAATTGGTAAGTTAAAAATGTTACAAGGGCATTCTCCATTATTAATGTGGACATTGAAGGTTCTGATGTAAGAAATTAACGGGAAACAAGTTTGGATGCTCTATGTTACTTATTGACGATCATCAAGACTATACATTATATTTAAGTGCAATGGGATTAGTGGGTAGGTAATATTGGTAACAAGACGTTCAAACATAATTTCTTCACAATTTTAGGTTCATACATTTTTTTCCTTTATATATACACTTTTACTTCATATTATCACTATTCAATGTCACAGCATGATGTATCAATGAATGTGGGCCTCTCTGAACTTCATTGGCTGCTATCACTGTCTCGTCCAGTCCTCACCTATAACTAATTTTTTATAAATTAATTTATTCACTGTTTTCATTGTCATTTGAAGCAAATTTGTCACAAGGGCCTAACAACTCATGAACATTGTTAATCTGATCCATTGGCATGGTAGTTTTTCTGCCACATTATAGGAAAACTAAATTCTTTTGAACAATTCATTTACCAAGCATTACCATGGTGTGCAAAATGGTTTGGATGTTTTGATTTCCTTCAAAGGTTTTTAATGAGGAACAAGTTCTACACTGGATCAGCTCGAAACTGGTTCAAACTGGATTTTGTTGAAATTGTGCAGGATGAGCTCCATGTCGCAGCGTTTAATGTGTCTGGTATCTCAGCACCACAGGAGTATTCCTTTCACTGTCAACTTGTAGGAACCAGCTGGCTTGACGGTGTGACATTCATCCCTGCTAACAAGGCAGCTGAAGCTTGGACTATCACCATTTCTGAATTTCAGGTAACTAGGTGACAATGAATAAATTCATCCATGGAACTCTTTATTATTAAGAAGCACAATTGTTGATTTAATGGCAGGTATGAGAAATTCAAAAATGTTTGCTTTCTCCCAAACCTTATAATGTTCAACTAAATAAAAGCTAAAATTTTCATTCACAATAGTTTTGGGTGAGTTGCCTTAAAAGTCATACTAATTTTAACTGTTATGAGAAGCCAATACAGTCCAGGTTACATCACTAGCCAGCACACGGTCACTTCCGGTTTTGAAGTTTGCGCTTTCTTATCAGAGAAAATGAAAATGAGGTCTTCTGAAAAGTGATGCATTACAGTATCGTCAATACAAGAGGCAGTAATGCTGCTTCCTGTAACTGCTCATGCAAGATTGGTACTGTTCACAACTTCGATTCTCCTGTTCCTGGATGCTGCCTGACCTGCTGCGCTTTTCCAGCAACACATTTCCAGCACTGTTCACAACTCACAAGTTGTGAACAGAATCTGCTATCCTTTGCCTCATGTGGAGTAGGAAATAGTAGAATCTGCAATCTAGTGTGCAAGTGAGCTACATTTCAATGGCATCCATTTGCCGTTGGATCTGCTGATTAAGAAGAATTGAAGATGTAGCTCCTTAGCATGAGCTACATTGCACAAACTTGGGATGTCCAAAACCTTCACATTTAAGAAAGTACTTCTTGAAATGTAGCCAGATAGCACTGGTTATGGGAAAACTAATTTGCAAATAACAAGGTCACACTGGATGTCAACTTAAAAGAACAACAGAGCCTAATTCTTTTGTGGGATATGGCAATGCAATAAATCTCGTAATATGTTGAGTTAGCTTGAGTTCTGCACTGTGAGAGGTGTCATTTTATCAATGGGATCCGAAATCTGCAGAAGACAGCATAAGAGTGATTGTTACCCATCTCCAATTATACTTGAACTGAAAGGCTTGCTATGTTGCAGAGGGCACCTAAAAGCCAACCACATTGATATAGGCCATACCAAGTAAGGATGGCAGATAATCTTCCTTAAATGATATCAATGAACCAGTTGAATTTTTACAACAATTGATAATAGTTTTATGCCAAGATTAGCTTTTAATTTCATGGAGTTTAAGTTCCACCAGCTACAGTTTAAGTTCCACCAGCATCAGCTACATGTCTCCAGAGCACAGTCTGGGCTGCTGTCCAGTGGTATTACCACTCTATCTCTGTCTTCTGCAGAATTTAGTTACCATTGGAAAATTGGCACCTCTCGCAGTGCAGAACTCCAGCCAAGTCAACATATTACAAGATTTATTGCATTGCTTTGTATAGAAGTTAATGCAAGCTCTTGACTAAAATAGTAACCTGTATTTCAAATTTTGTTGTTTTATGATAATTTCTTTTCTTCTACAGATTCAGGGTTTCAATGTGAAGAATAACCTATTTTCTTATGCTGTTGACTGTACCTCATTCTTCACTCATGCAATCTGGATGGCCATGGTGACATCTCTGGTCCTTTTGTGCATCCTTATCTATGGCATCCATATGATCATGCAGCTGACAACTAATGATCGCTTCGATGATCCAAAAGGACAAGCTCTAACAATCCCCCAGACTGATTAGGTTCATCCATTGAGCTGAATTTGATTTATCTCCTTTAATTATCATTTTCATTACCTGAATCAAATATACATGACCTATTTTCCAGATTTTACCCTTCACAGTATGATGAAGTTGATTATAATATCCGTGTACTGGACCTTTAAAACTCAGACTGACCAAATATGTGTGGTACACTATGTTTCTCGAAAGCCTGAGGAACACTGGCTTGGGGAGACACCATACAAATCGCTTAAGCACTACAGTTTTCAAGCTATGAAAGAGCAGAAGTAAGAACAGCCATAAAAATGCTCACAGGGTATAGAACCTTTTGAATGACAGTTTGGATACATGAAAGTAGGGAGACGATGGAGGATAAAAATAAAGAACATATATAAATGAAATGTATTTGTTTGAAATTAATTTAGGTCTGCCATGTAAGTAATAGTCTGAAGTCACATCTTGCTCCATTAGTAAACAAGAGAATGAGATAACAAATTGAAAACCTAAATAAGGCAAATAAACTGAGCACTCCAACCTGTAGCAATTTATAGAAACCACTGATTTTTTTTGACAGAAGTTAAATGAACTTACATTTAAACTAATTATGATAATGATATGAGAGTGGTCCAAAGTCAATGTGAAACTCCTATTTAAGTAAAACATTTCAAATTAAGAATACAAATGGTGAGTAGATTGACTTATTTAGTAAATTAAATTAGTTATCCACATGACACATTATAATTGATGTAATTGTGTTAACAGATGCATTGTCTTTCTGAACTTTAGCTCTGGTGAAGAGTCATCCAGACTTGAAACATTAGCTTGCTCTCTCTCCACGGATGCTGTCTGATCTGCAGCATTTATTGTTTGCAGCACTGTCTTTCTGGTAATTGCCTCCCCCCCCCGCGAGATTTATGTTCATATCCGCAACAGCTAAAATTAAAATGTCAATTTACAATGATATAAAGTTACTTGGATGTTTGCAGGTAAAATCTGTTAGCAACAGATGAAATTTAACTGCCCAACATAACTTAATGTATAATTACTGTAGGCAGGTGATATAGAAAATTGTCAATAGCATGAAAATCAGTGAGACTGATAGTGAGCAGTGAACATTTACTGCTGCAGTAGGATATGTTCTTCCATATTTAGTGATGAATGATTAGTTGAAGTAATTGAAACTTTACATTGTGTTACTGAGCCAAAGTAAAGTGATTTTTTTTTCTCCAATTCTCTTACCACTTTGGCAAGCATTCTTTAAATTACATTAAACCCTGTTTAAAACGTCTTTATTGCTTCAAATATTCTTATTAACTTAGTGAGTATTCCTTACATAACATAGCTTGGCCAAATCATCTTACTTTAGAGACAAAAAATCTGCAAATACTCAAATCTAAGATAGACAGGCAAGAGGCTGGAAGAACACAGTTGAAACTTTATTGCTGGAACAGCACAGCAGGTCAGGCAGCATCCAGGGAACAGGAGATTCGACGTTTCGGGCACAGGCCCTTCTTCCTGAAGAAGGGCCTGTGCCCGAAACGTCGAATCTCCTGTTCCCTGGATGCTGCCTGACCTGCTGTGCTGTTCCAGCAATAAAGTTTCAACTTTGATCTCCAGCATCTGCAGACCTCACTTTCTGCTGGAAGAACACAGCAAGCCAGGCAGCATCAGGAGGTGAAGTCAATGTATCGGGACTGGGGGTGGGCGTAAAGGGAGCTGCAGATCAAGGGGGTGTAGGGACAGAGTGGGGATACGTCAACACAGGTAGACGGTATGACCTGGTTGGTCAATGGGAGGAATGAATCTGGTTGGTAGCAATAAGGAAGGGCCAATGACAGGAATGGAGCTAGAAGGGTCTCTTGTTGTCATCTTTGTGAAAAGTGTGTTTTGTCCTGAAAATCTTTATGTGCAAATTTAAATTCTGACAATCTAGTTAAATAAATCCAATTTAAAGTAATTATTGTTGCTAGATGATCAGTATTGGCAATGATTCTCTAATGTAGGATGGGATGGAATGCTGTCCAAGTAGACACGGATTTATTTTAACAAATTTTGGGATCATTTACTCAAGTTTTAAAATGATAATGCAGAATTAATTCGAACACTGCAGGGGAAAATTCTCTTCCTTTAATTTCGTATAGACAGCGGCATCATTGGCTGAACTTACTGAAATATCATGTTGAAAATGAGCATGTATGTCAAACTAAGCTGTTCCAAATCTGAACTGGAGAAGGTCATTGATGTAAAAAAACCCCAGAACTACTGAGGCTACTTCTCAACACTTCTGAATCATAAATGGATTATTTGCCAGTTTGTTTTGTCTCTAGTAGTGAAGTTGGCTCAGTAACACAAGGTTGGGCAGGATGCAGATATGTCATATTTATGTTCCGATTTGTCTAGCTGACTGCAAAATAAATACAGAATATTTTCAACTCTACTTTTTGAAGTCATCAGGGATCAATCAAATATAGAGGTTAGTAAGTTTGCAATTTCATTTTTGATTCATCACTATATATATATATCACTAGAGAATGGAGCTAACGCATTAAAGATGGTGTTTGTTTGACTTTTTTTTGTAAATGTAAATCAAATGTGACATAGCCTTAATTCTCAGACTCTGTGGTTACTGCACAATGTGGAGGAAATATTAGACTGTACTAAGTTTCACTTTATATATGCAGTAGTCTGTCTTTCTCTGCAGCCAAGTTTGAAATAGGCTTGTCCCTCCAGATTAATTTCACAACCTATCATTATTTGTGCTAGTAGTAAACTGGGCATGCATCTATACATTAGTCTGTGCTGAAAAAGGACTAGGCTGCAAGATACTGTTAATTATCCATGATAGTGTAACCTCATGTACTATGGTTTTGTAAGATAATTAAAATTTGTGGTGATGGAATCAGATGCTGGAACATGCTGGGAATGTCATGTCAACTAATGACGATGTGATCTTCAGCAATAAATATTTTCTCTAGTAATCTATCAAAGTGCTGGAATTTATTTAAAGTGAAACAATTTGTATGACTTTAGTTAAAATATGACAAATACAAGCCAACACTCAAATTTCCAAATTATACTGCTGGTAGATGAATTTTCACACCGTTTTTAAAAATAGAAGCTCTGAATGAAAATATTAATAATTGGGTGGAAAAATGTTCCTATAATTTTTCTTGCAATCCCTTTTAACTATAAACATATCAGTTAATTAAGGTGTGAAAATCAGAGCGCAGCTTTTAATTATATCTGGAACTGAAAGAATTAACTTTGACTGGAATCTGACTATTAACACCTTATATATTCAGAAAGCCATTATAACTGTAAGTGCATTTTTTTAAAAAAATTGACACTTTGGATATTCTTCATGAGCCAGATCAGCATTTATTGTCTATCCCTAGTTGTCAGGGAGATAAAAGTTGATCAATAGAGTTAATAGACATTTTCTCTAAGCTGACTTTTCAGAGATGTTACAACACACCTCGGAACAGGTGAGACTTGAACCCAGGTCTCATGATACTACCAGTGCACCTCAAGAGCCCAAAAGCAACAGTTAATGACAGGTCAGATTGCATAGGATTTGCAGATTTCCTTCCTTCACTGAACCAATTCAGAATTGACAACAATCCAACAGCAACGTGATCAGTTACTTGTTTAGAGTTGCCAGCAGAATTTAAAAAGAGAGCAGATAAATGGAATGGTTGCAGATTCCCAAGTTAGGGACATCGTTTGACGTAAAGAATGCTCACTCTGTACCAGGCCTGTGATTGTAAAACTGAAGAAACACTCCATCAGAGTTAAATTAAATAGATCCTGAAAATGCATGGGATTTTGCTATCAGTGATCAAGATAAAAGCAGCAGACCAACCTTCACTTGCCTAATCATTATAATGATTGGTGTGCGCAGTGTTAACCCTGCCATTTGTTAGCTGCTGCAAGCCTCAGCAGATGGTCCAAAGCATAGCTTGATGACACTGCTCAAAGCAAACCTGCATCTTTTCAAGAGAAATAAAGCAATGAACTGTGGGTGCTGAAAATCTGAAACAAAATCAGATATTGTGAAGGACTGGTCTGGCAGCATCTATGGAGAGAAAGCAAAGTTAACGTTTCGGGTCCAGTGATCTGAAGAAGAGTCATACCAGACTCAAAATGTTAACTTTCTTCTTTCTCCACAGATACTGTCCAAAAGTGTGGCACTGAAAAAAAAGCCCTGATGAAGGACTTATGTCCAAAACATCGATTATCCTGCTCCTCGGATGCTGCTGGACTTGCTGTGCTTTTCCAGCACACACTTTTCGACCGATCGCCAGCATCTGCAGTCCTCCCTTTCTCCACAAATACTGCCCGGCCTGCTGAGTTTCTATAGCAATTTCTGTTTCTCTTAAAGAGGAGTTGCATTGTGGCTGGCACACGTACTTGGAGACTTGGATGAAGTCTAAGAAAGAGTGAGGAATGACAACATGCAAAGAGTAGGCTCCAACCCTTTCAGATTGTGTATTGGAGGTTTTGGTGGAGAGGAGGAGAGCTGACCATGGTGGGGCAGAAACATTTCAGGTCCATACCCAAAGGTGTAGGGACTGGGTACTGTGAGGTCAATACCAGCAGTTGAGTTCCAATCACCTAGATGCTGCATCACAAAAAATTCAACAATCTCACTCAAGTAGTCAAGGTCAGTGAATGTTTGATAACTGCAATTGTTAACCTCAACTGCTACTTAATCAGCAGACCTGTATCATTCACCTACTACCAGTCTTTAGCAATTAGAACTCATGCCTAACACTCACACTTTCACCTCACCCTCATATAGTTAGCATTATACCCAGATCGCATAAATTATACACATTGCCAGTTATTCAACCATGATATGCACATCAGCCAGAAAGACCGGATAATGTAACAGGGACTTCAGTAGTGAATGGCCATGGTAAGGAAGGGAACCAAGAAAGGTAACTCAAGCAGTTGAGTGGACCCTTGATGGAAGAAAGAGTATCTTTGTCAGTAAGAGATCACATAGAGAGAGAAAGAGAGAGAGAGAGAGAGATCAACAAAGGGGTTTCCCAACCAGATATGAAGTAACAGCTTAATTCTTTGCAGATATTCTGTTTCCCACTTTAACCACAACTCCTCTTGATGCTTGTGGAGACCTAATGCCAGTAAAATACAGAAACCCACAAGATCCCACAGAAATTGCTCCAGGCATTGGTGAAGGAAATCAGACTTTTAGGCAAAATCCAGCCAGAGACTCCCCAAGTGTATTCTCTTCACATTGTGAAGAAAGAAAGTGCCAATCCTTGTTGGATATCATTTGCAGAAGATGAGCAGATTTTGAGGGAGAATGGAAACACTCAATGATCCAATAATTGAAGAATCAGTTAAGGACACACAGCTCAGTAGTAGCATCCAGGGGCTCAACATGAGCAAGTATGCAGCATTTATAATAGATCATCTGTATGGGAAAGTCCATCAGGAAGAGGTACAACAGCAGATTGTTGTAGTCTGACACAGCTACAGCAGATGTTTTACAAGGACAGGCAAGCAGAAGGCGTGGACCTAGCCTCTGTCTTCCTGGGGCTGGTGAGCTCGTTCTACCACGTCATTGTTCTGGATCCCTCCTTGACATTGAACAAGGCAGGAGCTGCAGTGATTAAACAGACCGAAGTAAATAGTGCCAAGCTCCTCGAAGTCAGTGTAGTCAGATACCTCCTGGCAAGGAGAGGGGTGGTTCTTCTTTCATTCGCAGGATGTGACTTCATTGACTAGGCCAATACTTATTGCTTATTGCCAACTGAAATTGAGAAAGTGGTGTTAAGCTGCCCTCTTCAAAGACATTTTGCCATGTGGTGTAAGAACACACGGTGCAGTTAGGGACGGGGTTGTAGGATCTGAATTACTGAAGACAGGCACTACAGTTGTACAGGTGATCAGGGGGCCCAGGGTAACCAATCAGGAGGGCCCACTCCCACCTGCAAGAAGCCCACCAGGGTATATCTGTTAACCTTCCCATGTGGTGAAGGACCTGTTTGGTAAAATACCAATTGCTGCAGGAAGATGTGCTTCCTTACTTGGAGAACTTGAGGCAATAAATTTAATGATTGTGGCTGGGTGGAAGGCTTATCTGTTACCTTACCTGCTGAAAGGAAAATGGCAACTGGCAGCAGGAGGGTGACAGATGTATTACCTCCACTCCCTCCCCTACCTATCTGAGAGCTCCATAAAAGCCCAAAATCTCTGTTAAAATTTCACTGTCTTCAACAGAAGCTCATTGATATAAACATAAGATCCATCTATTAACTCTTGTATTGGATTTCCTTCTGCAAGGCAGTGAATAAAAACAGTAAGTCAACAGGAGCTTCATTTCTGTTGCCGTCCTATCATCCTTGTGTCAGCAGCATAAATGTTAACAGTAAATTGAATGAAAGAACAAAAAAAGATGATAACACAACAGATATCATTTAAAAAAAAACACAGCCCCAGTGTTGAACCATGCTAATAGGAATGCTCATCTTTGAATTAGTCAGATAGTATTATGGTCTTTTTTGTCTGGCTGCTATTTCCATCCAAGAAAGTGAGCCTTGCAAAATGACTTCCTGTTTTTCACATAATAACCCTGTACACTGATGCACAGAATGATCACTGGAGGCCATTCTCAGTCTCAGGACACAGCATGAGAACACAAGAGAGAAGCAGGCAAAGACCATGTCACTCATCATGTCTGCACTGTTCTTCAATATGATCATGGTTGACCTTGGGCTTCACCTATATTTGCTCCTCCTCTTTCTATATCCCTTGATTCCATGAAAGATCAAGCATCTGTCTATCTCAGCCATAACTACATTCTACACAAAAGTATCCACAATCCTTCAGGGTAGAGAATTCCAACGATTCACAATTCTGCAGTGTGAAATTCACCTCCAGACACCCACCACCAAAAGCCTATTTACCATCCACAAAAATCAAGCTGGAAATGTGATGGATTATTCTCCAATTGGTTGGATGAATGGACCTTCAAAAATGTCCAAGAACATTGACACCATCCAAAACAAAATGGTCCAATTGATCAACCCCATCCACCATCTTAAACATTCACTCCTTCGTTTCCAGCAGCTGTACAAAAAGAGCTGCCTTTGACAGTACCTTCCAAACTTGAGACCTCAAACCCCCCCTAGAAGACCAGAGCAGCAGACCCATCGGAACACACCACCTGAAAGTTCCCTTTCATGACACACACCGTTCTGACTTTTAACTATATCAACTTCATTACCTCTGGCTTAAAAATGCAAACCGTCCTCCCCAGCAGTACTGTGGGTGTCCCTCCACAATATAGATTGCAGCAGTTCAAGATGTTAACTCACCACTGTGTTCTTGAGGGTCCATAAGGTTCAGCAATAAATTCTGGACTTGCTATAAATAAAAGAAAAGAAAGCATTGGGATTGTCATAAGGAAAGACAAGATCCTGAGGTTGAGTTTATCTTGACTAATTGTTTTAGCTCCATTCTTGAGTTTCCACCTCTTGATTGAAATATATTTGTAATACAAGCTTATGTATGTTATGTCACTCTAATTAAGACATACTTCAAAGAAATTCACACGCTCACCTACCCACGCTCAGCAGCTTGAAACTATCAGGCTCCAGAAGGGAAGGGACTGTCCTTTGACTTGCTTTTCAAAATCATAATAGAAAATCTAAGGGTTTGAATTGGCAATGACCATAATTTTGGAGTTTATTGGAGGAAATAGCACATGCTTTTGTACTTGATAGGAGGGAAACATTGTTAAGGATGCTCAGGCATTGCTAAGGTAAACAAAGGCTGATTGCATTCCGTAGTACCGCAGGGATAGGCAGAATATCAGGTGCAGAAGGAACAGTTTTGGGATGTCAGTCAGCTTGATATTATTCATGATGGTCACAGAAGTGGGGAATATATTCCAGCCGCTATTAGTGCTCATGTGTCCATGGCAAGGTCTGTACCTGCACTTTACCCCTCAGAGAGGATGAGATCATAATATGGGTTAAAATGAAAGTTATGCTTTTAATGAAGAAATAGAGCAAATGAAAATTTATCTAAATCCAGGAGCATTGTTGAATACAGCAAGCAAATTCTTGGCAGCAAACTGCATTAACAGAACAGAGCATGTGCAGAAATTGTCTCTGGGCAGCTTAGTTATCTTGGAAGTGGATCACTAAAAGGTTGTCTTTGTTCCCTCTGGCTCATTGGAATGTTACCCTTTTTAATATCTCTTTGACAATCCTCCTTGCCCATCTCAGGTTCCACCACATCATCTTCCTCAGAGGTTTCCTGTTGCTTTCCCTTTGGTGATTATGGTGCAACATACTGCCATGATGCTGCACATCTTGAATGGATACACTGCATCATATTGGATGAATGATCCAGACATCAGAATTTGATTTTCAGGAGATCTGTTCTTCAATGGTGGTTGTTGAAGGATATGTGGTCCGATGTATTGAAATTAAGGGGTCCTTTATGTTTAGGACTACTGGAAATGAATTGCCATCCAGTCTATATGATTGCAAGTCCACATTCAGCAGCTGGCATAAATATGAGATGTTGTCTCAGGACACCCAGAGGCTCCTCCAATATCGACTCTCATTCATCTAGAGACAGCTGCATCAGATCTATGAATCCCTCCCCTTTTCTCTCTATCGGTTGTGCATGAAGTGGTGGCTACTGCTACCGTTCTCTCAGGACCCTTCAAGGGTGGTCCCTGTGGAGCTGTAGGAATGCACGAAGAATCTTGGCACATTTTCATTTTCAGGAGATCTGTGAGAACAGTAAGTGAGACCACACCATTCTATTAATAGGATAGCTTATCCCTGATTATCTGTAGGTTACGCCCTTACAAGAAGTGAGTTTTGCACATGCCCAAGTTCCTGACCAGCATGCACTCCATGTGATTCTGTACTGTTGTGTAATTTGAGAAGACAGCCCCTTTGTCGCATGTCACAGATGCTTGGAGGCAGTTACTTATGAAGGTCTGTCATCACCTATGGAGAAGATAGGGCTTTGTGTGAGTGTCCCTGATCCATTGACTGTTGATTAATCACTGCTTATTGAAATAGCCCCTCATTTGGTTATACCTTGCAGCCATCAACCCTGTCCTCATATAGAAAAGAACATGTTACTTAGTCCTCCCATTTTCTGTGTTGCCTTGACAATATAAGTGCTCAGTGTAATTGATCTGAGCTTCAGAATTTGTATTCGCTGCAGATATACAGGTTGCCCCATGACCCAAAAGATCACTTTCATTTTGTACCTCCCTGACTATTTCATAATCCCTGTTTTCCTGATAATCCTCACCTTTCCCACTTTTTGGTTAATCTCCCTTATGCGTTGATCAATGTTTCAAATTCACCCCGGTAGCTCTCAAAATCGAGGTATATATGCTTTTGTCAGCCCTGTACCTTCTCCAGATCAAAGCCAGAGTCATTCGGAGTTTTAATGAGCCACCACCCCATTCAACCAGATCTGACCTGATTCCATTCCTTTGTTAATACAAGCAGATTTAAACTGACTGCAGTACCTTGTCCCCATGGAGAGACATTACAAACCCCCATACCCCCCATGGTTTCTGCTCCTTTCCCCATGTTTGACTGTGGCCCATATCTTGGACTGAATTAGTGCTAACGCCCTGCACTTGATTTCAACGCATTGCCTGACTAACCATGACCTTTCAATTTAGAAATAGCTCACTCCCTGGATTGATGGTAGTATCCACCAACTGCCAGGAGACCATCCTCCATCTACTAGCCAATTGTCTCCTTTCACCTTCACATATTGTCATGCTTTTCAAGTGCACACATTGTATTTGAAACATTGAAAATACGAGCAGGTGTAGATCTTTCAGACTATTGAGCCCACTTCCTCATTCAACAATAATCATAGCTGGCACTTAATCACAATGTTTAAAACTCTGCCCTTGCCCGTTGACACTAATAGCTTTTAGAAATTTATCTATTTCTTCCTGAAATATATCCCATGAGTTCATTCTTGCAGCCTTCTGTGGTTGAGAAGGATGACCACCTTGTGAGGGAAGAAATTTCTCCTCATCTCAGTCTGAAATGGCCAA
The DNA here is from genome assembly GCF_004010195.1 of Chiloscyllium plagiosum. Lineage (NCBI taxonomy): Eukaryota > Metazoa > Chordata > Chondrichthyes > Orectolobiformes > Hemiscylliidae > Chiloscyllium > Chiloscyllium plagiosum. Next base: position 14,991,339 of record NC_057728.1, read on the forward strand.
CCCCATATCCTGAGAGCCTGATGCCTGGCCTGGTCAGGAGAAACATCATTCTGTCATTCAGTCTGTCCATACCTGTCAACATTTTGTATGTGCCAATGAGATCCCCTCTCATTCTTTTGGTGAATTCAGGCCCAGACAACCCAATCCCACTTCAGATAAGATACCTGCTAACTCCTAATCATTCTGGAGAACCTTTGGCAGGTATTCTTCGTAGGTAAGGAGACCATAATATATTATGTTTCAGGAATGAAATACTCCAGGCGTAGTCTTACCAAGGCCCCATAATACTCCAGGTGTAGTCTTATCAAGGCTGCATATAGCTGCAGTAAAACCTCTGTGCTCCTTCAGTCAATCCCTCTTGTGTCAAAGGCCAGCATACCATTTGCCTTCCCAATTGCATGCTATACTTGTAATTTGCCATGTGCTCTGCAAGCACAAACAATAGTCTCTGATATTGAAGCTGCACCATGAACTTCAGCCACCAATACCCACCCTTTCGCATCAGTGTCACACTGTACACTACAGTCACGAGGTGCTGTCTTCTGTGCTAAGCCCCCTCTTGAAGTCTCAAGCTGACGAATGGCCATTTCTTCAGTTGTGCCCAGGGACACCTCCTACCCTTGAAACCCTTGGATACAACTACTGCAGTTGTAGTACTTACAATCAAATTGAAAAACATGAACCCTTGCTCTGTTTTGCTAATGGCAGAAATAGCAGAGAATTTACTCAGATTGGAAGTTGAAGAACAAGTCACCAAATCTGACCAAGTATCTGAAGGATCAAGTATTTCGATTAGGAAGAAGTTAATTTGGAATACTAAGTTAATTCCAGCAAGTTGTACAATTAATGACATGCGACTAGGTTCTCACCACTTGATGGCAAGAAGGTTGACTCACCTTCTGAGGCGGGAGGACTTACTTGCTCCAATTTATTTTGATGGCAAGAGTGTAATTTTTAGATTCATCCCATTAAGTTATCTTGCCCACCATTGGTCACTGGGAGCAGACTCATACCTTTGTTATAACTACCCCAAGTGGATCCATTTTCTAACCACTCGCCAAGCAGTGTTGTTTCTCTACATTTCCTTGTTAAGTTTATTCATGATTATCTTACATTACTAACCTCTAGTTGTGAACTCTGGAACAAAAAGTAATATCTCCATTGTATCTGATAAAACCCTTTCATCGTCTTAAAGCAAGTTCAGCCTGGTATAATAGTTGTAATTATTTTCTGATCCTGAAGTAAGACACCTTTTACAGAAAATAAAAGCAAAGCTGCAGTTCCAAACAGAAGCCATAATGTATTTGAAACATTAACTCTGTTTCTGTCTTCACAGATGCTGCTAGACCTACCGAGTATTTTCCTCACCTCCTTTTATACTTATTATTTTTCAGAGCCCTGTATCACAGAAATTATCATCCAGATTTGCAGTCAGAACCTCCATTTATTCCTGGAATGTGATTTGTTTGAGATACACTGGTCTGGTTCAAGATTGATCCACAGATTGGCCAATTCTGAAAAAATGTTGAATGTTCCTCAGGCTTGTCAGTTCAGTCTTCAGGTTCGACCAAATAAAGAGCTATTCTTTTGTGAAAACTGAATATATCCAGGGTGAAAAAAAATTCTCATTTATCTCACAGCAATATCTAATCAAATATTTCCCTTGAAAGAAATTCCAATTGACCTTGTAGTATATTATGTTTCAGGAATGAAATAGGTTCCACAAGATAGCGCTATACCAAAATAATGACACTGTTACATATACCAAAGCACACAATGCTGGCTTTTCTTCACAATGATAGCTGTGCTTACACTATTTACTTGTATTCTGGTTGTGTTAGAGAAGGTCAAGGATGCTTTATTAATCCTGTAATTCTGTATCATTGACTTAAATTCATTGTGCATCAAATTCTTCCCTTCACCACAAAAGCATGAACTCCTTAGCGGGGCAAGGTTCTCCAGCTCAATGGTTGTTTTTCTGTGTGCAACCCACGAGAGTGAGCATGTGTTTTGTTGGAAGTTGGTGGAGATGGGGTGCTTTGCAGAGGAGGAGGGTAAGGAAACAAAACAACATCTTATTCAGCAAGACCAGTGATTTTTGAATTTCCACGGAAATTAAGAGTGGAATTATGGAGCATCAAGACAGCAGCAAGAATCTTAGAATGCTCTCCACTAGTAGATATTGGTTTATTCAGACATAGCAAAAAGACATCTCAAGGGGTTCTGCAGAAGTAAAATGGACAGAGGAAAGTCATAGAATTAGGAAACATGACTGAACGTAAGTCAGAGTAGTTAATGTTGAGGGAACATTTCTAGATAAGGAGCAAGGCAGTGACCATGAAAGATCAATTTCTTAAGTGTGAATCAATGTGAGTAATCAGTCCACTCCTGTAAGTACAGTTGAGGAATGTGGAAAAATGAAGAACGATAGAGTCTGAAGAAGAGAGAGCATTTACTGGAGCCAGAAGTGGAGGAGGTTGCAGAGAAATGAAGGGATATGACATAGAGCAATTAGTAGATAAAAGATTTCAAACTCAATGCGTGGCAAAGATCCAACAAACATTAGTGAGGAAAAAGGTAATAGGGATTGGAGAGTTTACACAGGAATAGCATGGACAGTGGAAATTTGAATGAATTGGATTTAATATAGAATAGAACCCAGGAACCCATTGAGAAGATCATTGGCAAAGTTGAGCCTCTATATAAAGGCGTAGACAAGGGTTTCAGTGGTGGAACAAAGTTGGAATGTCAGAGATTGTTGATTTTGTGGAATTAGGCAGATTTAATGACAGAGAGGAAATTGGCTTTGAAACTCTGAAGGGAGTCAAATCAAAGGTTGTACAATTCAGATTCTGCCTCAGTGAGAAACTAGAAGGTGATATGCTGAGAATTATAGGGAGCTAAAGTCTCAAATTTATAATAAAATGCATTACAAAAAAGAATAAAAATTTCCGTATCCTGCCAATAGTGTATTTTGGTGCAGGATCATGCCTAAGTGTTCTCAGTGATCATTTCTTAGTTCTAGATAACCCATCACAGGTGACTGGAGTTAACAAAGCAGTTGTATTTCAGAGTCACATGCATAGTCAACAGTGGGGGCTTTGCAGTATGAAAGGGGAATAGTCAGAGGCTGAGGTAACTAAATGTTGGCACACTCAAACAACACTCAAAAAAAATAGTTTGGCACATTCAATACCTAGCCTTTTGGGACAGTTCAATCAGATCCATTTCTGTCAAACATTTAAATTCTGAAATATGTGACAATACTATGGCTTTAAGAGGCGTATTTTGCCCTGGTATTTTTTTTTTGAGGCACGGTGGCACACTGCTGCCTCACAGTGCCAGAGACCCGGGTTCAATTCCCACCTCAGGCGACTGACTGTGTGGAATTTGCACATTCTCCCCGTATCTGCGTGGGTTTCCTCCGGGTGCTCCGGTTTCCACCCACAGTCCAAAAATGTGCAGGTCAGGTGAACTGGCCATGCTAAATTGCCGGTAGTGTTAGGTGAAGGGGTAAATGTAGGGGAATGGGTCTGGGTGGGTTGCACTTCGGTGGGTTGGTGTGGGCTTGTTGGGCCGAAGGGCCTGTTTCCATACTGTAAGTAAACTAATCTAAACTTCCCTTGGTTATTCAAAATGTGGTTTGATCAGAGGCTTATACTACCTCAACAGTACATCCCTGCTCTTCTATGCTAGTCCTCTCAATGAATTCTAACATTGTATTTGCCTTCCTAAGGGCAGCACCGTGGCACTGTGGTTAGCACTGTTGCTTCACAGCGCCAGAGACCTGGCCTAATTCTTCACTTATGTTTTATGGTCTTATGGTCTTAATTAAAAACGCAGAAAAAGTATGAGTAAGATGTTACAAAGCAATAGTACCAAAATTTAACAATGAAATAGAGGGAAGACATTCTTTGAAGGGGAATGGAAAGTTAAAAGCATTGCTAACACTTATATGCCTGTGAGGAAGGATAAATGCCTGTGAGGTAGGATACGTGCCTGTGAGGTAGGATAAGTGCCTGTGAGGAAGGCTATGTGCCCTTGGGGAAGATATGTGCCTATGAGGAAGGATATATGCCTGTGAGGAAGGATATGTGCCTGTGAGGAAGGATATATGCCAAGAGGAAGCATATGTGCTTATGAGGAAGGATATATGCCTGTGAGGAAGGATATATGCCTGTGAGGAAGGATATGTACCCTTGAGGAAGGATACATGCCTGTGAGGAAGGATATATGCCTAAGAAGAAGGATATGTGCCTATGAGGAAGGATATGTGCCTATGAGGAAGGATATATGCCTGTGAGGAAGGATATATGCCTGTGAGGAAGGATATGTGCCTGTGAGGAAGGATATATGCCTAAGAGGAAGGATATGTGCCTATGAGGAAGATTATATGCCTGTGAGGAAGGATATGTGCCTGTGAGGAAGGATATATGCCTGTGAGGAAGGATATGTGCCCTTGAGGAAGGATATGTGCTCTTGAGGAAGGATATATGCCTGTGAGGAAAGATATGTGCCTGTGAGGAAGGATATATGCCTAAGAGGAAGGATATGTGCCTATGAGGAAGGATATATGCCTGTGAGGAAGGATATGTGCCTGTGAGGAAGGATATGTGCCTGTGAGGAAGGATATATGCCTGTGAGGATGGATATGTGCCTGTGAGGAAGGATCTGTGCCTGTGAGGAAGGATATTTGCCTGTGAGGAAGGATATGTGCCTGTGAGGAAGGATATGTGCCTGTGAGAAAGGATATATGCCTGTGAGGATGGATATGTGCCTGTGAGGAAGGATATGTGCCTGTGAGGAAGGATCTGTGCCTGTGGGGAAGGATATGTGCTTTGAATGTAAGTTGTAAGTTGAAAACAAGAATGTAATTGCCCTTGTTTGAATGGAATTAGACAATAGCTTATAATTTGAAACAAAAAGGACATTGAGCTTCCTTAGGTGAACATCAATATAACTTGAATTAAGTTCTGATTGCAGCTAAAGAGAATTTTGCTTAATAGGGCAAATTACTTGTTTGATAAGAGACATTGTTTCACATAACTTGACGCGTTCAGAAGAGATTTACATGGATCTTGCCAGAGTTGGAGGGTTTGAGCTATAGGGAGAGGCCAAATAAGCCAGGGCAGTTTTCCCTGGTGCATCGGAGGCTGAAGGGTGACCTTATAGACTTTTATAAAATCATGAGGGGCATGGATAGGAGAAATACACAAAGTCTTTTCCCTGGTGGGGGAGTCCAGAACTAGATCGCGTAGGTTCAGGGTGAGAGGGAAAAGAAATAAAAGGGACCTAAATTGCAACTTTTTCGTACAGAGGGTGGTACATGTATGGAATGAGCTGCCAGAAGAAGTGGTGCAGGCTGGTACAATTACAGCATTTAAAAGGCATCTGGATGAGTATATGAATGGGAAGGGTTTAGAGGGAAATGGGCCAACTGTTGGCAAATGGGACATGATTAGGTTTGGATAACTGGTTGGACCAAAAGGTCTGTTTCCTTGCTGTACATCGCTAAGTCTCTGTATGGAAAAGACAAATAAGATTAAATCATGGCTAAGAAGTCAAAGTTAAAAATGATCCTGAATTTAAACAGGGTGAGGTGAATTCTATTGTACTAAAGGACAACTTGGGTGCTTGATTGTTTGGCATTTTTTCCAAGCTTGATTATCAAAAGCCTGCTGTCATGAATGCAAATAGGATCATGTCTAAAACTGAACAGAATGCTTCACAGTCTATTTCAAAGCATGACAACCCTAATGATGGCACTGTGACTCAGTGGTTAGCTCTGCTACTTCACAGCTCCAGGTACCACCCTCGGGCAACTGTCTGCGGGTGTTTGCACATTCTCCCTGTGTCAGTATAGGTTTCCTCTGAGTGCACCGGTGTCCTCCCACAGTCAAAAGATGTGCAGGCTCAGTGGATTAGTTGTGGGAAATGCAAGGTAGTAGGTGGGTCTGGATGGAATAGTTTGGTGTAGACTCAGTGGGCCAAATGGCCTGCACCCACACTGTAGGGATTCTATGATGACAATTCTATGTCTTGCTACAAAGGATGAAAAAGAGTAAGGAGTGACAGGGCAGGTAATTCCTCCTCGGATTCTAATTTATAGCCAGCAGGCCTAAGAGGTTAGGTGGTTTTTCAGCAATATTACGATTGATGAGGTTAAACAGACCAAACCTCTAGGCCTGTCACAAATATGACTCAAGCATCCAGACTGTGCCAATCTCATACAGATTTTGAAAAGCACCAGGACAAAAGTAAAATCAAGGTGCTCGTCAATGCAGCACACAACCTGGAGTACATTAAAAAGTTTAAAACCAGGAATTGAAGGCTATCTCAATGGAAGTTGGTGTCGCAGCCACTTACATTACAAATTGAGTGTGTCTTAGGCCAAAACATGTGATGGAACCCGCACCATCAAAAGTAAAGAACACGGGACAGTAGCAATATCTTAAAACCTGGTGAATGTTTTGGGTTTTATAAGATGTTAAAACACCACCACAGACTAAATATTAGATTTTTGACTGACTGCACATTAAGTTTTCTCAAGAGTTGTTCGCTGCAAAGTCTAGAAGGTTGCCTCATCCTATCTTACTAAAGAAACCACTTTACCAAATACCCCACCATTATGGTGCTTTTCAGGCTCCATCTTAACAAGTGCTATTCCTAGAACAACTCGCCACTCAACCGATATTCACTGGCATTCCTTGCACTAGTGCTTTATTTTAAAGACTGGCAGTTCACCCAGAGAAGTGTTGCCAATCCAATGTTGCCCCTCATGTGGGCTGTCCTTAACCGGGCCAACAATTATTGCACATCCCTACTTGTCCTGGAATTGAATGCCTTGCTGAGCCATTCCAGGGCAGCTAAGAGTCAATCACATTGCTATGAGACTGGAGTCACAGGGCAGATAAAAATAGCGGGCTTTCTTTTCTGAAGAATATTAGTGAACTATATGCTTTTTCACAATTATCAACAGTGTTGCTATTACATGGTAGCTTCCATAAACACTGGACCATTTTCATTCATTCATATTTCACCATCTGCCATGTTGGGTTTTGAAATAGACCACAAGCCTGAGGTTCTGAATTACTAAGCCAGTCACATGACTGCAGTGCTACTGACTACTTGCTGTCATTTCTAAGGTTAACCTGAGTGCAATATTTGTGATAAGCTTGAGGCAACACTGGTTAGCACTTGAGATCAGGCAAACTTATTGCTGGTAGATTTAAAGGATTTGCAACAATTTAACATTCAAGGGAGGTAAAAACAAAAGATTAGATATAGTTGATAATAAAACTTGGAAAGTAAGTCAACAGGATTGCTAATGAGCTGCTAAAATTAATGCAGCCAATGTTTTAAAAATCACTGAGGAAATTTTCTGCAGCATTTAGGAAAGAAAGATAATATTCATGGTGAATGGGAAGACTTTAAGGAGTTTAGTGGAACAGAGGGATCTTGGAGTTCAGGTTCACCGTTCTCTGAAAGTGGAGTCACAGGTAGACAGGGCAGTGAAGAAGGCTTTTGGCACATTGGCCTTCATCAGTCAGGGCATTGAGAATAGAAGTTGGGAAGTTATGTTGCAGTTGTACAGGACATTGGAGAGGCCGCACTTGGAGTATTGTGTTCAGTTTTGATCACCTTACTAGAGGAAGGATTTCATTAAACTGGCAAGAGTGCAGAAGAAATTTTCAAGGATGTTGCCAGGACTCCAATGTCTGAGTTACAGGGAGAGGTTGGACAAGCTAGGACCTTTTTCTTTAGAGAGTAGGAGACTGAAGGGGGATCTTTTAGAAGTATATAAGATCATGAGAGACGTGGATAGGGTGAATGCACTCAGTCTTTTTCCCAGGGTTGGAGACTCGAGGACTAGAAGGCAGCAATTTAAGGTGAGAGGGGAAAGAATAAAAAGGAACCTGAAAGTCAACTTTTTTATACAGAAGGCGGTACACATGTGGAAGGAACTGCCAGCGGAAGTGGTTGAGGTGGGTAAATTAAAAACATTTAAAAGGCATTGGGACATATACGTGCATATGGAAGGTTTAGAAGGATATAGCTTATGTGCAGGGAAATGAGGTTAGCATTGATGTTCATTTTAGTCAGCATGGACCAGGTTGGGCCAAAAGGCCTACCTCTGTGCAGTAGGACTCTATTTGATGCCTCTCCATATTGCTAGAATGGGATTATAATAGTTTTTTTTTCTGTTTCTTTTTCCCTGTCAATAGGAGTCAGAATGTGCACACATGATGCTTGTGGTAGCAGTATATTGACTTACAGAAGCAATGCTTCTTTCTATGACAGCCCAACTCCCAGCACTCATTCCTCTCTTTGGCATCATGCAGTCCAAGGAAGTAAATAATGGTATAGCTTTTCTACAAATTAACAGTGTACGCTTTGATGAATACAGTTTTAATTATTAAAATGCTTTTGAATTATTAAAAATTGAAGTTGGCTCTTGATAATTTCAGCAATATATTAAAATAAACGCAGGTGGAATTGAATGCAGCTCAGCATGGTGGGGAACATAGCAAACGTGCCCACTTAGTTGTGGGAATGGCTACACATCAATCCCCTGTCTGTAGAAACACATCTTGGAATTAATTCAGAAAATTAGTGAAACTCACCATCTCACTTTAGGGTGACACTTGATTTCAGTAATGAATCATAGAGTTGTACAGCTTGAAAACATTCTTCGGTCCAACTCACTCATGCCAACTGGATATCTTAAACTGTTCTAGTCCCATTTGCCAGCATTTGGCCCATATCCATCCAAACCCTTCCTATTCATGTACCCATCCAGATGCCTTTTAAATATTGTAGTTGTTCCCACATCCACAATTAACTTTTAACATTTTACAATAGATACCAAGCATCTGTCGGAATTTAGTGGTACCTCCTGGATTAATTAGGATTTGCACATGTTTTTCATGCTTCTGAAATGTTATCCAGCAAACACTCTCAGATCTGCCAGTGGCTGACCAGAGGTGGGTCCTGCATTGCCAGACGCTCTGCCCCCAATCAGGGATCCAAAGCCAACCCTGGCCTTGCCTCCAATCTCCCTGTCACCCACCATTCAGATTCCGTCCCCATAGTCCCATTCTGCTCTCGCTCACCTGGTTGCTAATTTCACTGATTATGAAGAGGGCATAACCAGTCTTCAAAAGGGTTTAGGTTGGTTCAGTAGGTAAGCAAAGCTTTGGCACACAGAGTATAATGGGAGAAAATGGAACTTGTTCACTTTGGCAGGGAACAAAGCAAAACACCATGGGTGGCACAGCGGTTAGCACTGCTGCCTCACAGCGCCAGAGACCCGGCCTCAGGCAACTGTCTGTGTGGAGTTTGCACATTCTCTCCGTGTCTGCGTGGGTTTCCTCCGCGTTCTCCGGTTTCCTCCCACAATTCAACAATGTGCAGATTAGGTGAATTGGCCATGCTAAATTGCCTGTAGGGGAGTGGGTTGCTCTTTAGAGGGTTGATGTGGACTTGTTAGGCTGAAGGGCCTGTTTCCACACTGTAAAGCAATATAATGAACATATTATTTAAATGGAGACTGATTGGAGTACTTTGTGGTACAAAGGGATTTAGGTGTCTGGTACATAAATCACTCAAAGTTAGTATGCTGGCACAGTATGTAATTATGAAGGAAAATGGAATTCTGTCATTTATTGCAAATGGGATGAACATAGATGTAAGGATATTTAGCAACAGCTGTGTAGAGCATGGTTGAGGCTACATCTGGAGTTTAGGTGTCATCATTTAAAAGAGAATGGAAATATTTAAAAGCATTTGAGAGAAGGTCACTCACCTGATACCCAGTTTGGGGTGGGTTATTTTACAATGAAAGGTTACACAGGTTGGGCCCACGTTCATTAGATTTTTGAAGAATGAGTGGTGATCTTAGAATTAGAATTAGATTTTATTGTGATGTGTACTCAAGCACAGAAATGCAGGAATACAGCGAAAACTATATAAAACCACCGTTCTCCAGCACCGTCTTAAAATAAAAGATACAAAAACAGAATTTAAAAAACAAAGGAATAAATAAAAGAAACAAAGTCAAAAGAAAAGGAAAAAAAAATGTCCAGATCTTAAAGTCCTTATTCAAACAAAAAGGAAAATGTTTAGATTTTAAGGTCTTATTTCCTTGGGTGTAGCCCTGGCCTGGAATTTCAGTCAACCTCATCCTGTGACATGCTCTGCCTTTTGCTGCTGTCGCTGCCATCACCAATCGTTGGGAGGAGCTGTCTTTGTTGCCTTGGCTACCGCCATTGATCTTCTGGAAACATATCAGATCCCCGACAGAACTTTATGGTTTGGATGCTAAAATGACATCCCCTGGTTGGGGGAAACTAAAACTAGGGAAAACAGCTTTAATATAAGTGGTCTCCCATTCAAAGGATTATGAGTCTTTGGTATTCTCTTCTCCAAGAGCAGTGGAAGCTGGGCCTTTGAGACAGAGCGAGATCGATCCTTGACTGACAAAGGGAGTCAATGGTTTTCTAGGATAGGTAGGAATGTGGAGTGCAGCTACAATCAAGTCAGTTATGATCTTATGGAGTTTGAGAGCAGACTGCAAAGATGGGCTACTCATGCCTTTCATTGATGATCATGTAACCAGCCCGAGTGAAGACCAAGGAATACAACTAACAACAGCTACTGCTCCCAATGGCACTGATGGGAAGGCAGGGCTGTCAGCCTCAGATTGGCTGCTTGCTGTTGTTGAATCACTGGGGTCCTATATCCCAGAGAGGGCTAAACGCTGGTCCATTAATTACACCAGGCCTCTCCCAGCAAACAAGGAAGATTCTCACCAGTTCTCCAGCCAATGGGCAGGATAAACACCAGAAATATTAAATCTAATCCAATGAGTCACACTTCTATATTTCAAATGGAGAGATGGAATTCTCCCCACATCGTGACTTTGAATAATGATTTTATGTTTTTGACTTGCATCTATCCTTTTCAAAGATTTCTGCCTTTTGTGATCAGTGTTACTTGCTCGGCCACATCTTTTGAGAAATGAAATCTACACAGAAGAATAGCCCTGAAGATGGTGGTGTTGGTGGGAGTCAATCCTGGATGGTGGATAATAGCCTGAGCTAATTACAAAGCACTACAAAAGTATTATTTTGATCTCAGCTGATGGCAATACTGGACAAGTCAGATGCAGAGGGAAGTCTGGCTTGAGAGACCATTCCACTTATTTCTGCTACCTGTCCTGTCATTGTCAGTCACTGGTATATTCACATAATATACTCCAACAAAAGAAAATAAGATTATTACACAAAAAGAGAGAAAAGTGTCAGCAATTTGGAAAGATTTTCTCGTGAACAGACTAAGTTTTTTTTCTTAGCACTGCTCATATGAAGTCTCAAATGATAGGAGTACTTTACAGAACTTTCTGTTAATTATTTCTGTTACTGTTTATTAGTGTAAACTTTGATGGTATCCAAACAACATCCGGCCCGAATTTTAAAGAACAAAACTGGGCAATAAATTGTAAATTACAAAACTCTATCATCACGTTCCCAAAGGAGATTATAATTCTGGGTTAAGCCGATAGAAACATATTGACCAGGCATTTTGGCCCTGTCTGACGAATTTACATATTCTAGTGTGCTCTAGTAGCTCTACTCATTTCTAAATCATACCGTGTCACTTTCCTGTTGAAGGGCCTTTCCCGAAATGTCAACTCTCCCGCTCCTCGGATGCTGCCTGACCGGCTGTGCTTTTCTAGCACCACACTCTCAACTCTGATACTTCAGCACCTGCAATCCTCACTTTTTCCTGGTGAAAGATATTAGCATTGCACCAATCTTATGGCCCCTCCCACCTGCCAGACTACACTGTGGGTCATAAATTCAGCTGCAGGGTTCATTATTTTCAAAAAATCGGTCTACTAGATTAATCATAAAATGGAAAAATGTGACACTTCCCAAATGATAAATGCTTTCCTTTACCATCAATGTAAATATCATTGCTTTACAAAGTTAGACATCACGCAACACCAGGTTATGGCCAAACAGGCTTGTTTGGAGGTACTTCCAAATTAACCTGTTGGACTGTAACCTGGTGTTGTGTGATTTTTAACTTTGTCCACCCCAGTCCAACACCAGTACCTTCACATCATTGCTTTACAAAGGAACGTATCAATATTATTGCTATCATGTTAATCTTTCTGCAGTCTTTCTGTTAATGGATCACTGACCTTAACAGGTTAATGATGGGTTTTGTGCTCAGTTGTACCTTCCTCTCTCTGTGGCACAGTTACACCTCAATTCAGCAGGTTATGCATTCAAAAGGAGTGATTGGTATCATGCAAAGCACCATGCCTTAGAATTGACGGTAATGTGTAAAAGGATTAATTGAGTTTTATGCAGAAGCAGTGAGTTACTGTTTTGGTTAAGTGGTTGTATTTTGTATTTTCAATTCAATGCTTCATTTATCATCTTTTGAATCAATGAAGAAAACTCCAAATTGAAAAAACTGGAAGAAAAAGAAACGTTGAACTTGTGTTGAATAAATAAGAAATAATGCAGGCCGAAGAAAATAAAGTAACAAAACAGGAATCCAAAGAGCTAGATGGCTAGCCTTTCTTTCTGAGATGGAAACTAAATTATTTGTTCATATATTTTCCTTTTGTGATCCAGTAGACTTCTGTGTTTATAGACCAGACATTATTGGACAGTCCAATATCACTACTAAAGTTATCACATATCTTGAGGACCAGGGAGTTTTTTCATAAGTTAAAGTTTTGAATGAAGTAAGAACAGAAATAGACCATTCTGCCCCTTGAGACAGTAACCTACAGCTGATAAAGTTAGAACATAAGGTTGAAAAATATATGGACAGTAGTAGGCCATTCAGCCCATCAAGCTAGCTCTGACATTTAGTAAAGTAATAGCAGAACTTTGATACCATCTCCATTTTCTTACCCTATCATCGTATCCTTTATATTCCTTCCATGCCCAAAAATCTATTGATCTCAGTATGGTGATTATGACGTAGACCTCCATTTTGTTTCCAACATATTTGTTTAATTCAGCCTACTGAGATTTTTTAGACTTTTCCAGTGCAAATTGGTCAATGGTCTGATAATCAAGCAACTTGACCAACAGATAAATATCACCTTGAAGTTGCACACACATTTCTTGGCACCATTTTGAATCAATTGTCCAGACCATTAGATTACGTTAAGCAATACTTACAAGTCATTTGCAACAGAATATGACTCAAAGATTTGTTTCTGCACTGAAAGACAGAGCATTTTTGTGCAGAATTTTTTTGTGACATATCAGTTCAAAAACTGTGATTGTGTTGGCACTTGAACTAAATTTTGTGGCAATACTTCAGGGTGATGAGGTCTATCATGCAACATTGAATACCCTAGATTCAAATTTTGGTAGTCAAAGTCATGTTGGAAAAAAAAGTCAAAAAGAATATTTGTTGTATACCTGCAGAAGTGGAACTTAATTTTAAAAGTGCACCTTGACTGGTTAAAGAGAACAATCCCTCTTCCAGTCAGAGCAAATGCAGAAATATTTTATGTTTTCTTTTGGCATTTGTCTTTTAGATTTTATCTAAATTTTAATTCCTTTGTCATGGAGGTAACATTAATAATTATTTTAAAATTGTAATAAAACCTGATTTATAATGTCTGCAGATGATGATAATAGTTGTGTTTCTGTATCCAAGTGTAATTCTAGGTTGATTGCAGCAAAAATGTGCCAGGCACAGAAAATTAGACTCAACGGGAATAAATGTTCCGAAGGTTCCCCATTAACTGCATATCTTTAAATGTTTCGTGTTAATAATCAGCATTAACTATTTGAATCAGAACCAAAATGATTATATATTTATTAAAATAGAGATAAAATATAATAAAATCTTTCCAACACATGTCTAAATTTGTTTGGAATATGACAGGATCCAAGAGTACAACTCAAAAAATATTCTTTTTCTCAAATATCTTTGACTTGTCACAATATATGTTATTTGGGGTGAGAAGGTGAAGACAATCTGAACCATATCTACCGTCATCTCAAATATCCTTTTGTCAGGGCACAGCCAGTCAGGCAGCATCCGAGGACCCAAAGGAATGGTCCTCACCCTTAACAACATCTCCTTCCAATTGTCCCACTTCCTCCAGACCAAAGGGGTAGCCATGAGCACCTGCATGGGCCCCAGCTATGCCTGTCTCTTCATTGGGTACATGAAACAGTCCATCTTCTGCAGTTACACTGGCACCAATCCCCAGCTTTTCCTCCGTTACATTGATGACTGTATCGCTGCTGCCTCGTGCTCCTATGAAGATTAATTGAACAGTTCATCAACTTCACCAATCTCTTGCATCCTGACCTCTGGTTCACCTGGACTATTTTGGACACCCCCCTCCTCTTCCTGGCCCTCTCCGACTCCATTAACGGTGATCAACTGAACACGGACTTCTACTACAAACCCACTGACTCCTACAGTCACCTGGACTACACCTCCTCCCACCCTGCCTCCTGTAAAAACGTTATCCCTTATTCCCAATTCCTCTGCCTCCACAACATCTGCTCCCAGGAGGACTCATTCCACCACAGAACATCCCAGATGGCCTCCTTCTTCAAACACAGCAATTTTCCCTCCCACGCGGTCAATGATGCCCTCCAGCGCATTTCATCTACTTCCTGCACCTCCGCCCTTGAACCCCACCCCTCCAACTGCCACAAGACAAAAACTTCTCGGTCGTCAATTCCATCCCACCAATCTCCGAGTACACCGCATTATCCTCCGCCAATTCCGCAACCAACAAATAGACCCGACCATCAGAAATATATTTCCCTCCCCACCCCTATCTGCGTTCCATAAAGATCATTCCCTCCGTGATTCCCTTGTTAGGTCCACGCCCCCCCACCAACCCACCGTCCCCTCTCAGCACGTCCCCCTGCCACCGCAAGAACTGCAAAACCTACGTCTACACCTCACCCCTAACCTCCATCCAAGGCCCCAAAGGAGCTTCCACTGGGGAGACAGGGTGCCAACTTGTGGTACTTTTCTGAGAACATCTCTGGGGGACATGCATGAAGCAACCCCAATGCCCCATGGCCGAGAACTTCAACTCCCCCTCCCACTCTGCCAAGGGCATGCAGGTCCTGGGCCTCCTCCATCAATAAACCCTTACCACCTGACGCCTGGAGGAAGAATGCCTCTTCCTTCTTGAGCTGTCCTACCTGTCCATCTTCCTTCCCACCTAGCCACTCCACTCTCCTCTCTGACTTATCACCTTCACCCACCAACTTCATCTACCTATCGCATTCCCAGCTACCTTTCCCAAGCCCCACCCCTTTTCCATTTATCTCTCAGCCTTCTTGGGCCACCCCCTCAATCCAGATGAGGAGCTCATGCTCCAAACACTGATTCTCGTGTTCCTCGGATGCTGCCTGACCGGCTGTGCTTTTCCAGCACCACACTCTCGTCTCTGATCTCCAACATCTGCAGTGCTCACTTTCTACCATCCTTCTGTAAGTGACCAATGAGTGATCAGACTTAAGGGAGTCTAGATATATATACGGTATTAGCTTTTCCATCACATCAAACAGAATTCCCCTTGGAGGGAAAGTTAGTTTTCAGTTTCTCGGTGAAAACTGACAAACATTCCTGCCGAAGCAGGAGAGATCATGGTGAAAACTTGTGACTGGGACCTGACATTGTTGAGAATTTCATGAAGCCAATTTGCAAAAAAAAGTTTGTCATATAACACCACAGCTAATAAAAATTAGCACAAAAAGAGGAACAAATCTTTGATGAATTTTTTTAAAATTCATTTATGGGATATGGGTCATGCTGGGTGTGCTAGTATTAATTACCTATCCTTTATTGCTCTGAAATTGAGTGGCTTTCTAGGCCATTTCAGAGGGCAATTAAAAGAAAACTACATTGCTGTGGGGGTCACTTAGAGACCAGGCCAAGTACGAATGGTGGATTTCCTTCCTGAAAGAAATTCTAGATTGTTAACTGAATTAGAACATAGGACATAGAACAATACAGCACAGAACAGGCCCTTCAGCCTTCGATGTTGCACTTACCAGAGAACTAATCTAAGCCCATTCTCCTACACTATCCCATCATCATTCATGAATTAAAATGTTACCATTTACCATAGTGGTATTCAAACCCACATGTCTCCAGGACATTAGTCTGTGGTTCTGGATTAATAATCTCATAACATTACCACTCCCCAATTCCCCTGGATTAGTCTGCATGTTGCCCCACTGTACACTATGTGCTTCAAAGCTGTCAATTCCATCCAGTACTTTGGGCTTTAATTACATCTCAGATGTTTGTTATAAACAGTTTAAATGATGCATGGTGTTATTCAGATCTTATTTGAAATGTTGATCATCAATTGTCAGCCAACCTACTACTAATCTGCAAGTTTTGTGTGATGTGAAGTTATTTGTATATATTAAATATTAATAACCTTCTTTATTTCTGCTTTCCTGCCATACACTGAGTGTTCATTTCTTCAATTTTTAAAGAAAATATGCCTTACGTAAATCCTTGGCATTTTGTTAATTTCCAGGCCAGAAAAAAAACTATTCACAATAATTGTTGCTTGTGATTTTTTTCACTAAACCCACTCAGTTAAATTGCTATAGTTGTCATAAAGTCGTGACTAATTTCCACATTTTTACTGTAGGTTAATTTCAGGCTCAATGCTTAAACATTCGATGATTTGCAATCAAAATGCTCTGCACCAAACTATTTCAGCAAATCTGCTAAAATTCATGTTTACATCAGAAGCTTTGCTCCAGTTTCTTTTCACCCAGCTATTACATTGGTGAGGAGATTTGTGCACACAAAATAGAATCCGGTGACGTAAAGCTTTTCATTAATTAAATGTTGCTCAACTTAAAAGCAAAATCATGCACGAAGCTAAATATAGCATTATTGTTGACGAAGCTCTTATAATATTCCCTTTTATGGGACATGAACGTACTTTTGATGGCTGTATTATCTCCCACAGTTTCTAACTGGTTGAGTGACAATTTATCCCTCCTCTCTTGAAGGTGCTGGATTTGGTTTATGTTTCATGGGCTGCCAAAGCCTACAGTAACTTTGTCAAATGACCATTGACAAAATCGCAATGTTACAGTGCAGGCAGAGGCCATTCAGCCCGTCGTGTCTGTACAGGCTCTTTCACCACTGAACTTCATGGCTGCCTTTTCCACACACCCCTGCACATTGTTTCTGTTAAAAAATATAAATAAATGAGGAAGGTAATATCATTTTGATTGTCTTGACTGAACCTACCTGCGGCACAGTTCCAGGCAGTGCATTACCCAAATTGTATGCAAGCCTGGTAATTAATTTTGGCACACATAGGGATTACATCATATTCAATTCAGTTATTCATTGTGATCACTACATGAACCCAAATTCTTTTCCCCCTTCTATTTTGAGACCACTGCAACCAATTCCAGACCACTGTACTGAGGGAGCACAGATGGTTTGGACAGGTTGAACTTATTTCCAATGGAATTTAAAAGACTGAACAGAAGTTCAGCTTTCCAATGGTCAATTACCTTGTGTCTGGAGCCCTCTGAAAGTCTTCAACTCTATGTTAGAGTTGCAGACGTTAGATGGTTCCGACTCATTTACCTCATCATACTGACCCTCTGCCGACCCAGCACACTTTGACTTTATGCACAGACTTGATACTATAAATCCATAGCTAACAGCCCGCTGACCTGAAATCCCCCTTACCCTATCACTGCCATGTTTCCCCTCCTAGCCCCACCTATTACTCTCACCCACTTACTTGTCACGCTCTCCACTCACCCACCTATCTGCCACCCAATCTCATCCATGGACCTGGCACCCAACTCTCACCCACCCGCCTGCCATCTTATTCCCTTATCCACTTATCTTACTTCTTTACCTTATCTCTGTTGCTTGTCAAATTATCTTTGGGTCCTTTAAACCCAGGAATAAGGCGGTTACTGCAGCAAAATGCAGTTTGGCTTCCAGTGCTGGAAAGCTTCCAGGTCATGTATTCTCCACATTTCCCAAGATGGCCGACTCCGATATTAGGCCAGAAATACAGAGCTCCAGTGTTGGGTAAGTCAAAGACAAATGGAATGGCAATCTGATGGTGGTTGCCACTCCTCAGAACTTGAAGCCCAATGAGTTTGCTAAGATCAGCCACTGGTATAAACCAACAGTATAAGGACCTCTCTGAGACTGGTGTGAAAACAATGAGAAAGACTTCTTGCATGTATTGAGATTGGATAGCTGAGCTGAAAATGTGTTGCTGGAACAGCGCAGCAGGTCAGGCAGCATCCAGGGAACAGGAGAATTGATGTTTCGGGCATAAGCCCTTCTTCAGGCTTATGCCCGAAACGTCGATTCTCCTGTTCCCTGGATGCTGCCTGACCTGCTGCGCTGTTCCAGCAACACATTTTCAGCTCTGATCTCCAGCATCTGCAGATCTCACTTTCTCCTCATTGGATAGCTGAGACCCTATAAAGTATGTATATATCAGAAGAACATAAGAAATCGCAGCAGAAGTAGACCATCTGGCCTGTCGAGACTGCTTCGCCATTCAATAAGATCATGGCTGATCTTTTCGTGGTCTCAGCTCCACTTACCCACCCACTCACTATAACCTTTAATTCCCTTACTGTTCAAACATCTATCCATCTTTGCCTTAACAACATTCAATGAGGTAGGCTCAACTACTTCACTGGGCAGGAAATTCCACAGATTCACAACCCTTTGGGTGAAGAAGTTCCTCCTCAACTCAGTCCTGGATCTGCTCCCCCTTATTTTGCAGCAATGCCCCCTAGTTCTAGTTTCATTTGCTTTCACTGCTTCTATCTTATTGATTCCCTTCATAATTTTAATATGTTTCTATAAGGTCCCCCTCGTTCTTTTAAATTCCAATGACGTAGTCCCAGTCTACTCAATTTCTCCTTATAAGCCAACCCTCTCAATTCCAGAATAAACCTAGTGAACCACCTCTGCCCCCTCTATAGTGCCTCTATAGTGAAACCTTTCTGAAGTAAGAAGACTGAAACTGTACGCAGTGCTCGAGGTGTGCCCTCACCAGCACCCTATACAGCTGCAGCATAACCTAGCCATTTTAAAACTCTATCCAACTAGCAATGAAGGACAGTGTTCCATTTGCCTCCTTAATTATGTGTTGCACCTACAAACCAACTTATTGTGATTCGTACACAAGGACACCCAGCTCCCTCTGCACAGGAGCATGCTGCAATTTTTCACCATTTAAATAATAGTCTATTTTGCGATTATTCCTCCCAAAATGGAAGACCTCACATTTACCAACATTGGACTCCATATGCCATACCCTTGCCCACTCACTTAATCTATTTATATCTCTCTGCAGACTTTCAGTGTCCTCCGCAAACTTTGCTCGACCAATCATCTTAGTGTCAGCTCCAAACTTTGACACATTATACTTGGTTTTCAACTCTAAATCATTGCTGTAAACTGTAAACAATTGCAGAGGATCAATGTGTACAGGGACTAGATGTGCATGGTGAAAATGAAGCACTGGGGCCGGGGAAATGAAAATTTTGAAGGAGATGAAGAGGTGTCACAAACATAGGTGGGGAATTCCTGTACTAAGGGGGAACAGGACGGTGTCAAGGTAGGAAGAGATGAGACAAGAGGAGAACTTCTTCAAGGTAGGCATCCTTGGAAAAGGCTTCCATTCATGGACTCTGCAACCGCTCAGGATAAATGGGGATTTCAACAGCTTCCTCATTTCCCCTCCCCCCCACATTATCCCAGTCCCAGAGATGAGACAAGAGGAGAACTTCTTCAAGGTAGGCATCCTTAGAAAAGGCTTCCATTCATGGACCCTGCAACCACTCAGGATAAATGGGGATTTCAACATGTCGCTCATTTCCCCTCCCCCCACATTATCCCAGTCCCAAGCCTCCAACTCGGGACCGCCCTACGGACCTGTCCATCACTCCCCTCTCTGCCCTATCACCTTCTCCCTTACCTTCACCCATCCCACCCCTCCCATTTATCTCTCAGCCCCGGCCCACAAGGATCATTCCTGATGAAGGGCCTTTGCCTGAAACATCTATTCTCCTGCTCCTCAGATGCTGCCTGACCTGCTGTACTTTCCCAGCAACATACTCTCCACTCTGATCTCCAGCATCTGCAGTCCTGACTTTCTCCTGATTGATTTTAACCTCACTGTGAAGCTTCTTCCAAGGATGCCTACCTTGAAGAAGTTCTCCTCCTCTCTCTACAAAGATCTCATTGAATCCCTCTCTCACTGTACCCACAAGTCCTCTCCTCTGCCCTAAAACTCTTCAGCCACATCCTGAAACAGACTTGCTACCACAGCCACATCTCCTTCCTCAGTGCCTGCCTACAGAACTGTCTGATCCCACATGGACTACGGACCACATTCAGACCAACTCAGTTTGGATCTGAACAGGATACCCAGTACCCACTATTAATCGGAAACCTTCAACAACAATTCTATTTCCGGATCCTCTGCTCCATGTTATTAGCCATGGATTTATACATGGATTTCCTCGGACCTTCTGGAAACTTCTCTTGGCCTCGGGAATCGCCCAGATGCCATTAGCCATGCGGCCACTCCTTCCACCGCCACCGCACGGACCGCAGACACTGGTGACCACACCACTTCCGTGATCGCCATCCACCCAACCACCTTCACAACTGCCAGGGAAACTACCGCTGGTCTGACTGCCACAGGGTCCACTGTTGCCGGTAGTTCCGTGCCTGAACTCTTCAACTCCCCCTTCTTTCCGTCAAGGACATACAGGCAATGGCCTCCTCTACTGCCAAACCCTTACCATCCGACACCTGGAAGAGGAATGCCTTATATTTGGTCTTGGGATCTTGCAATCACATGGGATAAATGTGGATTTCAACAGCTTCCTTATTTCCCCTCCCCCCACATTATCCCTGTCCCAAGCTTCCAACTCAGTACCACCCTTCAGACCTGTCCATCACCCCCACTCGACCTATCACCTTCTCCCTCATTTTCACCCACCTATTGCTTTCTCAGCTACGCACCTCATGCCCCCTCCCATTTATCCCTCACCCCTGGCACACAAGCCTCATTCCTGATGAAGGGCTTATTCACGAAACATTGATGCTCCTGCCCTTCGGATACAGCCTGACCTGCTGTGCTTTTCCAGCACCACACTCTCGACTCTGATCTCCAGCAACTGCAGTCCTCATTTTCTCATCATTATAATCCTTCTGCTTTTCACCTGACTCTGGCATATGATTTACTTTGGCTTTAAGAGAATAAGCTTAGAAATTGCACTGTCCGAATTGCTGGAGGGAGTATTTATAAATACGTGCAATGTGTGCTTGTGTTCACTAAATGAAAAGAAGTTTATTGTCTGTCCACAGACATAGCAAGAATTGCTGCTATCTAAATAATTTTTAACATACTATTAGCATTTTTATCATTCATGGATTTTGTATTTTGCTATATTTACAACACAAATTATATTCACCTCCAATTGTAGCATATATCATTCTTTCTAATTTGTATATGCAATCTCAAAAAAGAAGTTAATGATTCATGAATGGTTAGAATATCTGCAGAGGTTAATTGTATATCAGCACTAAAAGAAGAAGTCAACATTTTTGTTTTGGCAATGATACGAAGGGGAGGCGATGGCTTAGTGGTATTACCGCTGGACTATTAATCCATGGTCCCATGTAATGTTCTGGGGACCCAAGTACATACTCTGCCATGGTAGATGGAGGAATTTGAAATCAATAAAATAAAATCTGGAATTTAGAATCTAATGATGACCATGATTCCATTGTTGATTGTCAGGAAAAACCCAATTATTTCACTTATAGGAAACTCTGTGGTTGACTCTCAACTGTCCTCTGGACAATTAAGGATGGACAATTTTGCCCTCAACCCATGAACACATTTTTTAGAAACATATAATATGGATAATCTCAAATGTTGTGGGGTTGTTTTTAGAGTAGGATACATTTCCACCAGGGTTATGTCTGGTTTTCATTGTAACTCAATGTGTGGGGCCATTTCCTCCATCTGTTCCTTCTGGTGTAAAAGGATGCCATTTGGCCCATTTGTGTCTGGCTTTCTGAATGAGTGTTTTGCTTTAGAGCCATTCTCCTACCGCCTCCCCCATCTCTGAATATTGTTTCTGTTCAAATAATCATCCAATGCTCTCTTCAATGCTTCAGTTGAATGTGCCACCTTCCCATTCCCAAGCAATACATTCCAGACACTAACTGCTTGCGATATGAAACTGTTTGTTTTCACCTCATGTTTTATTCTTTTACAAATTACTTTGTCTCAGGCTTTTGGTAATTTACAGAGCTGTGCTGTTATCTACCAGACTGAGCAGTCTGGTCACACTTCTCCAGTTACTCTGTTTTGTTTATAGTCGTGAAAAGGTTAATCCTTGCTGTAAAGATGTCATGGGGACTTGCTCAGAAGAATCTTGTGGGAGACAGGCCTGGGGTTAGTGTGCTCCTTACAGTCTCTGTAGTAATGTCACAATACTGATGCCTACCAACAAGGTGTAAAATTGCCCAGGTATGTCCTGTAGACAAAAAAAAGGACAAATCCATCCTGGCTAATTACTACTCCATCAGTCTACTCACATTCATCAGTAAAAGGGATGGAAGGTGTCATCAACAGTGCTATTAAGCAGCACCAGCTCAGCAGTAATCTGCTCCCAGTTTGGGATCTGCCAGGGCCACTCAGTGCCTGACCTCATTACAGCTTGGTTCAAATATGAATAAAAAAGCTGCATTCCAGAGGTGAGGTATGAGTGACAGCCCTTGACATCAAAGCTGCATTCGACCAAGCGTGGCGTCGAGAAGCCCTGGCAAAACTGGTATCAATGGGAATCAGAGGCAAGCTCTCTATTGGTTGGAGTCAAACCTGGCACATAGGAAGATGATTGTGATTCAGGTCATCTCTGTTTCAGGCCATCTCTGCCGGAGTTCCTCAGGTTGGTGTCCTAGGCCCAACCATCTTTGGCTGCTTCATAAATGACCTTTCATCCATCATAAGGTTCACAAGCAGTTTGTTGATGACTGCATAATGTTCAACACACTTTGCAACTCCTCAGATACTGAAACAGTTCATGCTAAATGCAACAAGATCTGAACAATATCTAGGCTTGGGCTGACAAGTGGCAAGTAACATTTGTGCCACACAAATGCCAGGCAATGACCATCTCCAAAAAGAGACAATCCAACTACCACCCAATAATCCACCAATCAACATCCTGAGGGTTTCATTTGTACATTCAATTTAATGTTTATTCTCTGAGCTTTAGGCTAAACATTTGATCTCGTTGATTTACAGAAAAAAAGATTTCTGATACAGGATTCTATCACATCCAATCAATGTAATGAGTAAGCAGCACGCAAACCTTTGCTTCCTACTCAACAGCGTGATTGAGAAGTATAGCTCAACACTTAACATACTCCTGACTAACTGTACACATAGCATGGGGGTCCAATTCATGCGAGGCTATCATGAACTAAACCTGGTCTGTACTGCTTAAAGCTAACACGCACCTCTCAGAGACTGCTGACAGTGCCTTTGTAAATGGCTCATAAGGGAGAATAAGAATCACTTTATCAGAGGGCCACAGAGAATACTCCCACATTCTCTGTCCCCTTTGTATTGGTCCTGGAAAGGAAAACAGATATCAAGCAGAATTTAAATTATATGTTGGGTTCTCTGTCTCTTAACAACCTTGTCTCCCTGCTCGTAATCTCTTTCATAAACAAAGCTCAAGCAATCAAGTCAAAATCTTTGAATTCCTGGAGACGTTCTTGCAAGTTCCTTCTTGCCCAGAAGAGAAACTAAAAGTTTCTAATTTGTTTTGATGACCATTTTCAGGTGAAGGATGTAATCTGAAAATTCATCATGAGCCCATGTGCCTGATGGTACCTCCTTCTCAGTCACGACATATCATCCTTCTGTATTTGATATTGTATACCACACTGGCTTGTGACACCCTTCTGGCTGTTCCTGGAAAAGCATTGCCCGGTAACCTGCAGTTGAAGCATTGCCTGCTATTATCATTGGATTATGATAACGATTATAATGTTCTCAGGTAGCTACAGACATCAACATTCTTTTAAACGTCTGAAAAACATTCTCTTGATAAGTATCCTCACCATCCTTGCGCTTTCTTGAAGAGTTACCTCAAGGATTCTGTAATGGTTGTGGTTAGGCAAGGAATTTGGCAACTGACTTAACCTACTGTTATGATCCAGTGATTGCAGGTGAATTGGCTCCCCTCGTTCCAACCTCCTTGCTTGGCTGAAAAGATTTTGTTAGCAATGATTCATAGAAAACTTTTCCTCTATTGTGACTGAATGAGGTCATATGACATAGTCACAAACACTGGTCAAGTCCAAAATGAAACAGATGACGTATCTTAGCTGTACATGATCAGCTGTCTATCATACTAGATGACGTTTCTGACGCAGAAGATATCAAATCCAACAATAATCTGGCATCCATATTGCTTGATACACATCTGTCTATAAAGGCAGTCAATACATCAAGGATTAAAGCTTGTATTGCAGAAGGAATAGATCATATTATACATCATATATTCTGTTAGTTGCCAGTGGTCTGTTTCAGGAAGCAGCCAGTAATCAGATACATCTATAGGTTAATAGTAATCTATGGACCCAGATAAGCCAAACGACATATGTAAGTCTGAAATTTCATGCCGTCACTCTGCACCACAAACCAGCTGACCTGCCTACTGAGCTAAACAACCCCACAGTGCAGGTTCAGTTCCCACTCTAGCCTCTGGGACTATGACAACTAGTGTACATGGTTAGTTGTCAATAAAGTTTCAGATCTCTGACTCAATATGTGCCTGTCTCTTTGTGGTATATATTACTTGAGCTAATATATTGAAGCAAATTATGCTGGCAGCAAGTGATTACATTAAAATGTCAGTAGTCCATATTTTATGATTATCATGGCATTATCTGAAAAGCCCTGACTTTGGAATGGTTTTAGTCTTTTGAAGTTCTTTGTGACTACTCTGTAAAACGCATTGAATGTCATGTGTTACAGAATAGTCTCAAGATACGAAACCTTGCCATGCTACCTTTTTAGCTGTTAACGAGAATTTTAGTTTCCTTATTGAAGGATCAGTCTCTGTGGAGAACCTCCTGCCAGTTCTATCATGTACTTAAACTGAAAGGGGCTTCACTCACTCAACAGTCATCTGGTGGGTGACCATAGCCATGAATTGTGCCAGTCAATGCCCAATATCCTGGCAGGGATTGTGATGGATTTGTTAGCTGTTGTCTTCCATTCCAGGTGTTACACTGTGACATACCTCTGGTTAACAAGGGCAATCGGCTGGTGACAGGATCCGTAACTCGTGTTCAGAATTAGCAGGCATTCAACGAGAGTCAGGCCATTGATATCCAGACACAACAATTTGCTGACTCGACCACTCTGGACAAACCTTGAAGTATTTGGTTGAACAGAGCTTGAAATTTGTCATGGTTTTAGTTTCCTTAGAGAATGTTCAGTCTCTGTGGAGAACCTCCTGCCGGTTCTATCATGGACTTAAACTGAAAGGAGTTTCACTCACTCAACAGTCATCTGGTGGGTGACCATAGCCACAAATTGTGCCAGCTGGAGAAAACTTTCGTGATGTCCTGGCACGATGGGCTCAGTGGTTAGCACTGCTGCCTCACAGCACCTGGGACCTGGGTTTGATTCCAGGCTCGGGCAATTGTCTATGTGGAGTTTGCACATTCTCCCCACTCCTGGATGGGTTTCCTCCAGGTGCTCCGGTTTCCTCCTACAGTCCAAAGATGTGTAGGTTAGGTGGATTGGCCAATCTAAATTGCCCATATTGTCCTGGAATGTGTAAATTAGGAGGATTAGTTATGAGACATGCCGGGTTACAGGATTGGGGAGCAGTGTGTGTGGGTGGGATACTCTTCTTTGGAGGGTCAGTGTAGACTCGATAGGCCAAATGGTCTGCTTCCACAGTATAAGGATTTCTATGAATATAGAGATACGAGACCCAGCTTCGATCTGTGGTATGGGTGTTCCAGCTGTATGAACTGCTGCTCATGTTGAAGGGTTACTGCCACTATTTTCTTTATGTAGAGGCCCTGCTTATTCCAGTCTGGTAAAGGAAAGCCATTACCTAGAAAAAGTCTAACTAGAGGAGTTTCTTGTTGTTAACAAGGTAATGTTTATTGCATATTAGCAACTGGTTATGGTTACAGTGATATAATAGAGATTATACGATGACTTTATGGAGGGCCAGGTCTTGTTGTTTCAAAATTCTAATTTATTCTGCTCTCAAATCCATTTGATATCATCATAGTGGGTAGTGTCTATGGCTTTCCTCAGCACTACCCCTTTCAAATCCATTTCTTGCATCTCCCCCAGCATTTATTTCTTTAATGTGCTACATTTGTATGTATAATTACATTTACGGCTTCCACATCACTTAGCTTTCCCAAGTCTCTGATTTCAGAAATTCAGCTGATCTAGTTGTGTCACTATTCTCATAGGGTTGAAGATAAGCAACTTTGATTCCTTCCTGATAGTCTGAGATCTGTAGGTCCCTTGTGTTTTCAGTCATTTTATTAGTTCTGAGGTTGAAATAACTTTGAAGGCTTTCATTACCTCTTCAAAAGCATTGGTTGTTTTTTTAACTCTTGGTAAATTACATCATCAGCCATCCTCCCAGTTATCTACAAAATAACATTTACCTATTCAGCTTATAATTTAGTATCTAATTTGGAAGCGACACCAAATCTCAAAAACTGTTTTCTCCAAGGTGTCCATTTCTGTGCTTTATAGAACATAGAACACAAAACACAGAACAGTCTAGCACAGGAACAGGCTCTTCAGTCCATGATGTTATGCTGAACATAATGTCAAATTAAACTAATCCCTTCTGCCTGCCCTTGGTCCATATCCCTCCATTCTTCACATATTGTTGTGCTTCTCCAGAAGTCTTATAAATGCCCGAATCATATCTGCCTCCATCAGCAGCATGTTCCAGACTCCTACCGCTCTCTCATATCTCCTTTGAACTTTTCCCCTCTCGTCTTAAATGCATGCCCCCTAATTTTAGACATTCCAACTCTGGGAAAAAAAAAACTCTGACCGTCAACCTTGTCTATTCATCTCATAATTTTACAGAATTCTATCAAGTCTTCCCTCAGTCTCCACCATTTTTTTTTAGCATCTCTTTACAGTTCATACCCTCTAATCCAGGCAGCATTCTGGTAAATGTCTTCTGCACCCTCTCCAAACCTTTCACATCCTTCCTGTAATGTGACGGCCAAAATTGAATGCAATACTCTAAGTGTGGCCTAACCAAAGTCTTATAAAGCTGCAACATGACACCCTGACTCTTGTAGTCAATTCCCTGACCAATAAAGGTCAGTGGGTCCAGTTCTAGAATTAAAGTCTTCCTGGCAATATCA
Source organism: Chiloscyllium plagiosum (assembly GCF_004010195.1). Lineage (NCBI taxonomy): Eukaryota > Metazoa > Chordata > Chondrichthyes > Orectolobiformes > Hemiscylliidae > Chiloscyllium > Chiloscyllium plagiosum. The sequence continues at coordinate 15,018,849 of NC_057728.1, forward strand.
TTTCTAAGATCATGTCTTCTTAATGTGATTATATATTTTGGTTGCTTAAAAGACCTTTATTTTCAGCAATAGCTATTCTGCTGCTTTTTGTTGCCAAACTGGAGGACTTCCCTACATTTTATGGCTAAGAATCCCACTTTTTGGTAGCCAAAATGGAGGATTCATGCCATGCCTCATGCCTCACAATACCCCATGGATGCCTGGTCTTGATATGCTAGTTTGAAGTCTATCTTATTTAGCAGTAGAAGTGGCACATAACACAATGGAGGGTATTCTCAATTTGAAGGTGGGACTTCCTGTCAGTATTTAGTTCCTGCAGCCTGCTTTTCTACTTGGCCTTACTCCCGCCTTCCCAAACTAAACATATTGCTGTATCAGAAGAAAAATTAGAACACTAATCAGTTCCTCAATGCTTTTCCACCATCTACAAGGTGTAAGTCAGGAGTGTGATGGAATGCTGTCCACTTGCCTGATTGGCTTCAGTTCCAAAACTCCTCAGCAGTCTTGACACCATCTAGCCCAATTGATTGGCGCCCAATCCAACACCTTCAACATTCATTCCCTTCATCACTGACATACCTTGGCAGTAATGTGTACAGTCTACTAGATGCACAGCAGTACCTTTATTGATAGCACCTCAAATCCATGACTTCTACAACCTAGAAGCTCAAGGGCAACAAATACATGGAAATGCCACCACCTGTCAGTTTTCCTGCAAGCCACACACTCCCTTCCTAACAGCACTCTGGGTTTCCTCACTTCCCAAGTACAGTAGCAGTTCAAGGAAACTCGCTATCACCTTCTCTAAGGCAGTTTGGGATGGACAATAAAAGCTGATCAAGCCATTGATAGCCACATCCCATGAACCAATGGTAAAAATCTTCATATCCTCAATAGGCTGAAGTACAGTGGATAGTGTGAAGCCTTACTCACTTCATAATATGGAGGAGACGTTGTAGGGGTCATTTGGAAACTAGTAGACTGGATACTTGCTTTAGATGTTCCTCTGCTTTCAAATACAGATGGAAATGGAATATACAATTTCACCCCAATGTGTGTGAGTGTGTGCAGCACATGTATCTCCTCCTTTCCAACTTCTCCACCAATGCCTACAGTTAATAAATGTTAGGTGCCTCTCTGTCTTCTGGCCAGCCAGGTTTCTCGCTTTCCCTGGCCAAATTCTTCATCTAAATGATTCCCAGCATTGTACCAATTCTGGTGTAGCTCCTCTGTAAGAACTGCAGGCTAAGTTTAAGTATTGCGAGTTACTAATGACATTAGGCTGCTTATCTATCTGTGCAACCAGTGGACAGCACATGGAGGGGGGGGGGGGGGGAACATATGGCTGCGTGCAGAAAATACCATAAAATCGATGTTGACAATTCCACAATTCTACAATTCCTGCACCCAATTCTAATATATCCCCCACAAGCTCAATATCTTAGTCATCATTTTCTAATAGGGCAAATTTATCACTGAAATTTGCATGTACTATTGAAGAACCATACATTATAGAATTCCCACTGTACAGAAAGAGGCCATTTGGTCCATCAAGTCTACACAAACCCTTTGAAGAACTCCCCAGATCCTGCCCCGCCGAACCTATCCCCATAACCCCACATTTATCATGGCTAATCAACTTAACTTACATGTCTGTGGACACAAAAAGAAAATTTAGTACTGCCAATCCAACTAACCTGCACACCTTTGGACTGTGGGAGGAAACTAGACCACCCAGAAGAGCCCATGCAGATACAGGAGAACGTGCAATCTCCACACAGTCACCCCAAGCTGGACTTGAACCCAGGTCTGTGGCACTGTGAGGCAGCAGTGCTAACCGCTGAGCCACCGTGCTTAAATGAATACTATTTCTATGAAATTAATTTATGTTTGCCCCATGCAAACCTATTTCTTTTGATTGTGTTACTGGCTTACGATTGAGGACAGAAGCATATCATATGACTCCTTCAAAGCTTTGACCATTAATATTTTCAGTCATAGCTTTTAAGCTTACTTTTGAAATAACTTCAATTTTACAGTATAATACAGTTTAACTGCCATCTCTCAAACAGAACAGCTTTTCAGACATATTTCAAAACAGCAGAGAAAAAGCATCAATAAAAGTGATTGAAGAAGATTACAAGAATCTTGGACCATTGGGGTGACACATCAAGTGTAATAATTCATTTTAATCACTGAAAAAATAAGATGTTGTAAAGAAATTATGCTTTGGTAAAATCATAGAAATGTTTAACAGAATCATCTGTAATTTGACTGCTTAGCCGGCAGAGTTAAAACCTAATTTAAATTAGTCACATTCATCCCTCCACTAAATGATTACTAATGAGTTTTTCAGACAATGTGTTGTTATTACAATTTCAGGGCTTTTCTTTTTACTAACCAAATATATTCTTTCAACTCATCATATTTTAAATTCTAATCTGAAGCTTCTACGATAATATTAAATGTTGAATGAACTTCTGATCGGGAGGAATTCCATTTGTGTTTTGATGTCAAAATAATTGCCTTTTGATTTTATTTAAGATCTAATGACTCTTTGGGTCACATCCTGATTATATAAAATCATTTTAACTTTGGGAAAGGATCCTATTTTCAAAGGTTTTGTGAAGACACTGTGAGGAGCATTTTATCTCCCTTACATGCTAAGAAATGTATCAAGGGCTCATCAGTGTATTCAATTGCAGTTCTAGATTAAAACCATTTCTTCAATCGGCTTTGCTTGACTAAGGAGTCAGACTTAAAAGAATGCTTCAACATTTATCAACCCTGGCTGATTTCTAAAAGTAAGTGTAGTTTTTGAAGTCATTTTGGGAATTACTGCAAACAGTAATTTTAGGATACAGATCGAGCTATGTGGCTTCAATAGGACCAAAGCTGAACAGTGAATATTACTCTTCTGAAGTCAGGATAATATCTTGAAGTCCCTCATCAAGTTTAGTATGGAGTTGTTACTGGTCAGGCAACATACTTTAAAAAAAAATTGCACTCAATGCTGAATCTGTTAGTTAACAGACTATTTCTGTGTTAGCAAGAACTCCTTGCCAAATTAAACTTTGGACAGAATGTGATTAATATTTCTTCATATATGATAAAAAGGTTGAGTTCTCTGAGCACACTTATTACTGTGGGAATAGGAGGTCAGTGCTTAATTGGCTGCCATTATAATGTGACTTCAGTCTCCAGCAATTAGGTTCTCTTTTTGGTTTTAAGTTACTTGCAGTTTGGGCGGCACGGTGGCACAGTGGTTAGCACTGCTGCTTCACAGCGCCAGAGACCCGGGTTCAGTTCCTGCCTCAGGCGACTGACTGTGTGGAGTTTGCACGTTCTCCCCGTGTCTGCGTGGGTTTCCTCCAGGTGCTCCGGTTTCCTCCCACAGTCCAAAGATGTGCAGGGTCAGGTGAATTGGCCATGCTAAATTGCCCGTAGTGTTAGGTAAGGGGTAAATGTAGGGGTATGGGTGGGTTTCGCTTCTGCGGGTCGGTGTGGACTTGTTGGGCCGAAGGGCCTGTTTCCACACTGTAATCTAATCTAAATCTAAATAGTACAATTGCATAATTGCTTGTCGATGAACTTAAATGTACATTTCTGAAGAAGTTGTTATACTGTGCATCTGTCAATAATAAAACATGTATAAGGACTGTTCACACAGATGGTAGGGGGTCTGTTTTCCAACTTGACGTTGTAGTTAGTCATTGCCACAGGTTAAATTTCCAGTTCTGCCTCTCATTAAAATGCATTGGCAATAGAGGGTGCAGGGTTTTTGCATGAAATGACTTACAAGAAGACAATCTGAACTGTGAAGGGAAATTAATGCTATGCTCAGTGCGAGCAGCAGCGGAGAAGGAGCGGGAGCAGCGGAGGAATTAACGTGGACCAGAGGGACAGCCGGGAAGGAAAGCAGTGACCATATATATCAGCAAGGCGGCTAAACCCGAGACTCTACTACTGTAGTGTCTCCCACCCACCCTCCTCCTCTAACCTAGTTAGCAAGTAGGAAGAGCGGGAGTGACGACCAGGGACTGCCGGTAATATGTCTGGGCAGTGGCAGAACATGATACACTACACGTGTTGTGTTTCCCAAATCACCCCCCCCCCCCCCCCACCTTCCTCTAACCAAAAATAGGACTCTGGTTTGTTAATGTAAGGATTTTCTATTTCTTTATCGGTGAATGGTTAAAATTTTACTTTTTATGGTTTATCTATTAATTGGTTTTTAGAAAAAGACTATAGCAGAGAGGTATCAGAAAGTATTCAACTCAAACCTATACAAAGTAATAAAGTAATTAACTAAGCAGAAATGGCTGGGCAGGTGATGTGCTGTAGCTGTGTGATGTGGGAGCTGGCTGATCCCATTGTGAATGGCAGTGACCACATCTGCAGCAAGTGTTGGTTGCTGGAAGAACTCTGGCTGAGAGTTGATGATCTGGAATCTGAGCTTCAAACATCGCGGCACATCCGGGAGGGGGAGAGTTACCTGGATGCTTTGTTTCAGGAGGCAGTCACACCTGGGAGATTAAGTAATTCACATTCAGTCAGTGATCTGGGACATCAGAGTGTGACTGTAAGTGAGGCAGGCAGGGGGAACTTGAGTTCAGGAGCGCAGGAGCCTCAGCCCTTGACCTTGTCCACCAGGTATGAGATTCTTGCTCCGTATAAGGATGAGGGAAAGGGCTCTGGACAGGATGAGCCAGCTGACCAAGGCACCATGGTGCAGAAGGCCATTCAAGAGGGGGGAGCAAAAAGACAAGTAGTTGTTATAGGGGACTCTATAATTAGGGGGACAGATAGTATCCTATGCAAGCTGGATCGGGAGTCTCGCAAGGTGTGTTGCCTGCCCAGTGCCAGGGTGCGGGACATCTCCAACCGGCTTGAACGGATATTAGAGCGGGAGGGGGAGGATCCAGTTGTTGTGGTCCACGTTGGGATGAACAACATAGGCAAAGCTAGGGTGGAGGACCTGTTTGGGGATTATCAAGCACTAGGAAGAAAATTGAAGTACAGGTCCTCAAGGGTCATAATCTCCGGATTACTGCCCGAGCCACATGCCAATTGGCATAGGGATAAGAAAATTAGGGAAGTAAACACATGGCCAAGGGATTGGTGTGTGAAAGAGGGATTCCATATCATAGGGCATTGGCATCAGTTTTGGAACTGGGGGGATCTGTACCGTTGGGACAGTCTCCATCTGAACCGATCTGGTACCAATGTTCTAGTGAAGAGGATAAAAAGGGTGGTCAGTAGGACTTTAAACTTCTGAGTTGGGGGGAAGGGAAAGTGAAAGCAACAGGGAGTATGGAGTTAAATGGAAAGATAAGCAGGAGTATAGCATGTATGCAGGTGGATTTAACCTTGAGGCAGATTAGGAATGCAACAAAAAGGAAGGATAACTTAGGACATCTTATGACTTCCAATATCTCTAATGATAAGAATGTTAGCATTGAGGCACTTTACCTGAACGCTCGTAGCATTCGTAACAAAGTAGATGAACTAACGGCACAGATCATCATGAATGATTATGATGTGGTAGGCATCACAGAGACATGGTTGCAGGGGGTTTAGGACTGGCAGTTAAGCATGCAAGGATTTACAACTTATTGAAAAGACAGGGAGGTGGGCAGAGGGGGCGGGGTGACCTTGTTAGTTAAGAACAAAATTAAATCTATGGCACTGAATGATAGAGGGTCAGATGATGTGGACTCTGTGGGTGGAATTGAGGAACCACAAAGGCAAAAAAATCATAATGGGAGTTATGTACAGACCTCCTAACAGTGGTCAGGACCAGAGGCGCAACATGTACCGGGAAATAGAAAAGGCATGTCAGAAAGGCAAGGTCACGGTGATCATGGGGGACTTCAATATGCAGGTGGACTGGGTAAATAATGTTGCCAGTGGATCCAAAGAAAGGGAATTCTTGGAACGCTTACAGGATGGCTTTTTGGAACAGCTTGTCATGGAGCCCACCAGGGAGCAGGCTATTCTGGACCTAGTGCTATGTAATGAACCAGACTTTATAAAAGATGTTAAAGTAAGGGAACACTTAGGAAGCAGCGATCATAATATGGTAGAGTTCAGTCTGCAGTTTGAAAGAGAGAAGGCAAAATCAGATATAATGGTATTACAGTTAAATAAAGGTAATTATGAGGGCATGAGAGAGGAACTGACGAAAATAAAATGGAAGCAGAGCCTAGGGGGGGAAAGACAGTAGAGCAAAAATGGCAGGAGTTTGTAGGTATAATTGAGGACACTGTACAGAGGTTCATCCCCAAGAAGAGAAAGATTATCCGGGGAGGGATTAGACATCCATGGCTGACAAAGGAAGTCAGGAAATGTATCAAAGAACAAGAGAGATCCTATAAAGTGGCCAAGAGCACTGGGAAATCAGAAGATTGGGAAGGCTACAAAAACAAACAGAGGATAACAAAGAGAGAAATAAGGAAGGAGAGGATCAAATATGAAGGTAGGCTAGCCAGTAATATTAGAAATGATAGTAAAAGTTTCTTTCAATACATAAGGAACAAACGACAGGCAAAAGTAGACTTTGGGCCACTTCAAACTGATGCTGGAAGGCTAGTGATGGGAGATAAGGAAATAGCTGGAGAACTTAATATGTACTTTGCATCAGTCTTCACAGTGGAAGACATGAGTAATATCCCAACAATTAAAGAGAGTCAGGGGGCTGAGTTGAGTAGGTTGCCATTACAAAAGAGATAGTGCTAGAAAAGTTAAAAGGTCTTAAAATTGACAAATCTCCTGGCCCCGATGGGCTACATCCTAGAGTTCTGAGGGAGGTGGCTGAGGAAATAGTGGAGGCGTTGGTTGAGATCTTTCAAAAGTCACGAGTCAGGGAAAGTCCCGGATTATTGGAAGACCGCTGATGTAACCCCATTGTTCAAGAAAGGATCAAGACAAAAGATGGAAAATTATAGGCCAATTAGCCTAACCTCGGTTGTTGGTAAAATTCTAGAATCCATCGTTAAGGATGAGGTTTCTAAATTCTTGGAAGAGCAGGGTCGGATTAGAAAAAGTCAACATGGATTTAGTAAGGGGAGGTCGTGCCTGACAAACCTGTTAGAATTCTTTGAAGAGGTGACAAGTAGGTTAGACCAGGGAAACCCAGTGGATGTGGTCTATCTAGACTTCCAAAAGGCCTTTGATAAGGTGCCACACGGGAGGCTGCTGAGTACGGTGAGGGCCCATGGTGTTCGAGGTGAGCTACTGGCATGGATTGAGGATCGGCTGTCTGACAGAAAGCAGAGAGTTGGGATAAGAGGTTCTTTTTCGAAATGGCAGCTGGTGACAAGCGGTGTCCCACAGGGTTCAGTGTTGGGGCCGCAGCTGTCACGTTATATATTAATGATCTGGATGAAGGGACTGGGGGCATTCTAGCAAAGTTTGCCGACGATACGAAGATAGGTGGACAGGCAGGTAGTACTGAGGAAGTGGGGAGGCTGCAGAAGGATCTAGACAGTTTGGGAGAGTGGTCCAGGAAATGGCTGATGAAGTTCAATGTGAGCAAATGCGAGGTCTTGCACTTTGGAAAAAAGAATACAAGCATGGACTACTTTCAAAATGGTGAGAAAATTCATAAAGCCAAAGTACAAAGGGATCTGGGATTGCTAGTCGAAGATTCTCTAAAGGTAAACATGCAGGTTGAATCCGTGATTAAGAAAGCGAATGCAATGTTGCCAATTATCTCAAGAGGGTTGGAATATAAAAGCAACGATGTGCTACTGAGACTTTATAAAGCTCTGGTTAGGCCCCATTTGGAGTACTGTGTCCAGTTTTGGGCCCCACACCTCAGGAAGGATATACTGGCACTGGAGCGTGTCCAGCGGAGATTCACACGGATGATCCCTGGAATGGTAGATCTAACATACAAGGAATTGCTGAGGATCCTGGGAATGTACTCATTGGAGTTTAGAAGGTTAAGGGGAGATCTAATAGAAACTTACAAGATAATACATGGCTTGGAAAGGATGGACGCTAAGAAATTGTTTCCGTTAGGCGGAGAGACTAGGACCCGTGGGCACAGCCTTAAAATTAGAGGGGGTCAATTCAGAACAGAAATGCGGAGACATTTCTTCAGCCAGAGAGTGGTGGGCCTGTGGAATTCTTTGCCGCAGAGTGCAGTGGAGGCCGGATCGCTAAATGTCTTCAAGGCAGAGATTGATAAATTCTTGATGTCACAAGGAATTAAGGGCTATGGGGAGAATGCGGGTAAGTGGAGTTGAAATGCCCATCAGCCATGATTGAATGGCGGAATGGACTCGATGGACCGAATGGCCTTACTTCCATTCCTATATCTTATGGTCTTATCTCCTGTTAACCGAACCTAGAGTAGCATTGGTGGCAGTTATGGAAGAAGAATCTGTGACCAAGTTGGTTAATTGCTGACTGAAAAGGCATTTCTGAAATATTGAGTGCCTTGTTAAGTCATAATGCTCGAAAAAGATATGGCCAAAATGTACTTAAGAAAAACATGAGCCAACATCTTTAGTACGTCTAGTAAAACCTAATTACAGGGGGTCTCCAATTTATGAACATTTGACTTACAAACACTCACACTTACCAACATGATCTTATAAAGGGGTATAATTTTAAAGATTTCACATACAAACATTTCCTGTACTTTTGAACAGCTGCTTTATACTATCCTGCATTGTGTTCCGACTTGATTACCAATAGTCTTGCAAATGGACTCAAGAACAGAATCCATTTGCTACTCGGGACTTCCTGTAATGTTCTTTATCCATTATCATTTGAGATTTGGCAACTATTATTACCGTTAACTAAGGTTCTTTATGGGTCGCCTTTCATAATAATTGTTATAAAATGATGAAATAGTAGGAACACGTAAAAGGTAAGTTGTCATCAGTGTCAAGATGGACAACATTTTGTTTTCAACTTGTGTGATAAGATTAGGATTCAGTTGGCAGAGGAAGAGTTTGGGATGGGATTTGTAAAAGCAGAGATACAGAGGAGCAAAACCATGATGGTATCTAAACACAATAAGAATATCAAGTTCAGACATTGCTTCAGAGATAAGAAAAAATAGAAGGGTTTTGTCTTGCACTCATCAGGACAGCAAACATCAATTTATACAACATGACAAGAGAGTGTGGATTGGGTAGACCAATCTAGACGGTCTTCAAATGTGGTATTAATAATTACTTGGGTGGCAATGGAGATGCAACAGAAACTGTCTTGAGAATTTTTTAAAACAGAAAGGCAGGTAGATTCTGATTGGTCAGGGAATTGCCATGGAGAATGAAGCAGGGTTCCTCAATGAAAAAAAAAGCACTGTATGGACAAGTACCTCCAACAATGAACAGAATTCTGATTATGAATGTTTGTAGAATCTACCAAGTACAGATGTATCACATGGTGAGCCTGATCGATAAACTTAACATTCCTGGTTTCTGATGTAATTCTTAGCAGAGTCAGGATTCTTCAGTAAGTGTTGTTCAGTATCATAATCAAACATGATGTTGGTCACGGTCTTCTAAGGTTTTCAAACATGGGCTGGTTAAACATGGTTAGCGTATTACTTGCTGTGAACAGTCAAAAGTATATATTGTTTGATATAATTCTCCAGACATTGAAATCCACAACCTATATGCCATGTTGTTTTGATTGATAGCAGCACCCTGCTAATGTAGAAAAGCACTCACATGTTGACTGCATAGTTGCAGTGAAGTGATAGCGAATTTCAAGCCAAAATGATATTTTGCCAACTACACAAATGAGCAATATGATATATAAGTTTCAGTGCCCACGTCATGCTAGATATGTAGGTCAACCAGGTTCTAACTCATGAGTATCCTTTTCTCATGCTGTAGATTTTGGTGTTCCCTTTCTGGGTTTGGTTTCTTATGTGTCAAATCTGCTGAGTGAAAGACAGAAAATGTTCAATTTTGTATCTATTTTTAGCAATGTTTGAGTTTTATACTACCAAGTAACTATTAATATCACATTTGAAGAACTAGAAGAATGAAGAGACAATGTAAGTCAGTAAGGGCAGTGCACCTCATTGATAAGGGAAGATATAGCATAGTAGACAGAGGATGGCCCAGTATTATTGCTGGAATATTAATCTAGGTACCCTGGTGATGTTCTGGAGACCTCAGTTTGAATCCTGTCATGGCAAATGATGGAAGTTGAATTGAATAAATATCTAGAATTAGGAGTCTAATGATAACCACAAAACTATTGTCAATTGTCAGAAAAAACCTATCTGGTTCACTAATGACCTTTAGGAAAGGAAGCTGCCACCTTACTTGGTCCGGCTGCCAAGTGAATCCAGACCCACAGCTATGTGGTTGACATTTAAATGCCCTCTAAGCAATTAGGAATGGGTAATAAATGTTGGTCTGGCCAGAGATGCCCACATCATGTTTATGAATTTTTTTTAAAAATTGAATAAACTGAAGATTAACATGGGTAAAAAATGAAAGATCTGTGTAGGAAGCACTGAATACGTTAGGGTGTAGATAACAAATTAATTAGTGAGGATCTTTAGTGCTAGAAAGGTTGAGATAAGCACCTGGTGGGGTATAGATAGGGAATTTATGGTGGTTGATTAGAAGCATCTTCAAGAAAATCGACATTGTTTGTATTTCTTGTTGCTTTTTATGGCAATTTCAGTATGAACACCTTTATTTCTATCCTCATCTTCAAATCTCTTCTTTGGAGCATGTTTCTGGTAACCTCCTCTATGTCTTTTTATTATTGGGTTTGGTATTCCTTTCCTACAGTCTTTGTGAACTGGTCCTGAGATTTTCTGCCAGAACTAAAGCGTCACCTCAAAACAAATAAAAGCTAAAGATTTGTTTTACGTGTTTCAGGTGTCAGGAGGTTTTTACCCTCATTATCTTTTGGTTAATGGCATTATTATGGATTATACACAATCCTGGATTTTTCCCAAAAAGGCTGATCCTTTCTTTTCCCACAAGAAGTGTAAGCAGAACAACTTTTTTTCCATATCTGAAAGCCATGGGATTAAGATTTTAAGTTGACCAGGAATTATGAAAATTGTTTTTTGTACACATAACTATGACATTCAACCATCTGCTATGGTGATATTACAGGATTGTTAGTAATGGCTGAAGTCTGTTGCATTGCTTAATGTGCAATTTTAAAACAAAGGAGCTGATTTTAACATACACCAACTTTCACTTTGTAAGTGCAACAAGCACCCTTCAGCCTTAATAACATATCTGGGCCTCATTAACATCAGACTAGGAGGCTTCCCATTGATCTCACCAGGAACAGAAACCTTGCCCACACGCTCGGTGTAATTTTCAACATGTTTCCATGGAATATGTATCTGAGAAGAAAGTTTGATGTTCCTACTTCCTGATTGTTCTGTAATTTTACTGAAAGAACTTTTTTTCTCAGGAACATGTTGGATGTGCACCAGGTCTCAGTAGAAGTCTTAGTGGAAGTTTACCAAGACTGACAGGTACCTGGAGACAGGTGGCAAAAATCAATAGCTCCAGGCTAATTATTGCAGAACATGGTGAAACACAGGAAGTGTGCTAAAGTCCTGTCAGCAACTACACAGGTAATTGTCATGTAGTGACAGTCTTCAACCTCTCTCTGGTACTATGAACCGTCGTGGGCTAGAGGCTTGCCCTGGTCAGAGCATTGAGTATAGGAGCTGGGAAGTCATGTTGCAGCTGTATGGGACATTGGTTAGACCACTTTTGGAATACTGCATGCAATTCTGGTCTCCCTGCTATAGAGAGGATGCTGTGAAACCTGAATAGGTTCAGAAAAGATATTGCCAGGATTGGAGTGTTTGTGCTACAGGGAGAGGCTGGATAGTCTGGGGTTGTTTTCCCTGGAACATCGGAGGCTGAGGGGTGACCTTATAGAGATTTGTAAAATTATGAGGGGCATGGATAGGGTAAATAGACAAAGTCTTTTCCCGGGGTGGGGGAGTCCAAAACTAGAGGCCATAGTTTTCAGGTAAGAGGGGAAAGATTTATAAAGGAGCTAAGGGGCAACTTTTTTCGCACGGAGGGTGGTGTGTGCATTGAATGAGCTGCCAGAGGAAGTGGTGGAGGCTGGTACAATTACAAAATTTAAAAGACATCTGGACAGGTATATGAAAAGTAAGGGTTTTGAGGGATATGGGCCAATGCTGGCAAATGGGACTAGATTAATTTAGGATATCTGGTCAGCATGGATAAGTTTGAAAAAAGAGTTTGTTTCTGTGCTGTACATCTCTATGACTCTTTTAGTCTACTCAGGAGTCACCAGATACAATCAATTTGAACACAGATGAGAGCAGAATTCCACTTTAGAAAATCTTTTATGTCCTAAGCTAAATGTTTCATAGTATAACATCTATTTCTGGATTTTAAAGAGCTGTTGGCCTGTGTCCTTGCCTCCCACATAAAGATCGTAATTGGTTTTAACATATTACAGCCATGTACAGAAGACTGTGTTTTCAAGGAAGATCAAAGTTCTTTCTGAATTGTAATCAATCGTTGCTTTCCTGATCAATAGAAACAGCATCAACCTATCCTTCAGAAAAGCCATCTTGAAGCTTTTTATGTGCAGGATTTAAATTGCAAATTTCTATCGAATAGATGTCATGCTTTCAGTTTATTTCACTGTCTGGATAACTTTGTAACCTATTGCTTGAGTGTGGTATCTTCTTACTTTCGCACTGCCATGTTTTTTTTATATTATGAATATTTGTAGTTTTTGTCTTTGGAAGCAACTGTTTGAATCCCTTTGCACTATTTTGACTAAGTGTCAAAATATAATTAGCATTTAAATTGTACATTACGTAGCAAGACTACATGGTCTCATGGTGCAATAGTGTTGTCCCTAGCTCTGGGCCAGAAGTCCAGGTTCAAGTCCTACCTGCCCTGAAGGTGTGTTATAACATGTCCGAAAAGTTTGATTTAAATAGCTAATACAAGTCCACTGAGAATAAAGGTCAGTGTTGTGTGTATGATGAACAAAGCACAATTGTTCAGGGGATACATTCTGAATTTATACCCCCCACAATGCACTGCCATTTGAATTTCCATTATCAGCTTCACATCTGTAGTGCAGCAGTAAGACTCTCACAGGGCGCACAAACACTGAGGAATAGTTACCACTGAACTGTAGCTGCACATCAATGATAACAGAAGTTATCAGCTCAGAATACCTCAGCCATTATTAGTTACAATGACAAAACCTTCCATTGATAGGCACTAGCATTTGACATTGTAAAATAGCCCACTCTGCTTCGTAGGAGCAATACCAAACAAAATTTGATAGCAAGTCACAGAGGGAGATATTATAACAATTGAAATTCAGAGTTTAAAGCTTGGTTGCTGAAGGTGAAGCATTTAAAATTAGGGATGAGCAAGGACCCCAAATTGTTGGGATGCTGAGATATCAGAGTATTGTAGGGCTGAGAAGATTTCAAAAGCAGGGCAAGGCAATGGAGGAATTTTAAAACTGCAGCATCGCTGAACAGTGAGTCAGTTTAGGTCAGTCAGCGTGAGGGTGTTCGGTGAACTGGAACTCGTGTGATTTACGATTTGTGCAGCAGAAGTTTGGATGACCTCAAGTTTATGAATAGTGGAAAATGAGAGACAACCCAGAACAAATTTGGATTAGTCAAATCCACAGTGAAAGAACAGCAGAGATAAGGGTTTTAGCAGCAGATGAGTTGAGGCGGGGTCAGAAATGGACAATGAGAAATTATTAGGTTTAGATGCTGAAGAGAATTTATGGTTGGGGTCGAATTGGATGGCAGGGTTGGATGGCAAGATTGCTCACAGCCTGGTTTAGCCTCAGACCGCGGGTGACTATAACATGCATGGTTGATAGAAAGTTGATTAATAGTGAGATATAGAATCAGAATATGTTTTCAAATGTAAGTTGTTTTTAAACATGCCATAAAATATTGCTGCAAGTGCTGACAGTTTTTAAGAGCTGAACTTCACTGCCAATTAGCAAAGCTCAATGCAAATTAAATGTAAATTTTTCTTTCACAGCTACAAAGGGTTTGCCACAAATTCTACAAGGACTTCTCGCTTGGACTCCTTTTCTTCATCTTGCTTATTGGTAAACCTGCTTCAGGTATAAAAGAGACTTGAGTAGTTATTTCGGATTTTTCACTTAATTTAGAAGTTTTAACTCTAATCTGACCCGGGTCAACAATCACCCCATTAATTGTTGTCCACTCTCAAAATGTAGACTGTGATCTGATACATTGAAATAGAATACCCCAGCCAATTGAGTTTAATTAGATGATGCATGCCGACTTTGCTGTATAATTTGTTGCCTTTGGTCACAAACTTGACACTCTCCTTTGCCTTCAGTAAAATCACAAAGCCCATTAATGAATAACAAGAGATGGAAAATTAAGAGAGATTGGTGGCTTGAAGGAGAAAACACAAGTTTCCAGACCATATAATGAGTCACAAAAGTGGTATGAACTATGGCTTACTAGAACTTGTGAACTTCTAGACAATGTTCCATTCTAGTAGTCTGTCTCTAGTTTACTAACTCATATATCTTAATGCAGTGGAGCAAAAATTGATAAATTCAAACTTCAATGCACAAGCAAACACATTTTTGTCAGTGTTTGTGTACTTGCATATAGTAGGAATACCTTTAGAGAAATGTTGCAGTTGAATCTTGCAGGATCCAACGAATAGCAGTGACTTACACAGTATTATCAACAGAAGCCCTCCAGTTAACAGGGACCTGAATGAAGTGATAACCTGCTCACTAATACTCAGTTTGGAGTCTACCGAGGCACTCAAGCCCAAATGGGTATAAGAGATGAACTCAAAAATAAGGTGAGGTAAGAGTGACTATTCTTGGTATCAGCTTAGCCATTGATCAAGCATAATATCAAGGAACCATAGCATAACCAGAGTCAGTGGGAACTGGGGAAACTCTCCAATGTCTCGAGTCATGTTAGTACAAAGTTACATGGTTGTAGTTGATGGAGGTCAATCACCAATCCCAGGACATCACTGTAGGAGTTCCTCAGGCCATCTCCTAGATCCAACCATTTTCAGCTCTTTCATCAATGACCCACCCTCCATCATAAGTTTAGAGGTGATGTTGTTCGCTGATGATTGTACAATATTAAGCACCATTCATAACCCCTCAGATACTGAAGCAGTCTATGCAGAATGACCTAGACAATTTCCAGGCTTGATCTTAAAAGTAACAAGTAACATTTGCACCACACACACACACGTGCCAGGTAATGACCATCTCCAACAAGAGAGAATCTAACCCTTGTCCCTTGATATTCAGTGGCATTACCATTATTAAATCCCATCAACATCATGGGGGCTTATTGACTATAAACAAAACTGGATGAGTCATATAAATATTGTGGTTTACAAGAGGAATTCAGAGGCTAGGAATTCTGCGATGAGCTTCTAACATCCTGACTCCTGAAAGCTGCTCACCGTCTACAGGGCATAAATCAGGAGGATGATGAAATGCTCTCCACTTGCCTGGATGTGTGCAACTCCGACAACACTCAAGATCCATTGCAGCAACTCAGCACAAGGTGTTCCATGCCCATCACCTCTACCTCCTCGAAGGACACGGGCAGCAGATGCATGGAAATACTGACACCTGCAATTTCCCCGCAAGCTGCACGCCATTCTGACTTGGAAAGATATTGTTGTTCCTTAACTTTTGCTGAGACAAAATTCTGGAACTCCCCCAACCAACAGCATTGTAGGTGTGCGAAATCTTAATGGACTGCAATAATTGAAGAAGACAGTTCATCATCGCCTTCTCAAGGGAAATTAATTCATCATTGCAGCTGGGGTAGCACTGCAATCATGCTTGAATAATGTGTGGGATCTAGTGTCTCATCTTGTCAGTGGCAGATAACCCCACTGGGGACATGTACCTTCCCTCCCAGCAATGGTAAAATGTCACCAGCAATGTTCTTATTGAGCACTTAAATGAATTAATTGTCTGCTAGGCAGGAGTAATATTGTCACCTCCTCCGTTTTGCAAGATGGTATGGTAGCAGGAAGATGCCAGGCATAATGTGGCACGGTGGCTCAGTGGTTAGCACTGCTGCCTCACAGCACCAGGGTCCCAGGTTTGATTCCAGTCTTGGGTAACTGTCTGTGTGTAGTTTGCACATTCTCCCTGTGTCTGCGTGGGGTTCCTCCCACAGACCAAAGATGTGCAGCTTAGGTGAATTGGCCATGCTAAATTGCCCGTAGTGTTAGGTGCATTAGTCAGAGGGAAATGGGTCTGGGTGGGTAACTCTTCCGAGGGTCGGTGTGGACTTGTTGGGCCGAAGGGCCTGTTTCCACACTCTAGGGAACCTAATCTAATCACAACACCCCTAACTCCCCTCACCATATTCCAGACTTCCTACCTCCCAGCCCTTCCTCAGAGTGTTGATAAAATGCAGCCCAGGGACCCTGACTAACACCTTGAAAGAAGCTGATGAGAAGATTACAAGGTAATTTGATAGGGGCATTCAAAATAATTGTGAGCATTCATAGGTTCAAAGGGAGAACTTGTTTCCACTGCTGGATGAATCAATAACCAGAGCATGCCATGTTAAGGTCATTGGCAGAGGAACTGGAGTGAGATGAGAAGGAATTGTGATATACATCAGCTCAGTTAACCTGGATTTCACTACATTAAAGGAGGTGTAAAGAGATAAGGTGGTAACTTATAAAAGGAAATCAGTTATACATTTGAAAATGAAAGATTTAGATGGCTATGGGAGAGCAGTAGGGGAGTAGAAACAATTAGTTTTTCAAAGAGAAAATTGTCTCTTTCTTTGATGTAAGAGTCCATAACAATATGAACTGTGACATTTTAAAACATCCTGCTATATAATGACATAAGCAATTGTTATCAGTACCAATTGTGATCTTAACATAAGCAAAAAGGCTTTTAGAAATGCTCTAAAACAGCTTTTTAAGATATTGGGTATTATAGTCGCCTTTTGAGCTGCTGATGTCAACTGTCCAAGTCCTTAAATATTAAGGAGAGGTAATGTGGATAAAGGCAGAATTGTGAATGTTGTTTTATTTTATCTATTTGCAACATAAGGGGATTGAGTAGAACCTTGAGGTAACGAGGCCAATTTAAAGTTAAAATCTCATGAACAGAGGCCAATGCCTCTTTCTAACAATGACTTACTTCACATTCTTGTCATCCACTAAAGTTGTGTATTTGAAGAATAGAAATTACAAATTGTCTTTTACTTCTTAGTAAAGTTTTGTTGATTAATCTATTCATTAATTTGATTCGTATAAGAACTCCTGTTTGTTTATACTGAAGGCTCTTGCTTTTTTAAAAAAATGTTTTACTTTTCAGAATGTATGAATGAAGCACGTGACTTGTTACAACTCCAATGCAATTGGTGCACTGGGTATGGTAGTAGAAACATCTAAGAAATGCAAAATACTGATTTTATCATTCCACTGCCTTCCCGCACAAAATGGTGAGCCTTTAGTTTTTACTCAGAATTTCCCATAGGGGTAGCTAATATTGAAAACTTCAGAAAGTAGAATTTGTAGCATTTGTGACATAGTCTCTGCTTCTGTCTCAAAATAATCTTTTCTTTTATACAATTACATCTTTCATTCCAGGAATAGGAGTGACCCTGTCAAACCAGAAGAAGGAACTTTTAACACACTATACACATATATAGGTCATGCGCATTTTTTCTTTCTGCAATCTGACCTAAATGTGAATCCATCTTGGATATTACTGAGGCTGTGGATAGAAACATTGAAATTTGTTGCCTATGATTATTAAGTTGATGGGAAGTGAGTAAGGTGGTTGAGGGGTGGAAGTTGCTGTATTTATACAAAATGAAGAAAAAGCTTTGCTTTTTAGAAGACTGTTTCAAAATTTGCCTTATCTAATGTATTTATAACAATAGATTTTAAACCAGCCGTCCATTACAAAATGAGTTTGTTAGTCTGGACACCAAAATTTGCCTATGTCTTTTGATCCCTGACTTTGATTCTCTAATAGAACTGAAGTGGTACACTACACTAATTACTTGGAAAGAGTTCCAGTCATGTTTGCCTTGGGAAATATCATTACTTGTTGGTGGAAGCTTTGCCTGAGGTAACACAATCCATTTGTTGTTCGACAATAAGAGCAAAGCTCCAATAAACTTTATCTGAAGTTCTTGAATAGATGTTCATGCTGAACTCATTATCTACGATGTACTGTTATTCTCTCACAATAGTTTGTCTTCTTTGAAAATCCTGCTATTGTCCATTTATTCTGCTGCAGTTATTGACTTAAGTGTCTGGCAAATGAGGCAGTAAAAAAATGAATGGTAATTGATGTTCGCTAGGGTACTAAATAATGCATGTAATGCCTTCATCATTTTTGCAGGATGAACAAATAAAATGCCCAAATCTTGCATAAATGTATCAATAGAATGGAGGTCTGGATTGTTCCAGATGATAGGCAAGTGATTCCTCTGTCACGACATGTGCTATCAGTAAAAATATACCTTTTAGTCTTGAGTGCATACAAGAAATAAATTATTACTCTACCTGAATGACAGAAATACCTACCAAAAAGCATTATTTTCCACCTGGACCCAGTAGTACAACTCTCCCTTCAGAAAATTAAAAGGTTGTGAGGTTAAGACACATGCAAGGATTTGGCTGATGTTTTAGTCTTGTGTAAAGGATATGTCAAATCTTGAGTGAAATGACTAACATAAGTCCATTTCCTAATTCGACAGATATAGAAGGTCCTATGATTTTATTCCTGGCACAGTAGATGAATTCTCCCAATGTCCTACATTTGTTCCTTAAACATGCAATTGTCAACACTTCATAAGACGTTCTATAAACATTTGATAATTACTTCACGTTAAGGTGAAATACAATGCTTGAATGAGCGAGATTTAATACAAGAATTCAGTTTCCAGCAAAATCTGTAAACAAGATCAATTAAAACCTCTACTGGTTAGTGAAAATTTTTGAATATAGAGCTTCAAATTCAGAATTAATAAGAGACAGAGTTCTTGCTGCAATTCTTCATGAAACTTTACCAGTTTCTGTGGGTGGCATGGTGGCACAGTGGTTAGCACTGCTGCCTCACAGCGCCAGAGACCCGGGTTCAATTCCCAACTCAGACGACTGTGTGGAGTTTGCACATTCTCCCCGTGTCTGCGTGGGTTTCCTTCGGGTGCTCCGGTTTCCTCCCACAGTCCAAAGATGTGCAGGTTAGGTGAATTGGCCATGCTAAATTGCCCGTAGTGTTAGGTAAAGGGGTAAATGTACGGGAATGGGTGGGTTACGCTTCGGCGGGTCAGTGTGAACTTGTTGGGCCGAAGGGCCTGTTTCCACACTGTAAGTAATCTAACCTTTACTCATTGTCCAAGGAAGTTGTAACTTTGGAGAAAGTTGTTCAAAATGTGCTGGAAACCAGAATAAATCCCAATCATATCCTGAAGAGTGAAAAACAGCAGGACTTCAAAGAGTGATTAGTGGTAGTGAACTATTTCAAACAACCCTTTTGTAGTACCACATCCTGGTAGAAAAGACAAATACTACATAGTTTCAGTTATGGTTAACTGGGAAAATACCACCGCAATCCAGCGCAAGTTAAATTAGCCTTTGTTACTAAGACTATGAAGAGACCTGCTCAGTGTCAGTTGTGGCTTAGCAAGTAACACTGTTGCCTCAGGGACAACTGAATCTAGATTCAAGTCCCACACTAGGCCTTGGGTACAAAAGTCAACGAGAACCCAGCTCAGCCCAGAAGTGAGTTCTGGATGCTAGAAATTAGCTCTTGTGGCGCTGTCATCAAGTCTTCCAGTTGAAGACCTGGACTCCAGTTCCATTTGCTCCATACATAGAGTCATAGAAATATAAAGCACAGAAACAGACCCTTTGGTCCCACTTGTCCATGCTGAATGGATATCCTAAATAACTAGTCCCATTTGCCAGCATTGGCCCATATCCCTCTAAACCCTTCCTTTTCGTATGCCCATCCAGATGCCTTTTAAATTTTGTAACTTTAACAGCCTTCGCCACTTCCTCATGTCTGAGCAGTTGATTAAAATATTTAAAAGGAGACCTGTGGATATAGGTTTTCACTTCATTAGATGCTAAATTTGCCTGCTTCATCCGCTCCCAATTCAATATGATATCATCAGATTGGGTGGAGGTTAATGTAGCACATTAACTCATTCAGAACCATTACTTATGCAACTCTTGAATACATTTCAAATTTTCCAACACTTTCTTACTCTTTAATCTAATATTATCCCAGTCACTAGAGTCAAATTAAATCCATAAATATCACCAGTCTCTAATTCTTGCACATCTCTTCAATTTCCTGGAGATTTGCTTCACCATATCGCACATTCTTTTTGCTAACCATTGAGACATCTAACAACCTCCAGTACAGGTGGTTCTCCTGTAACACTATTGTTGTGGTCCAGTGAAACCTTGCTGAATAGAAAATCACTTAATAGAAATATTGGGCCTATGGGAAAAATGCGGTTGGGACAGACCAGCACAATATGTCATTCATGATCACTCAAAAACCACCCAGAAGTCTAATGCAAAGTATAGCATAGCCTGAATGAAGGTTGAAATCATATTTATTAACAAATAAAGGTATATTTAACACAGTACATTTAAAAAATATAAAAAAGCTACTCTCTGTATAGTACCTCTCACAGAAAGCTGCTCTGTCGGTAGCTGACATCAGTACATGCGCAGTGCAGCACCATGACCAACAGCGCATATGTGTGGACACCGATGGAGATTTCAGCGCGTACATCAGCACAAGCGCAGAAGGAAGTGTGCAAACAGATCCCTGTTGGAATCGCACTATTGC
Source organism: Chiloscyllium plagiosum (assembly GCF_004010195.1). Lineage (NCBI taxonomy): Eukaryota > Metazoa > Chordata > Chondrichthyes > Orectolobiformes > Hemiscylliidae > Chiloscyllium > Chiloscyllium plagiosum. The sequence goes on from NC_057728.1 coordinate 15,039,714, forward strand.
TAACAGAGATAAGCATTCTCTAAGATACCGTTCCCTAATTCTTCAGCAACGTTATAGCCAAATCGCACTGCCAAAACACATATTATCCCAGTAGTTCGATCATACCAATTTCCGTCACAACTCCAACCAAATAGTTTGTGTCCTTGGCCCCTTAAGGAAATTCCATCATCCACAATCATCGCCATTTTTAAGTCACAGTTTAAGTCACAGTATAATCACCATGTTATTTTTGCACTCTGCATTTTTGATTGCAGCTCAATTTTCAAAATACACAGAGACAGCAATAAATGTGCTCCCAAAAGCCCACCACACACCTGTGAAAATTCAATCACAGGGATAACCAATCAAGGAAAAGTCACCCCTGACTAAAGATAGCCAGTGAAGAACTGCTCCTCCAATCATAGAGACTGTCTCTCCTCAGCTTCTCCAGATGCTCCAATCATGGAGTTTCTCTCACACTCTTGCTGCTGTTATGATTGGAGGAGCAGCAAGGTAAGGAGACAGGAGTCTTGTGTTCTGCAGCTACCATGTAAAAGTTCACTTCCACACTGTTTCTTTGAGGATAAGAAACATAAAATGAAAGAAAATGAGGGTGTATCCATTGGTAAAGAGATTAAAGCAGCCCCAGGAGAAATGGCCATCAATTCAGAATTGCCACCAGGCCTGGGGAATGTCACTGAAGCTGGATTGTTCTGGTTGGGTCTGGTTCTTGACCGAGATGCACTGACTGGGCTTAACCTTCTAACTTACCCCTTCTCTTCAGAAAATCTGACCATCCTACCTCATATCTGCCCTCTTTATGTTATTGATATCATTCCCTTTTGTTTGGAACGACCAAACCTTACTTACATTTTCCATCCCATCGCAGATCTTCTCTTCAGCTCTCTTCTGCCCTCCCACATGAGAGCACTTGGAAACGATTACATCTCTTAACATTTTCCAGTTTTGATGAAAGATCTTTGACTTGAAATGTTGACCTTGTTTCTGTCTACATATATGTTGCATCCAAGTCTCTGCAATTTCCCTACAGAAGGAAAGCAAACTAGAGCCCTTGATGCTTTAACAATTGGGTCATCATACTGGTGGAGAAAGTTTCCCTGGATGCTGCCTGACCTGCTGTGCTGTTCCAGCAATAAAGTTTCATCATACTGGTGTCCTATTGGATTGTTACCAGTGTCCTAGAGGTTGCCAGTAGTCCAACGACTATTACAACCCCAGTGACAACCCATCTATTTATGGATTTAAGTAAACCCATTTATTTATTGATTCCTTCATCCCTTTGCACTTCATTTGCATTCCTGCTGCCTGTGTCCAGCCCTCCAAATGCTATTGGCTATGGATATGGCTAGTTCACAGTCATGGATGTGGTAAGGCTGTGATGCTGGTGATGCCAGCATTTACTTGAATAATGTTCGCGACAAATGTTGTTTGACTCAGCACTAATAAAGGTCCAATGATTAGATGATAAAGAAGCAATTGCTTGCTGTAGTTTAACAAGGGATACAGAAGTATGTATTTCTGCAGTCGAGTGTGTGGTGCTGGAAACGCATAGCAGGTCAGGCAGCATTTGAGGAGCAGGAGAATTGACGTTTCAGGCATAAGCCTTTCATCTGGAATGTTCATTCCTGATGAAGGGCTTACGCCTGAAACATCGATTTTCCTGCTCCTCAGATACTGCCTGACCTGGAGTGCTTTTCCAGCACCACACTCTCAACTCTGATCTCCAGCATCTGCAGTCCTCAATTTCTCCTATGTATTTTTGCAAGTCATTCTCAACATCATTTCTTTTAGTATACTTTGTAGAGAATACTATCTTCAGGAAGTAAAGTGTTAAGTCGATGCTCATATGAGTAAATAGCAAGCAATACTAATCTTCACCATAACAAGACTTCCAAGTACATTATTTACACTGCAAATTGCCTTCTTCTCTTATGTAAAGTGCTCAAATGCAAACTATAAAAGAGCAGAAACAAAGCATCCACTTGCCACATGCCAGGAGTGTATAGCCTTTCAAATTGGTGTAGGCATAAAAATTGGTTTCCAAGGCCCTACACTTTTAACAGTCTTTAGAACTCTTATTTGAGTTTTGCTCTGTGTTAACAGAATGAATGCACTCACGTTTCTTTTTCCAAAGAGTGCAAAGAAAGATTTACTACTAGTAGCCGAGTAGTAACATGGTGCCACTGTTTAGGAAGGGTGGTAAAGACAAGCCAGGGAACTATAGACCGGTGAGCCTGACCTCAGTGGTGGGCAAGTTGTTGGAGGGAATCCTGAGGGACAGGATGTACATGTAGTTGGAAAGGCAAGGACTGATTAGGGATAGTCAACATGGCTTTGTGCATGGGAAATCATGTCTCACAAACTTGATTGAGCTTTTTGAAGAAGTAACAAAGAAGATTGATGAGGGCAGAGCAGTAGATGTGATCTATATGGACTTCAGTAAGGCGTTTGACAAGGTTCCCCATGGGAGACTGATTAGCAAGGTAATGGTAAGGTCCTAGGGAGTGTTGCTGAACAAAGAGACCTTGGAGTGCAGGTTCATAGGTCCCTGAAAGTGGAGTCGCGGGTAGATAGGATAGTGAAGAAGGCGTTTTGTATGCATTCATTTATTGGTCAGAGTATTGAGTACAGGATTTGGGAGGTCATGTTGTGGCTGTACAGGACATTGGTTAGGCCACTGTTGGAATTTGCATGCAATTCTGGTCTCCTTCCTATCAGAAAGATGCTGTGAAACCTGAAAGGGTTCATAAAAGATTTACAAAGATGTTGCCAAGGTTGGAGCTATAGGGAATGGTTGAATGGGCTAGAGCTGTTTTCCTTGGAGCGTCGGAGGCTGAGGGGTGACCTTATAGAGGTTTATGAAATCATGAGGGGCATGAATAGGGTAAATAGACAAGGTCTTTTCCCTCGCATTAGGGAGTCCAGAATTAGAAGGCATAGGTTTAGGGTGAGAGGGGAAAGATATAAAAGAGACCTATGGGGCAACTTTTTCATACAGAGGGTGGTGCGTGTATGGAATGAGTTGCCAGAGGAAGTGGTGGAGGCTAATAACATTGCAACATTTAAGAGGCATTTGGATGGGTATATGAATAGGAAGGATTTGGAGGGATATGGGCCGGGTGCTGGCAGGTGGGACTAGATTGGGTTGGGATTTCTGGTCGACATGGAAAAGATGGAATGAAGGGTCTGTTTCTGTGCTATACCTCTCTATGATTCTACGACTCTATGATTCTAAACCCACAAGCATGTAAATTGATGTAAAATATTGTCTCCATTTCATGCTTTTCATGTCTTCTAATGCAGAGGTTTTAGTTAATAGTATCTGGGAGAATCCAAACAAACTGCTCACTCTGGATGAAAAGGCATTAGGTAGTTTAATATGAGTAAAACATTAAGAAGTGATAGTTTACTGAACAAATTGTATTTGATTGTGTGTAACCTGACTGGCCCAGATCTGTGGAAGTATACAAGATTAGCATGTCAGAATCCATGAGGAGAGTCACCATTACCCTCATCTACAAGTGGAAGGGGGAGAGGGAGGAAATTAGAAATTCAGAATTTGATTATTCACTTCAATGCTTAATGTGTCCTAAACTTTCTGTGCAATGACATCACCAACTGAGTGAAGTGTCCTCTGTTCTTCGTGATCCACCCTGTTCAGACTTGCATTTACATCTAGCCAGAAGATTCCAGAGATGAAAGCTCTGTCTTATGAGGAGAGAATGAGCAGCTTAGACCTATACTCGCACGAGTTCAGAAAACTGAGCAACCGTCGAATTAAGTTGTATAGGATGCTAAATGGATAGGCGATGGCTTAGTAGTATTACCACTAGATTTATTAAGGCTTGTTCCTAGGTAATGTTCTGGGTCCTGGGACTGAATCCTGCCATAGCAGATCATGAAATTTGAATTCAATAATAATATAAAAATAAGAGTTTAATGATGACCATGAAATCATTGCCAATTGTGCAGGTTGGGAGGTGGGGGGAAGGGGTGGTGTGGGGGGGTGGGGGTCGGGGGTGTTGTTATTCATGCCCTTTTGGGAATGAAATCTGCCATCCTTACTTGGTCTGGCCTATATGTGATTCCAGACCCACAGCAATGTGATTGACTCTAAAATGCCCTCTGAGCAGATGGGGATGGGCAAAAAAATGTTAGTCCAGTCAGTGATGCCTTCTTCCCTTTGATGAATAAAAAAAATGACAAAGCAGACGGAGAATGAATGTTTCTCCTTGTAAGGCAATCTAGAATGAGACGACATGGTCTTAAGAATAAGGGGTCACAGATTTAAAACTCAGATGAGAAGGAATTAGTTCTCTCAAAGGATCTTGAATCAGTGGAGTTCACTCCCCTAGTGTGCAGTGCATGCTGGGACACTGAACAAATTCAAGGAGGAGAGAGACTGAGTTTTAATTAGCAATGGGTCAAATGGTTATGGGCTGCAGGGAGTAAGAAGAAGTTGTAACTGAGATGAGATCAGCCATGATTCTTTAAATAATGGAGCAGGCTCAAGAGGCTGAACTGTCTGCACTTACTCATAATTGTTCTATGTTCTCTGAGAGCCTTGCATTACTGAGGGATACTTATTGCTCCTGTGCATGATGGGCTATGAGTTGGTGTTGTTTTTGGTGGTGGCAGGGAGATTGAGGCTGAGGTTGTAGGGAGGCTCCTTCCTTATCAGCTTGGGCAGGGACACCCTCTGACAGAATAATGACCACCTACATGATGATGTGCTTCCCAAAATAGGGTTTGAGCATGGAATCCATGATTGGATCCAACAGCTCCATGCAAATGAGAGTATTGAGGTTTCAACCAGTGGGTACGGGAATTGGAAAGCTTTCTGATCAAATCTGGAGTCAATACCTGCTCTCCTGTCTTGTTCATATGAAACATTGGTAAAGATCCATCATTGGCAGTCCCTCAGGATCATGGATAATGTCCGTCAGGCTAGATCAGACCTCAGGTGACTCAGAAGTCCTTGGTGAAAGATGCTCTTTGGGTCTGCTCAAAACTTGCTAGTCTTCCAGTACAGAGAGCTGACCGTGACTGTCAGTTACTATGAATGACACATCTTCTCAACCCTGCTCCTTACCTGAGGTGCAATGACCCTCAGGTTAAATCACCAACAATTACATCTCTCTGATGAGAGAGCAGCCCAATTTCCTCTGGGGCTATGTTTACTTTACCTATTTTATATTTCACAAGTCCAAGATACTGTGGGAAGTACTAAAGGTCAGGGCAGCATTGCAAATGGGGAAAGACCCTTCGTCCGGAGGCTCACTGATGATGTTTCCTAGTATGGTGACGAAATGTCTGAAAATGAACCTTCCAGCTCAGTGAGCAAAGCTACATCCAGAATCTGAACCTGAGCTATAAATCTTCTCAAAATTCGCTAACACCTTTGGGCGCAATGGGGAAAGACCAATCTAAGATTAATATCATATACTGTAATATACCACACAGCTGAAAACTGTGTGACACTCCTCCAGCTATATGCATCAGAGGATATTTGACTTGAATTTTACAATTACATTGTAAATATAACTTGCAGAGGAAGTGGTATAAAGAGGCACCTGACTTATGTTATTAAAAAGAATGATCTGTATTGCATTTCATGTAATACCAAATTCGAATTGTTAGATAATGTACTTTTACAACTTAATGAAGATTTTTATTGCACAAATAGTGGGCCAAACTTTAATGTCACTTCACTAGATATTTTCTAATCGACATGTTATTATATACCTTTGGAGTAAGTTGGCTTGAATCTGGATTACTTGATGCAAAGGCAGGGATGTTACCTCTGCTCCACAAGAACCCTCATTCGATCTTTGTCAATCGCTTATCTGTTAATGGCAATCGGGTGTCAAAGTTCACTAGTTTAATGATATTGAACCCTGAAGCCCAACTTCACATGAATGTCCGGCCCATTCATTAAGCTGTGAGAATTATTCCCTTTGTTCCTGGACTTAGTACATGCTCAGATTTTGGACTTGATGTTCATAATTCAATACTCATGACCTCATTATTAACAAGTGCCTGTTTGAATAATTCCTTAAATGAACATTAATATAAATTCAAGGCTTCGGGTCAGGCACTAGTTATTTGAAGAAATTAAATTTGATGTGGTTAAATGACTAACAAAATGCCCGAAAATGTATAACAGACCATCAGCAATTCCATATATACTAATAAGAATCCTCAAAAATTAAGCAAAGGTAATTAATTTAAATGTTCTTTGTTCATGGAATTTGAGCACTGCTGGCATAATTACCCTGGAAATAGTGATAAGCTAGTTCCATAATCTGCTTCAGTCTTTTGTTCATTCACTTGTGGGATGTTGGCATCATTGGCTGGGCAGCATTTTTTGCCCATCCCTAGTTGCCCTTGAGAAGGTGATGGTGAGCTGCCTTCTCAAGCTGCTGCAATCTATTTGTTGTAGGTTGACATTCAATGCCTTTAGGGAGAGAGTTCTAGCATTTTGGCCGAGCAATGCTGAAGGAACGGCGATATATTTCCAAGTCAGAGTGGTGACTGACTTGGAGGTGGTGGTATTCCCATGTACATGCTGCTCTTGTGTTTCTTGATGGCCATGGTCATAGACTTGAACTTGTTAGGCACTATCTGAGGCACTTTGCTGATTTCTGCATTGCAGTTGTACATACTGCTGTTACTGAGAGTTGGTGGTGGAAGGAGTGAATGTTGAGAATGGTTAGTATGGTGCCTGCCATGTGGGCTGATTTGTCCCAGATGGTGTCAAGCTTCTTGAGTGTTATGAGATCATTCAGTCACACTCTTGACATGTGCCTTGTAAATGATAGACAATGTTTACAGCGTTTGGGAAGTCAGGAGGTGAATTACTCACTGTTTTCCTAGCGTCTGACCTGCTCTTATAGTCATTCTATCTCTTTGGCTAATCTGATTTGATTTCTGGCCAATGGTAAGCCCCAGGTTGTTGACAATGAGGGATTCAGTCATAGTTGTGCCAGTAAATATCAAGAGATGATAGTCAGGTTTGTTGGAGATGGCCATTGTAAGGAATTTGTGGGACAAGAATGTTACTTGCCACTAGTCAGTCTGGATACTATCCAGATCTTGCTGGGTGTTGACTGCTTCAGTATCGGAGGAATCACAAATGGTGCTCAACAATGTGCAGTCATCAATGAACATTCCCACTTCTGACCTTATGATGTGAGGAAGATCATTGATGAAGCAGCTGACAATGGTTGGACCTAGATGATTCCCTTGAGGAACTCCTACAGAGATGTACTGGAACTAAGATAACTGACCTCCAACAACCAGAACCATCTTCCTTTTGTGCCAGGCATGACTCTAACTCGCAACGAGTTCTCTCCCTGGTTCCATTAAGTCCAGTTCTACTAGGGCTAGGGATATTCACAGTGATGTTAGGGAGAGAGTTTTGTTCCAGAAACAGTGATATATATCAAAGTCAGGGTGTTCAGTATTTTAGAGAGGACCTTGCTGGTAGTGATGTTCCCAAATGTCAGCTTCCCTTGTCCTACTGGATGATAGATGTCATAGGTCTGGAAAGCACTGTCTAAGGAGATTTGGTGCGTTACTGCAGTGCACCTAGGGAATGGTATGCACTGTTGTCACTGTGTCAGTGGTGAGGGTAATGAATATTGAAGGTGATGGATGGTGAGCTAATCACTGGGCTGCTTTGTCCTGGATGGCATTAAGCTTCTTTACTGTTCTTGGTGTTGCTTGAACTACATTCCTGAAAATCAAAAACAGCAAGATTCACAAACTGAATGGGTCTGATACCAACATTAGACTTTTATTTTTTGTCAATAACAAAGTGATTAATTTTGAATGGAATAGATATGATTGAACCAGTGTTTCTATTCTGTCAACTGTATCAATTCAGCCATCTTGAAATAAAGGTTTCAAATCATAGTATCGTTCTTAAAGATGAAAATTTAAGGTTCTGCTAGTCAACTGATCATCATTATACCTTCAATGTCTATCAATACAATATTGTATTCTGCTGGTAAAACCATCTTAACGTGATAGAGCCAATAAAAGATAATATTTCTTGAATTAATCTATTAAACTCCAGATGCAAGACATTTCTAACATGTTTTCTTTCTCAGATTGGGTGTTAATATGATTGCTACTTTAATTATGATAATTGCAATATTAACTTGAGCTTGGAAATGCAACAATTCCCTTATACTGGAATGGTGTATCACTAGACAAAACCTCATTGGACTTCTGATTGTTGTACCCTGAATGAGGTAAACTAACAGTTGGAATACAATCTAGATTGTACTGTATCTAGAATCTATGTCAAATACTGCAATTTATCCAATAGGATTTCTTCCTGTTTAAGTACAGCTACTGCTCTAACAAACAAGTAAGAAGCAACATAGAGGTCACTGGAAACAGTGACTGAAAATCTGTATAGATGAAGGTTTATTGACACATTCATTTCAGAAAATTGTACTTTGCAATATTTCACTTGTGAATATATTTCTGTTGAGATTTTGTGATTGTACAAGGTTTGCAATTAATTCTCTATGTACAATACAATTCATATAGACTCCAGCTTCTCAGATGAAATGGCATTTTGCTGATTTACTGGAAAACATATTGCTAGAAATTTTATTTAATACATAATGTTTTATCACTGAATAAAACCATTCTTGTATTTTGGATCTTGGCACTTGGGAGATTGTAGAAGGTGCTATATAAATGCAAACTATGCTTGCTTTTTAGATGGTAGTCAGTACAATATGTTCCACATTAGCAAACTACATGGTGAAGAAAAGTTGGCAGGTTCACACTTGTGATTACACAATATGCTGACAGTATTGCACAAACCAGAGGGGAGAATTGCTGAGAAGGAACCAACTGTTTTGCTTCAGGTTATGAGAAATGATTAGAGCAGCTCACTGTGAGCCCATTCTCTATTCTGCTATTCCCTGTTTATTAGCAAAGGTCTGAGACTACTGTCTTAACATGGAAAAGAAGCACCGTCTTGGTAATTGTCAAAATAGAGGAAGATGAGTCATTCTTCAAAGTAAGAGTGATAATTAATTTTGATGTACATTCTTGATTGTGTTCTTCTGTGCTCACAATTCTTCTCTCAATTTTTGGCCAAGGTTTTCTGTCAACATTTCCCAATCGAGTTACTTATATCAAGGGAGTTAATGTAATTACAGTCTCTGGCCACTTAGTGGCTCTATGCAACAGGTGCATGGAACCAACTTGTATATGTTTTAAAAATGATATTTGTCACCTGATGGCAGATAGTATCACAGATCATTTACTTTCAAAATGCAATTCGCACATCACAATGGATTATTTTTCTGCTTGTGTTTCTTCTACCATGCACATTCTTTCACAACTTTATGTAAAGTACAACAAAAACCTTAAAAAGGAAAATATTTGGACAGGATTTCAAACTCACTTATTTAAAAATTTCAGTTTTCTAAACTAGTTCACAAGTTCGGTTTCAGCACCAAAAAAAGTAGTTTTTGAACAGAGGAGGGGAGACACTTTTCCAAGAAAGGCAACTTGCATCAAGAGGAAAAATCTGCAATTTACTTCCCTTGTGGTGCCTTTATCCTTCTGCTCACAGTCATAGAGTCCTACAGCTCAGAAACAGACCCTTCAGTCCAACCAGTTCATGCTGACCATAATCCCAAAGTAAACTCGTCCCACCGGCCTGAGCTTGACCCATTTCCCTCCAAACATTTCTTATTCATATACTTATCCAAATGTCTTTTAAACATTGTATCTGTACCCACGTCTACTATTTCCTCTGGAATTTAATTCCACACACAAACCACTCTCTGTGTAGAAAAAAATGCCCCCATATCTTTTTTAAATCTTTCTCCTCTCACCTTAAAAATATGAGTCAGAAGTGGGTATGTAGATTCTGAAGATTAGAGTCAAGATTAGAGTGTACTGGAAAAGCACAACAGGTCAGGCAGCATCCAAGGAGCAGGAAAATCGACATTTCGGACAAAAGCCCTTCATCAGGAATTCCAGCACCACTCTAATCTTGACCTTAGAAATCTGACCCTAATCTTGAAATCACTCACCCAAGGGAAAAGACACCTACCATTCACCTTCTCCATACCCCTCATGATTTTATAAACCTCTGTAAGGTCACCCCTCAACCTCCTATGCTTCAGTGAAAACATTCCCAGTGTCTCTCGATACCTCAAACCCTTCATTCCTGGCAACATCCTGGTAAATCTCTTTTGAACAATCTCCAGCTTAATAATGCTTCCTACAACAAGATGAGCTTTGCTACAAAGCATATTTAGTTTGCAGTACCTCTTCAATCCATTCTCAGGACTGTTCATCAAAATACCAAAAATCAGCTAATGATTTTAACCTAAAGTTTAAAAAATATAGGTTTGTGTCCCATATGACAATGCATTCCCAGACCATATGTGGAAATGTAGATCCCTCTACTGCCTGTGATTTCTTTGCAATTGCAAGTGTATGTACTTTAAGGTACAGGGAAGAAAATGGAGATGCAAAAGATTAACTCAAAGAAATTCAGTGTGAGGAAGACTTACCTCACAAGTGCAGGATCAAACCTAGATTGAGGATTTATCAAAAAGGAAATTTCAAAAGCTCTGACAAAAAATAAATATTGAAGCATCTTGCAACGCAGTTCTGAAGAAATGATTTAATTCAAAATTACAGCCCTATTTCTCTCTCCATAGATGCTGTCAGACCTCCTGAGTATAACCAGCACTTTCTGTTTTTGCTTCAGATTCCCAACACCTACAGTTTCTTGCAATCCAGTCTCCTCTCATTGCTGGGATCAATAATCACTGTACCTCTGCCATTCAAGAAGCAGGACAGTTTGGGTGTCTTACTAAATATTATTAAATGCAGACACTAACAAAATCACAAATATTAGTCACTAATGTTGCTGGATAAAAACATATTTGTTCTAGTGTTACTCTGAATGTGTGATAGTGCAATAACAACCAGTTAATTACCTCCTAGAGTCATCAGGCCTTACTGACAATTCAAAGACACACATTCTCTGATATAAACATGAGAGGTATTTTGCAGAAAGATAGTTTTGTCATTAGTTGCATACTGTGTAGACCAGCTTCAGTTAAGCAAATTCCCATGGTAACTGTAGCTATAAGAATGTGAGCACGTTGCAAAATTCCCAGCAGGATATCACATGCTGCATGTTTACTCTAATTAAAGCAATTAGAATAATTCCAGCATGATTCCTGAATGTTTCAAAAATATTTTTAATGTGGACTATGTTCACAACAGCCGAAAACATACTGGTGATAATGCATCAAAATTTGGGCCACAGAGTTGGACATTGTTACTTCCAGCAATTCACAATCAGTGTGTATACAAGGCTCCCAGCTTAACCTATCCCATACTATTTGCTCCCTTTTGTGGCCTCAGACCCAACACACTTACTGATTCATGCCCAATTCATTTCAAACTACATCTAATGACTGACCATGCATTTTTTGCTAAACTGGCTCATGAATTCAGGCAATTTTCATCATGTTTTGACAGGGTTAGGTCTTGTGAACTTAAAACCTTGCTGCAAAAATATCTGACTTGCTACAACCTCTGAGTTAAATAGGAATGTTATGATATTATGAAACGTCTCTAATTGATCTTGCTTAACAAGGTAGACATTGCTTGTTAAATATATACTGAACACTGAATGGCCTAAGTTTTTCACATCAAAACAAATTGGTGGGAGGAACAAGTTCTGTGGGAACTCATTATAAAAAAATTACAAACTGGCTTAAAATATGAGATTTAAAAGAGGTAATTACAATGCAGAAACATCTCAGCTACCCACATCAAAATTGCATGGAAAAGACTATAGGGACATATGAACAGCAAAATACATTATAACTTCAATAATCTGGAAACAGTATTCTAGAGATCTCAGGAAATCTATCAGAAGGAATGATATTTAGAGCACAGTGTTTCTGTCATTGAAACTCCTTACCGCAACAGAGGATGGTTCCTACAGTATAGGAAGATATCAACTTCAATTCACCAATCACCTTCAAAACCCACTCCCTCAACCACTGTAGTAGCAGTGCATGCCATCTACAAGATGCACTGCAGCAACTCACCAGGGTTTCTTTGAAAGCATCTTAAAAACCCATGACCTCTCTATCACCTAGAAGGCCAAGGGCAGCAGATACATGGGAACACCACCACATACAAGTTCCGCTCCAAGTTTCAGAGTATCCTGACTTGTAAGTAATGTTATTGTTCCTTCACTATCACTGAATTAAAATTTTTAAACTTCAATACTGTGCACCTATCCCCGCTTTGGGCTATACTGGTTCAAGAAAGCAATTCACCAGCACCTTCTCAAGGGCAATTATCGATTAGCAATATGTGCTGGCCTATCCAATGGAACCCAATGTGCCATGAATGAATAAACAAAGAGTCCCAGAATAGTAAAGACACAAAGTTGAGTGTGTCAGTTTATCAATATGGAATAGTATCTGGTTGACACCTGTTTGTCCAGCATTGCTGCCTGACCTGCTATTTCCAGCTTATTCTGTTTTACTTTAGTGGGTTGTCTTATGAGGAAACATTGGACAGGCAAAACATATTTCCACTGGAGTTTAGAAGGGTAAGAGATGATGATTGAAATACATAAGATCCTGAGGGGTCTCGTCAGGGCAAGAGTACATCCTCTTATGAAAGTCTAGTACTCGGAGTCACTGTTTAATAATCAGCGATCACCAATTTAAAACAAAGATGGGCCAAAGGCTTCTTTCCTTTCACAGGATTGCTTGCATTCCAAACACTCTTCCTGAAAAGGAGGAGCTCCTGAAAATGTTTTCACGTAAAGGTAGATAGGTTCTTGTTAAGCAACAGTTGAAAAATTATCAGATATCATGGTGGATTGCCCACCAGGAATCTCACATGAAAAATCACTTTGCCAAAAAATGGGAAGATTCGGCCCCATTTTCTGTACAGAGGAACCTCGATTATCCGACATTCGGTTAACTGAATTTTGGGTTATCTGAACAAGATCGCAAGGTCCCGATGCGTGGCTAACTATGTCATCCGGCACTCAGTTGTCTGACATTTGATTAACTGACCAAAATACTCACCACCTGTGTCCTTCAGATAATCAAGGTTCCTTTGTATATGTTGGTGTCAAGAAGCAACATGCAGATGTCCTGACAAGAGAGTGAAGGTTAAGGAGGAGAAGAGGAGAAACTTGGAAGAATACAGTTTCCCCTTTAAAAAAATGCATGTATGAAGAATTATCCCTGTGAGAGCTATAGGTCTATTGGCCTAACATCTATCACTAGGAAAATGCTAGCGTCCATTATTGAGCTTTAGGAAAAGGTTAACACAATCAAGCAGAGACAATGTGAAAGAGAAATTGTGTTTGACAAATTTGCTAGAGTTCTTTGAGGATATAACAAGTAGAGTTGATAAAGGGGAACTGGTCAATGCAGTTTATTTCAATTTCTGAAAGATATTCTTGAAGGTGTCACATAAAAGGTTTTTAAAGAGAGAGGAGCTCAGTGTATTAGGTCAACGCATTAGCAAGGATAGAGAATTAATTGACACACACAAGACAGACAGTTAGGATTAATGGCACTTTTTTAGGTTGGAAATCCATAAATAAGTGAGTACCTCAAGGATCGGTCCTAGAGTTTGTTTATTAATGTCTAAATTAATGACTGAGGGGGGGGAGCAGAGTGTAATGCATCAAAATTTACTGATGTTACAAAAAAAGGTAGAAGGGTATGTGGTGCTGAGGACATTAGGTATCTGCTGTGGGATACAGATAGATTGAGCAAGTGGGCAAAAGCTTGGCAGATGGAGTTTAATGTAGGAAAGTGTGAGGCCATGCATTTTGATGGGAAAATTCAAAGGCAGACAACTATTGAAAACATGCAACACAGAGGGATCTGGATGTTCTTGTCTATGAAACACAGCAAGCTAGCATGCAGGCGCAGCAAGTAACTAAGAAGGTAAATGAAGAGTAGATATTGAGGAGATATTGCAGTTAGGGGAAGAATCACAAACTATGGGACAGATGTGCAAGATGGCAATACATTCATTTAAAACAGATATGTGAAGGAATTCTTTCTCTCAGAGGCAGTGAATGTTAGAAATTCTCTACCCTGGCGAGCTATGGAGGTTAGATCACTGAAAGCATTTAAGGAGAAGATAGGTAAGAATTTTGAAGGCTTAGAGGGCTGTGAGGCACTGGCAAGAAAGAACAGCTGAGGCTTAATGCTGATCAATCATGAGGCTTGAGGTAAGCTTGAAAGCCTAAATTATATTATATTATTGATGCAAATCAGGAAGTTTTGGGGCCAGCTGTGAAGTTTGGTGACAGAAAGCAGCAGTAACTGTTGTTGTATTATAAAAAAAACTGAATGTGCTGAAGTGTTTTTTTTAAGTGAATGCAGAATCCTACTGCATTTTGTACTGAAACACTGGCATGCTGTTTACTCACAAAATAATCAGAGGAGTGTTTGTTATCAGCACATTGAGATTAAATATATTAAACTCTATAAGTTTTGATCAACAGACACTTGGCAAATCGTCCTGCAAAGAAGAGTTGATTTATTTCAAAATAACTCCCCCGAATAAGTCATTTTCAACTATTTCTTTGTAGCTTTGAGTAATAGATTTTATACTCAAAACACAGTTTGAGCAGTGAAAGATCAGAAACAGAATGGGTCAAGTAAATGTTCCCTAATTACTATGGCAACAAATTACTTTGATCACAATATCAAATCACTGTCTCCTATCCTGGGGATTAATTTCTCTTTCCTGAGCATGACTATCCTTCCAGCCTGAATTAATATGGTGGATATCTATCTCTTAAGATGAAGACTAATCAAGTCCACTTTCTCATTTAGACAGTTCTAGAGTTATTGAGTCATACAGCACAGAAATAGACCCTTCGGTCCAACCCGTCCATGTCAACCAGGTTTCCCAAACTAAACAAGTCCCATTTGCCTGCATTTGGCTGAAGTATCTCTAAACCTTGCCTATTCATGTATCTGGCCAAATGTCTTTTAAATGTTGGAACTGTACCTGTCTCTACCACTTTATCTGGCAGTTCATTCCATATATGAGCTGAAAATGTGTTGCTGGAAAAGCGCAGCAGGTCTGGCAGCATCCAGGGAACAGGAGAATCGACGTTTCGGGCATAAGCCCTTCTTCAGGAATCCTTTTCCAGCAACACATTTTCAGCTCTGATCTCCAGCATCTGCAGACCTCACTTTCTCCCCATTCCATATATGAACCAGCCTCTGTGTGAATTATTTGAGGTAAAGTAAATTTACTTAATTTCCCTTTCAACTTGATGTTAAATGATTAAATCACCTTTTTCCAATAAAGAGTACATGGATTTTCTCAAGGGTCTAGGCCAGCCATCCTTCAATCAGCATCAAAGATGATTGATTATTTGGCTCAATGCAATTTGAGAGATGTTAATGTGCATAAGTTTCCCCACAAATTGGCTGCTAGGTTTCCCCACAACACAACAGTGCTTATAATTAATTGCCCATAAAACATTTTACAAACATTGAAATTAGGAGTCTGTTTGGCTCCTCGAGCCCTCACCTTGAATAAAATTGTGACTAATCCATTTGTATTTCGAATTCCACATTTCCATCTACTCCGATAACCTTTGATTCCATTATCTAACAACAATTTAACTACCTTCACCTTAAAAATATTCAATTATCTCATCTCCACTGACATCTGAGGAAGTGTTTCAAAGTGGCACAACCTTCTGAGAGAAAAAACGCTCCCACCTCTGTCCTAAAAGGCAACTCCTAAGTTTAAAATGGACTAACCCACAAGAGGAAGCATCATTTCCACATCCATGTTGTCAGGACCATTCCAGATCTTGGGTATTTTGATCACATCACCCTTCACTCTTTCTAAACTCCAGTGAAAATGAGCACAGTCTGTCCAATCTTTTCTTAGAAGACAACCCACTTATTCAGGTATCGATTTTATAAACTTCTTCTGATTTGCCTTCAACACATTTGTATGCTTCCGTAAACGGAGACTAACACTGCACAAGTATTCGCAATGTGGTTTCATCGATGCCCTAAGTTTTGAGATATTCTGAGACCATGAAAGGTGCTGTATAAATGCAAATGCTTGCAAAATGTTGAGGTCCTTCTCAGTGGAGAAAGCAATTTTGTTTCTCTATCTGATTGGATGGAGGTTGACACATCAATAGTGTAAATATAGCGTTATATACTGCAATTTTCTATAAATCATAATTCACTAATTTTTTTTCAGCGACTGGTTCAGAAATTATTTCATTTGGGATTTACTACACACATGACTGAAGCAGTCCTTTCATGGTATTGGTTTGCTTTTGTCTTATACTTTCATTCTTCCATGTCAGTGTTTATAGTAGTTAAGTATCTTCAAAAAGTTATACTCAAATTAATATAAAATGCATATCATAAAAAAAATTCAGCTTTTACAAGTGACAAGCATACTACCTGACTAGAAGGTAGGCAACTTCACTTAAAGTGTATTTGTCGTCATTAACAAAAAACTGTTAGGCAAAATCTTCATTTCCAGGAACAGAAAACTCATGAATGCCCTCTTCCAAGTGTTATGTGCAACTGAAATGCATGTGGCTATAATTTACACTGTAGAATTGAGAGACAATCACTAAGAATCTGTTTGCCAAAACCTTTCTGGAGGATAGAAGTTTTTCAACACAAATCTATACCATGTACAGATCAGATCATAGCCTCAATAATGGGGGTGGGGTGGGGGGGAGCGGGGTGGGTGGGAGGGGTGGATTCCAATCATCTATCATACAATTAACATCCTTGGAATGGATCAAAAGCTTTCTTGTAGGCTGTTCATACTGTAAATACCAGAAACACATGGCTATGGCTAACAGATTTTAACAATGACTGACCTCTCAGAACTTGTGATTAAGTTTTCCAAGAGAGGAATTTTCCACGGAGAATTCTATCTTTGAATACAATGTTTTGGAACAATGGTAGGAAAATTCATGACAACAGTGTATTTTTTGGGCAGAATAATGCTGTTTGCAGTGAAGTGGAACTATGAACACCAACATTACCTGGTTTGTTACATGGGGCAATAACTTACCTGGATTGTCCACTGAAGAAAAGAAAGCCTTTGTATCATTCACTTCTAATGACTGCATGAGATACTTGAAAATTGGGGCACATAACATTACAGAGATGAACATGCAGCTCAGATATGGCCGTGGGAGAAGTGAGTTCCAGTACCTGGCGGCAATAAGTGGGGGGACAGGGGCTGTAGCTTTAAGATGGTCTCCAGAAAGGTGTTCTAAATGTTGTCTGTTCCTGTGACTCCAGAGAAAGCTACAAAATCAATTATTGATAACAAACTTAGAAAGATGACTGACCTCTCAGAACTTGTGATTAAGTTTTCCAAGAGAGGAATCTTGAGTAGCCCTTTCTTTAGTTCAATATTTAGTTGGAGCCAAACAATCATGTACAATGCAATCCTTTACAAAATATAAGTAATGGAGGTACACCAATCAGTATGACATTTGATTTTCTGGATGATGTTATGATGAATCCAATATCTGTTCAATCTTCTGCTGAATGTGAATGTTGTGAGGATGTTCAATGCTGGTTTAGGTATTATCTTTCAAATGTAACACTGCATTACCTTTAAAGCTGCCAATAGCATCAAATTTGTCTGGGCACGTGTTAATCAGGTGATGGATGGGCTCAATATTACAGCCTGGAATCTTTGGTATTTCAACTGACAGGTTTCTTATCTTATGGATCTTAAAAGAAGTAGATCCATGCATACAGAGAGACCAGAAATGGAAGGTCTTGATATATCAACAATCTACATAATTTCTGATGTCCATAACAAGGCTCTGCATTGACAATGAAGACAATCCAAGGCTTTCAGACCTGTTGAAAGCAGTTATTTTACCTGGATGGGGATTGTATCATATTGAACATGTTTCATGAGTATATCTTGTTGGATGGGTGTAGAAATGATATTCACACTTGCACTAGTGTCAGTCTTGGCTTTTAGTGCATGTTGACCATTATTTTTGAGGTGTATTATCACATTAATGGAGGTAAAAGCTTCAACTTTTCTGGTGATATATTTGCAGTATGTCAAATGTACTGTTTGACTGATGTCTATACACTGTGATGTTGTGGGTACCTCTTAGACTTTATTGACATGGTTGCGTGCCAGAGATGGAATTTTGGAAATGACCTTGACACTGTTCTTCCTCACATGATGCATTGTCTTGCACTTTGGATTTCTCTGGGCAATTGGATTGCTTGAACATTTAAGCCTCATGTACTCTTCTGGAACATAGCTTACATACATTACAAAATGCTTGACACTGTCTTGGTGGGTGAGACAAGCCACATTTTGTACAAGAGCTGGATGTTTCATGGAACCTGTTGACTGTTGCAATCATTATGGCACCAAAAACCTAAAGATGTTGCTGACAAAGGTACAATTGCTTCAAACTTTCATTCTTTCTTCAAACAGTGTATCAATGGTATGCTCTTTGGATTTGTCGAGAAGGTCTTTCTGAAGGATTTAATGGGACTAGGGATAAAAAACAATTCTGTGATCCTTTAACCTTTGGTGAAATCATTTTCCATAAGTTTATGTCAACACTTGCCTATAAATTGGTTGATTGATTCATCTGGCTGTAGTTGGTATAACACAAACTCAAAATTGTGCCTCCTGAAGTGGATTTGAACTTTAAGCTGCTCTTTTAATACCTGGAATATTTTGTCAGGACCTTTGCAGTTAACATTAGAAATACTCAAGGATTTGACTCTGAATTGTTAATTTCCAAATGTAATGAAGATTTTGACTGTGTGTCTTTCCTCACCAATGAGTTTGTTTTAGAGAAAGCTAAATGTACAAAAATGGTGAGTAAGAGCAATTACCAGGAGATTTTCTGTTATGTCTTTACACAGACATGAGAGAGAGAGAGAGAGAGAGATTCAGGTACTTTTCCTTTGCAGTCCAGAAGTTTCTTCTACATCAAAGATTATAGTCTCTTGCTCAAGAACCAACCAACTACAAGGAGCATTCTTGATCCACATAACAATATTGATTGAAAAACCAATCTATTTCTGGAAAGAAAAATACTACCCTTTACACACTGATACACAGTGCTGATGTATCTAGCCTCTTTCTCCACTAGTTGATTAAGACAGCATTGTTGGTACAGCTCACATTGAGTTCTAACAACTCATTTTTTCAAAATACAACATTTTCTTCCTCAATTTCTGTGAAATAAAGTAATATTGTCCTATTTTGATTAGTCTGCAGTCTGAAAAGTGTGGTCTTTACAAATTGAGCTTCTGTTTTGCTTTTTGAGCCTTTTCCAAGGGGTAAGATGGAGGAATTGGCTGATACCCAGATACAGGTAGGGTCTTTTTAATGTACAAAACTGTTTTGGACAGTAGTTTAATGTATGACTATTTGATAAGTTAGAGCTGATGTTCAGCGCCTGTTAAAAAGTTATTTCTTAAATCAGATCCATTGTTGCCCCTGAGTTATTCTTAAAGAGGGAGAGATAAAGTACAGTACTTACGAATCTTTCTAGCTTCAGTATAAGTTTGTAGCACATTAGTCTTGGTTCTTAGCCATAACTTTAGCACTAAACTAATTGATGAGAAAGGTTTGCTAAACTGTCACTGCTTCTTTTACCTTTGGAGCCTTTAAAATGAATTGCTGCTGCTAACAAGTGTCACTGGTAGCCTATAGTACCAACTTGCAGCCAGTATGATGGTTTCTTTGATCAAATACTACTGCCAGAATGCTATGGTTTGAATATTGTCCAATTTGTTAATTCACTTAACATATACAATAAAAATTGCGTTCTTGGGGAGACAGATGTCTTCAAATGTATTAATGACATTAACCTTTGCTGTTCTATAATATCGCAAACTTTTATATAGCCGGGTTCTGTGTTTACTGATGTTACTGTACCCATGCACTATACTGATGCCATTGCATTGTGAAAATGGCTGATGGTGAGGCAGGTACATTAATACCAAATCTCACATGTCAGGATGTCATACAACTGTTTTAAAGATGCACTGCTTCCCTTGCCTGAAATTTATGCAACAGCACAGCATACAGCAGGAGCGTAAAATTACACATTCATTGATTTGAAACTGAATAACAGAGACCGAATTTGTTTCTCTTTTCATTGGTAGCTGGTTCAGAATTATACTATAAACAAATAAAATATTTGAAGACTTTTATTGACTGAGTCCAGCATGTGATTTGTAATTTCTGATTTTACCTATAGGTGGTGTGGAGCAACTATACTTGGATGCCTTTTGACTCGAGTCTTCCAGAAGTGCTCTCCTGTGAAGTGTCTAACCAATTTTCTGTAATTTGCTGTCCTCTTGAAATACTTGAAATATCAAATTATCATAAAACACACTGTTGTATAAAAACTAATTAATTAAAGAAATAATTTTCTATTGAACCATCTGAAGAACTTTGCTTTCACTGAAATATGCTGGAATCATAGGTAATCCATTAAGGGATCAGCATTTTCAATCATATACATGGGTATCAACTGCAGGATTGGGCACTTATATGTGTAAAAGAAGAAGGTTTCCATAGAAACTAATGGAGGAAAATTGGAGATTTCAAATAATGCATGCATATGCTTCCTTAGTAAAGAGATTCAAACTGGACAGAATACTTCAGATGAAGTCTTACCAGAGTCCTGTGAAACAAGAAGACCTTACCTTTGTTTTCCAATATAAGCTAATGTGCCAATTGCCTTCCTAATCATTTACTGTACCTAAACATTAGCTTTTTTGTGAATCTTGTGCAAGGACACCCAAATATCTCTGTATACAAATATTTACTAGTCTCCCACCTTAAAAAATTATTCTGTTCTCTATCTTTCCACTAAGCTCAATAATTTCTGATTTCCCCACATTTATATTTTACCACCAACTCTTTGTCAAATCATGTAACCTGCCTTTATTCCTTTACGAACACTATGCACCATTTTCATAGCTTACTTGCCCACCTAGATTATTTAAAATTCTGTAAACAAAAAGCAACCATAAAATTTCATATTGGTTCAAAATGTGATTTTGAGAAGAAAACTTACAGTATTCATGCAGTTTGGCTGTAGGTGAATCCAAACTTGCTATAGGGATGCCTTTTAGGTGGATATGGTTATGTTTTCTGCCTACATCACGTTGCCAATTCTTTCTTTGGCATGATGTGACTTATTTCTCACCTCACTTTTATCTTAAGCTACCAAAATGTTCTCTAACTGTGTAATACCTGCAACTCTTTAATGAACGAGCCTATCGTTTTTTTTTGTTAACCAATTTTGTACACATGATTATTACTGTTGATGTTTATCTACGAATAAGCACACATGGACAGAAAATCTAAGTCCTACATCAGTGTGGTTGACTCTTAACCACCTATAGTTGTGAGACCAACTGAGGATAGGAAGTGCCATATCCTAAAATTAAATAAATGTGATTGATATCGATGCAAAACTGCTTTGCTTTGACTACATCAACTGTACCATAGATTTGCACTAACAGATACCAATGTTCCAATAGTTAACTAACAAAAAGATATATCAACATCAAAGCTTATTATTGATATTGGAAGGAATAAACACATAAAATGGATGAATCTATTTTCATTTACTGAGTATGTATCACACACCTGAGCACATTTGTTTTGGTTTATCGTGATATCATTTGAAGTCTTTCAATTCTGTCACATCAGCTTATCACATTTTAAGGAGCAACTATTTTCAATATTGTATCTACAACATTCAGTATATCACAGCGATTTCAGTGCTGTTTATGATAAATGATATTGTTTGTTCCTATGAAACATCTGAACACTGTCGGCGGTGCAAAGTGGTTTTGTAAAACCTCAATTGTATTTAATCTAGGATGTGAAGATAAACAAAAGAATTGCCCAATTAACTTCAAACATAAATTAATTAAGGTTTTATCACTTGGTTACATTTTCCAATGAACTAATCACATCTGGTGCATTTGAGAAACTAAAATCTTTTTCTCTAAATTGTTGCAATTTTAATCAGCATTCTAAATACATGCTTTGTAAAAATCAATAAAATACATATGTTATGATTATTGAGATGCAGCCCCAGGATGATCATGATTATACTGCAAATCTAAAACTCATTCATGGTAATCCTTGGAGGAATATCAGAAGCATTAATAATTGCTCAAAGTATGCCTATTCTATACCCCAAACAATGAGAATCATACATAGTTAAAGAATGCCATTGAGAGCTAAGTTAGATGTTGAGGAATTGGTTTTTAATTTTTGCCAAGTTCTATTAAATTATATTAATTTAACAATTTGTTCACAGTATTGCAATAAGTAGATGCATACTTCATTCCACTGCTGTAATACTAAGAAAGTATAAGTAAAAGGGATTATTCAGGCAGTAGTGAGCAAAATATAGTGAGCTTAAAGATAATGATAGTGAAGGACAGAAGTAAGGTGGTAACCAGGTTAATAATTGTGGGACAGGTGATTTTTATTGGCTGCAAATAGATATTGGGAAATATTATGGATTACAATATTAGCAAACAATATGCAGAACAACAATGGAAAATATGTGAAATAGTGTCCAAAGAATGTAGGAAAATTAAATTCTACAAAAATGAAAGAGAAGTCTAAACACTATGAGAAAATCTATGCATAAGGGAAAAAAATGAGGGGTAAGAAAGAGGCAGAGATTAAATATGGAGACAGTAGATGAGATAGAAGGAAGTTAACCAAAAAAAGCATTAGGAAGGCAAAGAGGGACCACAAAATGAAATTAGCAAAGAAGAAATATTGAATTGAAGTTATTGTCACGTGTACCAAGCAATACAGGCAGATCACAGAGTTAAATACCATAGATAAGTGAATAATAGGTAAGCAGCGGCAAAAACCATAACACAGGTCCAGGTGAATGCTAAGAGTTTGTGAGTCCATTCAGTATTCTAACAACAGTAGGGTAGAAATTGTTTTGAAACCAGCTGGTGCATGTGTTCAGGCTTCTGTACCTTCTCCCCGATGGTAGAGGTTGTAGAAAAACATTGCCAGGGTGGGATGGATCTTTGAGAGTGCTGGAGGCCTTTCCTTGACAGCGGGCCTGGTAGATGGATTCTATAGATGGGAGGTTGGCCTTTGTGATTGTCCGGGCTGAGTTCACCACTCTCTGTAACCATCTCTGATTTTGAATGGTACAGTTGCCATACCAGGTAGTGATACATCCAGAAAATGTTCTACAGATGCATTAATAAAATAAAGGAAGGCTGTAATGGAAATAAAACCAACTAACTAGACAGGAGAGTACCAGTGATGACAATAAGGGGCATAATATTAAATAATCCTCTTAAGTGGGCATTTACTGGGAAGATTGAAAATATGGAACTGATATTGACCGATGAGATCAACAATGAAATATATCCAATAAGATTTTAAACTAATCAAGTTCAAAGAAGATAAAAGCTTTTGTCCAAAATGATGCCACGTACAGTACATAATTGAAAAGAATCCTGGTAAGAGAGACTAGGGGCATTATTACACGTATTTAATAATTCGTTTAAAAAAGTGAAATACAAGTGGACTGTCTGACAGCTAATGTAATTCCTATATATAAAAAAGGGGACAGAACATGCCGAAGGAATTATGGGTCAGTCAGCTTAATGTGGGATGTAGGAAACCTGTGCTAACTAAAGGAGAGAATAGAAGCATAACGAGAAATGAAAATATAATAGATAGTCAGCATGGATTTTAAAAAGAAACATCTTGTTAAGTTAATCTTATTTTCTTCTAAGGAGGTAATAGAGGGTAAATATTGTGATAGATGTAGTTTAGACCAGAAGACCATAAGATATAAGAGCAGAAATTAGGGCAATCAGCTCATCAAGTCTGCTCCACCATTCAATCATGGTTGATACGTTTCTCAACCCCATTCTCCCGCTTTCTCCCCAAACTCTTGATCCCTTTGATACTCAAGAACCTGTCTAACTCAGTCTTAAATATATTCAGTGACCTGCCTTCCACAGCCTCTGTGGCCATGAAGTCTGAACTTTAAAAAAAGTCTTCAAGATGGCACCTCAGTTTAGATGAATGATTAAGGAGAATGTGAAGACAGGGTAATAATGATAGAATGAATTGTTAGCTGGTTGCAAGACAAAAAACAGGTGATAGAAGTAAAGGGTAGTTATTCAAAGTGATGGAAATTGGGAAGTGGTGTATTCCATGAGGATCAATGCTGGGAAGTTGTGTTAACAGTTTAAACGTTGGAATCACAAGCATCAGGATTTAGAACTACAATGGAAGATATTTGATATGGTTCCCCAAAAAGTGCAGGTAAACCAAATTCCACAAAAATTAGGTTTTCTATATTTTGGGGATTTATGTGGAAAAATTCCCTTTGTTAGCCCTGGTGAGTTTGCTCACACATTCTCTAGTGTGCACCTAATTAATGAGCGAACGAATGAATTCATGACATTAAACTAGCATCCTTGTTGCTGCTTTCATGTAATCTCGCATTCAGCAGAGGTGGAGGTACTCACCGATACACAGACCTTGATTGTTCATGCAATAGATGACCAGCTTTCCTTCTAATAGTGCTTAAACAAAACTGCGATTCATGAATTACCCTGAGCAGTCTACTATCATTGCTCAGTTTGGTCTGTGTGTAATTATAGACCCAAGGCAACATGGTAAACACCACCTGAAATGACCTAGCAAACTGTTAAGTTCAGTATGGTTCACCACCAGTTCTCAAGGGTAACAGAGATGGATAATAAATTCTGGCATTGACAGACTTGCCAACTTTAAGGGATTGAAATGGTCATTGGATAAACAAATGGATGAAAACAGAATAGTATAGGTTAGACGAGCTTCAGATTGGTTCGTCAGGTCGGCGCAACATTGAGGGCTGAAGGGCTTGTACTGCGCTGTAAAGTTCCATGTTCTATGTTCTATGATATTCATATCCTGTGAATGAATGAAAATAATGTACCCTTGATTGATCAAGACGAAATCCCAAACAATGGTTTTAAGGTTTAAAGCTTTTACTTTGTATGACATGAAGGGGACATCTCAACATTCATTGCTTACTGTGTTAAAACTTTTATTTACCCCTAAACTTTCCATCTCACTCAGCTTTTCCTGTATGTTGACTACTATTTTGTATCAATCGGGTGTACTTGGTGATGTCATTACTTTATCATTCCAAAGGTATGAGGAACTTAGCTAACTATGAGTATAATGTGCTGTCGATTTTCATTCGATAAGTTTTTGCCTCCTTTCTTCAAAGAGTTGATTCACAGGTACAGGTTGCCTTTGGCACTTTGCCATTGAGTAACAAAGGACTTGCATTTCTATCATGCTTTTCAGGATGTCAGGGTGTTCCAAAGAGCATCACGGCCAATTTGATATTTTGGAAGTGTTGTCACTGTTGAAATGTATTAAGATTAGTTTCAAAGCTTATAAACAATTAAAGCTACCAATCCAAGTCCGATCCCTGAAAGTCAACACAATTCAATTCTTACATATGGTCACTGAACAGAAATTAGGAGCAAGACATCCAATTGATCTATTTTAATGGCCAAAAATTCACAACAAATTTGCTCATTAAACCAAAATAATATGGACACTTGAAGGCAACATTATCAAAATAATGTATTTAAATGTTGTAAATCTACTTAGTATCTTTGGATAAAATATAAAATTTAAGACAACAAATATTGGCACTCAACTAATAATTTAGATCCAGTATGGTACTTAATGACAGTATTAAGAAAGGGAGTGTTTGCATTAAAAACATATTTTGTTTTATACAGTACATTTAGAAAAAAAGTGTGATCGTAATTTCAATAACATCAGTTGTTTAAGCTGTACTTAAATCACAGAAACCAGAGGCATAATAAAATCAATGAGGTGTGCTCAGAGTTGATGAAAAGAATGCAAACATTTTTTTTTAAACATGAATGCCAGCTCATAAATAATTTGCACTGTGGAAAAGACTCTGACTGTGAAATCAAATGGTTGCTGCCTGGAATCTTAAGCAGCTTTGTAGTGCCTGAATGATGAGGGTGCCCAAACCCTAGACCAATACTACAGGTGCATTCACACAATCTTAGGTTGCAAAATGATTTGTATCGTGATCTCTTTTATCGTGTGTCATACATGGCTCAGTTGAGAGCACCCACATCAGAATGCTGTGAGCTCAAGTCTCACTCTGGAAACCTAAGTTCTAATTTCTAGGCTGAAATCGCAATGTAGTACCAATGGAGTGTTGAAGGTGCACCTTTTGGATGAAATATTAATCCAAGACCCTGCCTGCCCTATCAGAAATCCCATGGCACCAATTTAAATCCCAATTTAAAGAAAACCGGAGGAATGTTGTTGTCCCAGCCAACAGTTGTCTCTTAACATCAGGAAGACTGATAACATTCCTAATGCTACAATGTTGATTGTGGGGCAAAATGTGCACAAATTGATGGTAGTATTTCTGCAATTGCATCTTATTCTAAAGTACATCATTAGCCATACATCACTTGGGTGTACCTTGACATTATGAAAGGTGTTATATAAATGGAAGCCTTTTTTCAAATACAATAATATACTTTATTCATAGAAAGTAATTTTTTTGTACGTGTACAGCTAATGAAGCTGTTCGGATCCATACTCTCTTTACTTACAGAGAACAAATTAAGCCTTGATGTTTACCATTCTCTATTTTTATAATCAACCTCTTGGCATTTAGCTGAGGTATCAGCCAGGCCTAATTACTGAATGAACTCTGTTAATCTTTGGCAGAGGGACCTTGCATAGTTGTCTTTCCCCACTGCGCCTTGGCAGCAGCTGACTCAGGCTTTAGTGCATCCCTCCGCATGTAGTCCGCATGCTCTGGGATCAGTGATCCACTCCGACCAAACCTGTGCTATACAGCGTGGGACGATCTCTGAGAGTCTCACGCTCCTCAGGGATATGATCGCCTACAGGACAGGGGGGTGGAGGCTTGCGTCATCAGCCTGGACCAGGAGAAGGCCTTTGACAGGATATCGCACACCTACATGTGGGACACACTCTCACTAAGGATCTTCTGCGTCACATTGAGGCAGAAGCTAAAGATTTCTTTTTGAAGTTAGTTATGGTAATGTACTTACATTGTGCAGGGTTATGAATGATACAATAGAGAATTAAGTATCATTATGTGATATGCTATTCAGACACATCATCACAGTAAGTGCTGCAATGTCACATGATTGTGTGCAAACTTATGGCAAGCCAAAAACATAAAGATGTTTTTTTAAATAAAATTAATGTTTTTCTCTCCTCAACAGACATTGTAAATTTTATTAAGCAACACAACATTAGTTGGTGGTGGCAAGTGAAATGACAATCATGGAATAGCTTCTGTCATTTGGAAAAACTTTGAGCCGGTCGTAGATCCAATCAGCCAGAAATGTGGCTGAACTGGCACCAAGCATTTACAAAGTATTGCGGTGTATCTAGCCTCACAGCAGAGCCAAGCAGTGAGCAGAGCTGGACTCTTTTATATGCAATGGGAGCTTCGTCAAGGGTTCAATGAACAAAAACGTTATATACCGGGCTGTAATAAAAGCCGTCAATTCCTACGTCAATCTGCATAACATTCCCATTGTCAATCAGAATAAATTTAATAAGTGAACGCAGCAATGGGGGAAAATATTGTTATTTTTTATCAATGATCTGTACAGAGAACTGAGCATAAAAGCAAATCTAATCAGAAACAGAACAGTTGTTTGTGCCTTAGTTGAAGCATTATCTGACCACTTGAAGTTGAGGGCATTAACAATATAATAAACCACAATAAACTGAGCAGCAAATCTGAAATAAAATTGCTTGGAAAACCATGTCCAAACAAACAGTAGACTCAAATGGAATATGTTATGAGCATATGTGTATGGTCACAGCATCCCTTCCTTGCATTGTCTTTTTGCCCTTAGCACTCCACATCCCCCCACACTACTACCCCCCCCCCCATCCCCCACACCCCACACCCTGAAATGTTGGTACCTGGTGTCCAACATAAAGTGGAGAGCTGAGCCCACCTGCTCCGGTTTTCTTGTTGAGTTTTCCGAACAAACTGCTTCTTTGGTGAGTTTGGCAAGGTGGAAGACTGAATATTAATGAAGTGAACTGGGCTCTGAACAAAGCCTTTAACATTCAATAATCACCGTCAATTTGCAAGTCACCAGTAGCTAGCATGAGTCTTGCCATGCTGCTGGTCAAAATGCTAAAATATGGGACGGGTTGCTCACAATGTCAAGATGGGTCTTGTTCACTTGTCACCTGATTCTGTGCACATCTCGCCAAAATCTATTTCACTCAGACCCCTATAAATCTCTGCCCAAACTTTCTCTTTGGAATTCTTGAGTTATGGCGGTGAAACGTGTTTCTTGAGGAGTGGCAAAGCTTTCGGGTA
The DNA here is from genome assembly GCF_004010195.1 of Chiloscyllium plagiosum. Lineage (NCBI taxonomy): Eukaryota > Metazoa > Chordata > Chondrichthyes > Orectolobiformes > Hemiscylliidae > Chiloscyllium > Chiloscyllium plagiosum. Next base: position 15,068,233 of record NC_057728.1, read on the forward strand.
ATGATTTTCCAGTGAGAAATAGTTTTTCCAAGTTATTTTTTCACTGGTGCTGATTTCTGAGATTGAGAGAAGAGGGAGATGGAGGGAGGGAAGAACTTTCAGCATCCTTGGTGTTATCAGTCCATTCTGCTTTCTCTCTTCTTTGTTGTTGAATTCTAACCGCTGATGCACAATTCCTTTGCAGATTCAGATGCCTGTGTCTTTGTTTCATTTCAAGCTGAATAACTGAGGCACATCAATCAAAGTTTGACTTTATTCCGCAAGTGTGAGTGAATGAGAGATGTGAATTTCTCGTCACTTCACTGGTTAAATTGGTGATCAAGAGGTAACCAGTTTCATATATTCCACATGGGGTTTCTGAGCTTGTCAAATAATCATGGCAACCATTTCTTGTCGGTAGAGGCATAGATCGTCTCAGGTATAAAGTCAAGGTAAGTGGGTAAGGGATTAGGGTGGGTAGCAAGAGGCATGGCAAATAGGGTGGCAGGGTGGGTAAGTGGGTAGATGGGTTGGGGCTAGTTATTGCAGATTGGTGTGTTGGGAGGATGCCAGGGAAGTCTGATTGTATCATAGGGGCAGCACGGTGGCACAGTGGTTAGCACTGCTGCCTCACAGCACCAGAGACCCGGGTTCAATTCCCACCTCAGGCGACTGACTGTGTGGAATTTGCACATTCTCCCCGTGTTTGCATGGGTTTCCTCCAGGTGCTCTGGTTTCCTCCCACAGTTCAAAACCTAATGCGCAGGTTAGGTGAATTGGCCATGCTAAATTGCCCGTAGTGTTAGGTGAAGGGATAAATGTAGGGGAATGTTTCTGGGTGGGTTGAGCTTCGGCAGGTCGGTGTGGACTTGTTGGGCCGAAGGGCCTGTTTCCACACTGTATTTGTATCTGGGTTGGTTCAGGATGGTCCCAGAGCACTATAAATATCTGCATTGTGCGTGGTGACCTTAGGTGTCTGTAAAAGGTTGAGACAGGGTTGGGGAGGTGTTGGGGTGGAGGTGTTGATGTCAGGGTAAGTGCTTGATGGGTCAGTTTTATAGTTAACTAAGAGTTAGAGTAAGTATTAATCCCTCAAATAATTTCCTGTGTAACTATTAAGGCAAGTGAGTCAGAACCCTCCAAGTCCTTGATTCAAACTCAGAATTCGGAACTTTTTCAGAGGTTTGCAGACATCAGGTAAATGGCCATCAGACATTCAATCTTCCCAAGTACTTTGTGTCACAAAACTTTCAGAAGTTACATTTAATTGGGATTCAAAATGTGTCTTCAAAAAACTTTCAGAATTTCTGGAGTCAATTTTGTTTTCATTCTTTGGAGACATTCAGAATGGACCATACTTTGACACATAATTTCTTCCTAACAATGATTAAATTCTTGCAGCTCATAACTACGTTGTCTCATTCAACAAATCTTCATGTTTCCAGTGCATGTACATTTTTTACAGACTCAGTCTCAACTCCACATGTGATACAATGTCCTGATTACAACAAACAGCAGTCTGGTCAGAATGAATTCTTTATTGAGGTATCGGGAAAATGGTTGCCTGCAGCATATGCTTCATGGTAGAGGTCACTTAACAATGGGGTAAAAACAATGACTGCAGATGCTGGAAACCAGATTCTGGATCAGTGGTGCTGGAAGAGCACAGCAATTCAGGCAGCATCCGAGGAGCTTCGAAAGCGACGTTTCGGGCAAAAGCCCTTCATCAGGAATAAAGGCAGAGAGCCTGAAGCGTGGAGAGATAAGCTAGAGGAGGGTGGGGGTGGGGATAGAGTAGCATAGAGTACAATAGGTCAGTGGGGGAGGAGATGAAGGTGATAGGTCAGGGAGGAGAGGGTGGAGTGGATAGGTGTAAAAGAAGCTGGGCAGGTCGGACAAGTCCGGACAAGTCAAGGGGGACAGCTCCTCGGATGCTGTCACTTAACAATGGCAGACCAGGAAGGACATTTATCTGTTATAATCTAAACAGGTTACAACACAAAAAATAGATGCAATTCTCATGATATTGCTTGCTTAATGAATCCAAAGCATGATGTTTCCTAAGTAAAGTCAATGTTTTCCACACCTCAGCAGACTGCAAATTTTCTTTATCAACACAATGAAACCCAAAATATTGGAATGACTTGTTCTTGAAATTTTAATGATAGAAACTTCAGTCATCTCTTGCTTTTTCAAAAAGCTACAGTGACTTGGATTCAATCACACTTAATAATTTACCATGCAAATATCTATATACTCAGCTGCTCATTTATTCATATGTATAAAATACTGATTTATTAGAAAGCATGAGCAAAAATCATGATTAAGATATGTATCCAATGCCTTTCTGATCACAGTTGCCTGTGGTAGTGAAATCACATTTAAACTGAATGTAGATTTGCTTGATATAAAGCTCTCAACTCTTATTGTAGTTAATGTGAATCAGGTTACTCCCTAGAGATTAAAATAATTACTTGCATTGATATGGAAAATTTCTCAAAGTGCAGCTCATGAGTGTCATGAAAGGTTAATAAATCACAAGGTACGAAATTCACAGTCTTTCTGGGAACAAATTTCAAATCAACATATTAAAAAAGGATGCACATTAAGATACATTTTAAACCTTCTTTGCTATATCTAATTGATCAACAAATTGGGATGGCAGTTATGGAATGACAATCGAGAAATCAGATTTGTGGCAATTTCCCAACAGATCATCATGGTCGCACACATCTGTAGTTTGTAAATTAAAGGTCAGTGACATGTTAAAACCAAATATTAGATTTTTTTTAGTGCAAAAACTAAAGGAACACATGTTAAGATATAAAAAAACAAACTGGATGACATCCTGTACAATATCCCTCAATAAAAGGCTCCCTTGATTTAAAAATGTAGCACCCTTTCATTTTGATTTGCAAAGAGATAAATTATTTATAGATCACAGTTAACCTCGTCTTTACAAGCTGCAGGGAAGTTAATCTCACTTGAGGTTTAATTTTGGAAAGATGGAAATAAGTGTTCCAGTCACTGCAGTGGAAAATCCAATATTCTCAAAATTAATGTGATGTTCTGATTAAATTATACATTCATGATTATTCTGTAGAATTTCAACCCCACTGGTTCGCCAAGCTTAAAGGATTTAAAGAAGGTTGCACCCTTTTGCGATGTTTACTCACACTGGAGTGATTGAACAACATAGAATGGAAATCCTGTCAGGAGTTTTCTTTGTAAAATGCCTTTCTAATTGGAAAACTGCTGTAGAAAATGGATTGGAGGCTTTTGTTGGAATGTGGACAAGCACCATTTGGAATATTAAGGTTTTGTAATGTTGTAATACATTACAAAATGTTTTGTAATACATTGTACGTTTCATTATGAAAATTGGATGAAATGACACACAATCTCTGCAAATATGGCTAGTTATTAAAAGACAGGTAATTAACAGTCCAGAACACCTTAATACTTTTTCTCAGTAAAATTACTCCTTGAAACATATCTCGTTTGAAGAAATATTTTGGTCACCTATCTTCTATCTCTTTCTGGAACTCAGTGTTACATTTTCTTTCATGGCTGTCCCGGGACGTGTTTTGTGAAATTTTAAGATGTTAATAGTGCTACATAAATACAAATTATTCTCATACTGCAGCCTGCAAAAGTATTTTGTGATGTGTTTCCAGGCTGGGTGTTTCAGAATATGCTTTAGCAAATGCACGCTCGAACATTCATTTCAGAACTGTTCTGATTCCCATATTCTTGATCTTGATCTCAGTTCTTTTAATGTGGTTTTACATGAGCTTTCTTCTCATTTCTTATTTTAACTCATTCACAGATGAGCACGTCACTGGCAAGCTGCCTCCTGGAACCACTGCAGGCTGTATCAGCACATAGATACAAACTGTGAGAAGATACTCCCACAGAGCCTAAGGTAGGGAGCTCCAATTTTAACCCAACTTGGATGAATTTACAGTGATATATTTCAAAGTCAGGATGATACATGACTTGAAGAAAATTGGAACAAGTGCTGTTCCATGCATTTATTATTTTTAACTCTTCCAAGTGGTATTGGTGGTGTGTTTGGAATGTAAAGTTGACAAATCCTTGGTGGATTTCTGCAATGCATCTTGTAGATAGTGCATGCTGCGGCCACAGGACATGAAAGGTGCAGGGACTGATTGTTTTAGATGGTGGATGGAGTGCCAATAAAGAAAGTTGTTTTGTCTTTGACAGTCATACCTCGCGTTTTTTGGTGAAACCAGGGACTGGTTCGGGGCAGAGGGAAAATGGTGGCGGGGAGGTGTGTGTCACATCAGGGCCCAATAACAGGGGCTTGAGGCCCTAGGGAGCTCACTGACCTCAGGTCAGGGGTAGGCTCAGGTTGGGGAGACTGGGACCATTGTTCATGGCTCAAGGAGTGGGATTGCTGTGTTCAGATTGGGAGCAGTGCCACTGTACTCGGATTTGGAATTCTGGAACACTCTGTACATGTTAAGAGCAGGGCTTCTGAGCTATGAATGAGCGTGAGTCCTGTGGCAGGAGCAGCTCCAAGGCCCAGCATTCCTGTCCTACTCTTTGTTTGGATAATGTTTCATTCAGGCAAGTATTCCAACACACTACCGACTTGTCCCTTATGTTAAAATGAGTTAAATGTCATATAATGTCCAGGTTCGGATCTGTTCTTGTTGCTACTGTATTAACATGGCAAGTAAACTGAATTTTCTGTGATGACCCCTTCTGTCCTCTCATTCCTGGTTGTGATGGGGGGAAATTCAATGATGATAAGCCAAATACTGTACAATTCAATTGAAGGTGGTCATTTTTACACTTGTATTGTGAATAACACATGACAGCCCATACGCAAACCTCTCTTCTTCTGAAAGTTTAATGGAGGAGAGCTCATTGATGCGACAACTGAAGATGGCTGAAGACTCGGGAACTTGTCATATGGAACTCCTCTCTTAGTGTCCTCTACTGACACTGTTTGTCTCCATCAATCATTTTGTTTGAGACTATTCCAGTTAACAGAAAGAATTCTATCTGATTCCTATTGCATTGAATTTTATCAGGGCTCGTTGAAGGTACTCAGTCAATTGTTGCCTTGATATCAAGCATAGTTACTCTCGCCTTGTCTTTGGAATATAGATGCTTTATCCATGTTTGGTCCGAGGCTGTCATAATGTCTGGAGCCAGTTGAAACCCAACTCAGCATTAATGGACAGATTATTGGTTAGTGGGTGCTGCTTGACAGTTTCATCAATGACCACTTGCATCACTTCTGATGATTGAAACTGGACTAATGTGATAGCAATTGGAGGAGTTAGATTTATCCAGCTTTTTGAGAATAGGGCACATCTGGGATTTTTTTTAAATTTTGTTGGTTAGACGACAGTATTGCAGGTGTTCTGGAACTGTTAGCTCTTGAGCATCAATCCTCAGCACTACAGCCAACAACTTGTTGGTATCCATAGCCTTTACTGGACTCATGGAGTGGATCTAGCTGACTGAAATCTGCTATCTGTGATGGAGAAGATTTCAGGAAGAAGCTGAGAAAGATCACCCACTCTACATTCAAATCAAAGGCAAATACTGTGAAAGCTGCAAACCGGAAAGAAGCACAGAGCAGGCTGGTGAAATTCAACAGGTCTGGCGGTATCTGTGGAAGGGGAAACAGCATTAACATTTTGATTCTGATAAGATACTTCATTCACGCAACACTCTGGCTGTAGTCAATCTTGTTCTCTTAAAATGTGGTTAAAGAGGGTAATTTATATAAAACGTTACAAGATTTGGAATTGTGATTTCAAACTAGAGACAAAGGTGCTAGTTATTTCTGTGAAGGGCTTTATTTTCTTTTAAAAAAAGGTTATGTGTTATAGACTACAAAAACAGAATTTGCTGGAAAAGCTCAGCAGGTCTGGCAGCATCCATGGAGAGAAATCAGCGTTAACGTTTTGGGTTGAGTGACTCTTCCTCAGAATTGTTCTGAGGAAGGGTCACTGGACCCAAAACATTAACTCTGATTTCTCTCCATGGATGCTGCCAGACTTGCTGAGCTTTTCCAGCAATTTCTGTTTTTGTTTCTAATTTTTAGCATTCACTGTTCTTTTGGTTGTCATTTATGGTGACTGCAGTTCCCTGTGATGTTAATGGAAATTTATTTATACCATAGTACGGTAAACTTGTAAAACCATTAGCTTTGTTTTCAGCTCAACTGAATCTAAGGTGAAAAGTCTTTTCTAATTCAGTTCAGAATGTTGAGCTTAGAAGCAAATTTAGTTTCTCTCTGCAAAGGAGTTTAGGGCAGTTCAGGGAAAAATTCACTTAAGCAAAAGGGTTTAGTTTGTGAAACATCCAAGCTGGAAGAGTTTGATTAGGAAACTGGAGGTTATTAGAGCTCAGCAAATTAGATTCTTGGATTTGTACAAAGTTCAATGTTGGCAAATTTGAAAAGGTCACATTGAATTATCTCCAATAAAAGAACCTGTCAGGAGTCAGTTAAGTCAAGCAGTGAAAAGTTGAGATAGGGATGTAATTTCTTTGGGGTTGTGTCTTTGTAATAGGTAGATTCAGGAAACTTTATTTCCTGGCATGTTATAGATCTTGTTAACTATATTCAGAAAACTTTTTATTTTGTTTCTTCTTCAGTGTAATAAATATTTGTTTTGTTGTTTAATAAAACCTGCAGCCTGTGTGAATATGTTTCAGTAACTAACCATCATGTTAACTAACTAAACAAAACAATTAACAAAAGATCCATCAAGCCAGGTTACAAATGGGATCATGATTAGTTGCAATCAATGGTAATAAATAAAGTTCATCTGGAATACATGTGGACCAATACGGTAAATGTTTTTCTCCTCCCCTGGTTTAACCAAATTTCCCATCAGGTTTCTTTCTGTCCAACATAAACAAATATCAAAAACATCATGGTTTGCAAAATGGTAGATACAGAGATTGTGACCTGATGTCGTAGAGTCTGCAGCTTTGAGGGGAGGAATTTCCATTCCTTAATGAAATGTTCTTGCCCCAGAAACATCACTGAAAGCCGATTTATGAAGGGAATCTTTATTCCTAATTCTGATTATACCCACTAAACTTCGATCACTGGCTGGATTTTCCAGTGCCCGACATGACGAAAATAATGTCCATCACGTGAACTCAATCGGGCGAGAGAGCAAAATATCCAATTCTCACCATCAAGCTAGACTTCAGTGATTAAGGAAGTAGCCAGAGCTGAGACATTGTGGTTGGATCCATTATGAGTGGCTTTGTGGGAACAACAGAAACAAAACAGCTTCTGAGTAACGTGACTAGACAGCAGAGATGTACAAATTAGACTTTACCTTAGGGCTTGATACTGTGGCACATGGAGGCATCTGACAAAGAGGGCAATTGGATGCCTCTACATGAACCTCTGACATATTAAGACTTATTGAGATGGATGCTGCAAAAACCATGTCCTGCAAATAATATAGGAGATCGTAAATGTGGTAAAATTAGCGTGACTTTATCCACCCACCTCCAAAGTACGTTCTGATATACTTACGGTTCAAAGGGGAAGAAAAGCAGCTCCGTACCCTTGTGCAACCTATGACACCCTTGGAACATGTTTAGGAATTGCACACTGCAGATGAGACTTTAATGTTACCTGCGATCACTTCTGTCTCACAGCGATTACTATATCAGCAGGAGAACATGAGGACTGCAGATGCAGGAGATCAGAGTCAAGAGTGTGGTGCTGAAAAGACACAGCAGGTCAGGCAACATCCGAGGAGCAGCAGAATCAATGTTTCGGGCATGATGAAGGGTTTATGCCCGAAACATTGATCCTCTTGCTCCTCGGATGCTTGGGGGTTTCTGGCCAGGTTGGAGGCCTAATGAAGATGCCGGCAATCTGAAACCTACAGGTTTGTCTTTTGATTTGGTGCCCTCTAGTTTTTCACCGGTACCTGGAAGAGTAGCAAATTTCCATACAAATGAGACAAGGTGCTGCAAAAGCACAGTAGGTCAGGCAGCATCTGAGGAGCAGGAGAATCGACATTTCAAGTTTAAGCCCTTGCCCAAAACGTCGATGCTACTTGACTTGTTGTGCTTTTCCAGCACCACACCCTCAACTCTGATCTCCATCACGTGCAGTTCTCACTTTCTCCTTCCATAGAAATGATGCAACACTAGGTAATAACATGATGGTGAAGAACACAGAAAAGTCCCTCAGTTTGCTCATGAAATTTTCATCCAACCATTGATATTTTCAGGGGAAAATTGGACTTTTCTTTTCCACAGGTCAGGCAGCATCCGCGGAGCAGGAGAATCGATGTTTCAGGCACAAGCCCTTCATCAGGAAACCCTTCCAGCATCACTCTCAACTCTGATCTCAGGCATCTGCAGTCCTCATTTTCTACTTTTCTTTTCAACGTCAAGAATCTCATTTCTTTTTCATTTTTGCTACATTCTCCCAACTTGCTTGCCATTTCCCATGCCATTCAGATACTGTGAAGATTCTACCCACTGGTCTTCCACTCAGATGTTCATCTTCTGAGCAGAATGAGTGCTGGGCAAATAGTTTAGGCTCCATATGGCATGCATTTTATAAAGTCAGAGAATGGTGGGGGTAAACGTGATAATGTACACAAAATTGAGAGTTGGGGGTTAGATGTTGAATATGGCCCTGAAAGGGTTAATACTGGGGAGTGCCATGCACTGATGTCATGTGGACCTGTGGGCAGAACAGCTTATGATCTTAAAGGAAGGAGACATAACATTTGGTTGTCCACAAAGTCTGTAACAATGGCTATCATATCAATGTAAGCTGTAAGTAATTGTTAACGTGCAACAAACTATGTGTTGTTAACTACAAGAGACTCTTCTAGTTAGATCAAGGCATGGTTTTTCTCTACTACACTGGACCAACCAAGTCCTCCAGTGTCCTACACTCAAAGTAGATGATGCTGACAAACTTTACCATCAGCAGTTGCTCATACTGTGTAGTGAGTTGGCGCACCTTTGCAATAATCTGGGTGAGATCTCTGTAAAGATGCTAGAGCTGGTGCATGCGCCTGTACTGGTTAAAAAAGAGACATAAAGGAGACTTAAAAATAAATACAGAGGGGCAGGTGCTAGTCAGTTACTCTATTGGTAATCTCCCAAAGCCATAGTGTGTGTCACTGGGCAGTACTGACAAGGATTGACTCATTTCAAATGATTCAGAGGTTTCAATGTCAGTGAGCAAACTTGGATGATGTTATAAAGGCAGTTGGGAGCAGAGCTGAGGACTGAAAAGTCTCAACTTACAACAGAGTAGACTGAATAAATTCATTGCAGAATACTTTGGTATTACTTACCTCTCATTGAAGAGTTCAGTCACGACCACAGCATCGACAGCACCAAGTGAGCCGAGCGCAGACTCGAATAGGCCCGGCAGTGCAGACACACGGCTGCAGGCGTGTTTGGGTTCCCAGTGGCTTCTGCATTGATGAGGCAGTCCTAGCACCGTCTCATAGCTGTTGCTGCGGAGGTGAGTATGGGTTCCCAGCAGCATCTGTGTCCAAAACACATTAGTGAAGGTAGCAGTGGAGGTGAGTCTGGGCCCAGTATGTGACCCAGCGGCATCAGCAGCGGCTGCACAGTGAGGTGGGCCCAAAGTGGACTCATGGTGACGGAGGGAGTTGCGTTTGGGTCGCTGGCAGCATCAGTGGTGTCTACATTGGCGAGGTCCAGCGAGGACTCATTGTGGCGAGGGCGTCGGTGGAGTGAGATGGTGCTAAAGAATGGCAACTTTCGTTCTCGTGGCAGTGTGGTGAAGGGGACTCATGCTTGGCCACCAAGCCTATAGCCCATGGCAGAGCACTTAATAAGAAGAACTGTAAAGTTGAACTCCTGTTTTTATTTCTTCATTTTTCTACCTTTATATTCTATGTTTTGCTTTATTTTTCTTTGCTTTAAGATGGCGCCAGACAGTGGCGACATTATACAACATTTTTCGCTGTATTTGTAACAAAATACACATGATAATAAATAAATAAAATATAATTTAAATCAATTGAAAAGCAAATCAGAAACCTAAAATCGCGTGAAAATATAGAATTTTCATAAAGAACCTTTTTTTTTCCTTGATAAGCTGGCTTTTCACATGTTAATATTCGTAACATTGAGGACAGCATTGTGATATGTGATGATACGCAAGTGGACCTTGTTGTTATCTAGAACTGAATAAAATGATTTTCTAATTCGGGTTTATGGTTCTCATCCAAGTACGTTCGGATCCATAAACATTGTGATGTTAAAATAAAATAGCTTCTGAAAGCAAAAGAGAGTTATTTCAATCGATAAAAAATGAATATCTTCAAGAAAGAAATATTTATCCTGGGATTTATTGGCTATTGCTTTAATTTCCAGTACAAGGTTGCGAGCATTGAAAAATATTTGAGAGCATTTATGAGCCTTGTAGCATTTTATCACACGATAATGTCTAACTTAGGCATTCTCAAAATAAGAAAAGTATTGTCTTTGATGAGATCAAACATGGCTCAATATGGAAAAGTCTTACTTAAATCTTGTTTTGAGATTTATCCGAATGAAAAAAAGGTATTAAAATTGTATCAATGTTTTTACCCTAGATTGACATATTCTCCACTAACAAACTTTACCTTACAACCCATCACCTGTGTACTCTGGATCTAATTTCTTGTCCAATGATGACGTTGTCAGCTTTTTAAAATTTCTCTCATAGGATGTGGGTGTTGTGGCTGGTCAGCAGTTATTGCCTGACCCTAATTGCTCTTATGAATGTAGTGGTAAGTTGCCTTCTTGAACTGCTTAGGTAGACCTATAATGTTGTTAGAAAGGAAATTCCATGATTTTGACCCAGTAACTGTGATAGAACAGCGATATATTTCTAAGACAGAATGATGAGTGGCTCAGAGGGGGCGCTTGCAGGTGGTGGTGTTCTCATGTATCTGCTGAGTCAAGATTAGAGTTGTGCTGGAAAAGCACAGAGTTGAGGAAGGGCTTTTGCCCAAAACGTCGATTTTCCTGCTCCTCAGATGCTGTCTGACCTGCTGTGCTTTTCCAGCACTACTCTAATCTTGACTCTAATCTCCAGATTCTGCAGTACCCACTTTTGCCATGTATTTGCTGCCATGTTCTTCTAGATGGAAGTGGTTGTGGATTTGGAAGGTATTATCTAAGGATTTCTACAGTGCACCTTGTCAATAATAAAACATTGGTATTGGAGGGAATGCTTGTGGATATGGTGCCAATCAAGAGGGCTGCTTAGTCCTGGATGGTGTCAAGTTTTTTGAGCATTGTTGGAGCTGCACCCATCCAGGCAAGTGGACAGTATTCCACCACACTCGTGACTTGTGGATTTGGGGAGTCAGGAGGTGAGTTATTCATTGCAACCTCTGACCCACTCTTGTAGTCATTCTATTCATGTGATGAGTCCAGTCGAGTTTTAGATCATTTGTAACCCCTAGGCTGTTGATAGTGGGGGATTCAGTGAAGGTCAAGGGGTGATGATTGGTTTCTCTCTTACGCCTGGCACTTATGTGGTGCAAATGTTACTTGCTATTCATAAGCCAAGACTGAGATATTGTCCAGGTCTTGTTGTACTTGAACATGGACTACTTCAGTGTCTGAGGAGTCAGGAATGATCCTGAACATTGTGTAATCATCCCCTCTTGTGACATTATGAGAAAGGGAAGGCCATTACTGGAGCAGCTCAAGATGGTTGAGCCTAGGACACTACATTGAGGAACTCCTGCAGTGATGTCCTGGAGCTAAGATGACTGACCTTCAACAACCACTACCATCTATGTGCCAGGTATGACTCCAACCAGCAGAGAGCTTGCCCCCAGTACCAATTGATTCCAGTTTTACAATGGCTCCTTAATGCGACATTGGGTTGAATACAGCTTTGATATCAAGGGCTGTCAGTCTCCCCTCACCTCTGGAATTCAGCTCTTTTGTCCATGTTTAAACCAAGGCTGTAATGAGGAGCTGAGTGTCCCTGGCAGAACCCAAACTGGATGTCACTGAGTGAGTTATTGCTGAGCAGGTGATGCTTGACAGCACTGTTGATGACACCTTCTATCACTTTACTGATACTAGATTTCCAATTATCGTAGAATGATAATTGTCCTGCTTTTTGGGTACTGAACATACCTGGGAAATTTTCACATTGTCAGGTAAATGCCAGTGTCATAGCTGTACTGGAGCTAAGCTAGGGGGGCATCAAGTTCTGGGTATAAGTCTTCAGAACTAATGCTAGAATGTTGTCAGGGCCCATTTTGATGATCTATAAATGCTCAAACTACAAAAATGAAGCTTATTGAAGTCATATTTTGCTTGGTACAAGCCAATATATTTCCACCTGTTCAATATTTACTTTTATATAATGCCTTTCAAGATGCCAGGACCACACCTAATGAAGTACTTTTGACCTGCATCACCTATTATTTTGTAGAAAATGCAGCCATCTGTTTATGCAAACACAGTAATGAGCAGATAATCAGTTTTCATTGATGCTGATTGAAGGATAAAGATTTCTGCAACTAGTGCGCACCAAAGGATAGTAACTGCTTCATTGATTCATGTTATCAAATTACTGTTTAAGTTCATTTGTAATATGGACAGGCTGAGAATTCTGTTTGAATGCTCGAGGACTGGTTAATCTGCCAATTAGTAGCTGTGAATGAAAGAAGGATGCACATTCTCCCCTGATGATCTCCCAAGGCAGTATAGTACAAAAGCTTGTGTGATTGAACTAGTTAAAAATTAGATTTCCTACAGTGTGGAAATAGGCCCTTCGGCCTAACCAGTCCACGCCGACCCTCCAAAGAGTAACCCACTCAGTCCTGTTTCCCCTCTGACTAATGCACCTTACACTATGGGCAATTTAGCATGGCCAATTCACCAGCCCTGCACATCTTTGGATTTTGGGAGGGAAACCAGTGGAGTGCCACAAGGATCGGTGCTGGGCCCTCTACTTTTTGTCATTTACATAAATGATTTGGATGTGAGCATAATAGGTACAGTTAGTAAGTTTGCAGATGACACCAAAATTGGAGGTGTAGTGGACAGCGAGGAGGGTTACCTTTGATTACAACAGGATCTGGACCAGGTGGGCCAATGGGTTGAGAAGTGGCAGATGGAGTTTAATTCAAATAAATGCGAGGTGCTGCATTTTGGGAAAGCAAATCTTAGCAGGATTTATACACTTAATGGTAAGGTCCTAGGGAGTGTTGCTGAACAAAGAGACCTTGGAGTGCAGGTTCATAGCTCCTTGAAAGTAGTGTCGCAGTAGATAGGATAGTTTGGTATGCTTTCCTTTATTGGTCAGAGTATTGAGTATAGGAGTTGGGGGTTCATGTTGTGGCTGTACAGGACATTGGTTAGGCCACTGTTGGAATATTGCGTGCAATTCTGGTCTCCTTCCTATCGGAAAGATGTTGTGAAACACAATTAAATATCTCCGTTTACCTGAACCAACTGGAACATCTTTCAAAGGAAAACCATCGTATTGGTGCTTCTACAAATCTACATTAAAAGAAGATTTCCAATGACTTTAGTAATAACAGGGAACAAACTGTAACTTTACTATTGCAATGTAACACTGTGTACATTTCTCTGAATGAGATATTGTGCAGAAAGAGGGCTGCACTTTTTCATTCTCAAACTCTGGAGTAAATGACTTACCTATTCATTAGATAATTATTATTTATTTAGCGATGCTATTTTTGTGCTCTCATAGTGAACAAGTGTTTATTACATATTCAATTTTATGTTAAAATGTTTTTGTTACAAAATTGGAGCTGTTTGTTTGTAATGAGCATCTTACATCAATAGGGAAGGTAATTGTCTAGAACAAATATGGTTATACACAGGTTACAACTGTCTTCATCACTTTGAAGGATTATATAAAAAACTTTCTGTACATGCAAAATGAAATGCTTGTATGCTATGGACATAAACGAGAATAACCCTGTCAGCCAAACATATGACAAGACCTGACAAAACTTCCTTCACTTTTGAGATATATTTCATGAGTGCTGCAAGCGTTGCTAAAGAATACCAATTGTTTTCAGAAATGTCCTACAGTTTTTACTTACAAGTTCTTATTAATTGCTTTATCAGAGGCATCAGAGAGCACCTTTGAGGAAGCAACCAGCAGAAACCATGGCTGGAAAGATAAAAATGTGGCTAACAGGTTAATAGTTTTGTACTGATAGCTTGAGTGTTACTCCTATATAAATTAGTTTGACCTGAAAAAAAATTGGACCTGTTTTGTTTTGAAATGGTGAAATGACCAGCACCAACACAATACCCGAGGGACTTGTCAAACAAAAACTAGTCATGGGGTAGAGAGACACAAGTGTAGAGAGGGAGAGTAACGATCCTAACCTTGCTGTTGCCATTCTCATTTGTCTCAATATTTACAAGTGTTGTTGTAAGATTGCCATTTAGGGAAGAGAAATGACTGATCAACAATAATCAACATGATAAAGGTCAAGCCTAGACACTCCTGACTTGTGCACAGCTGTGATTTGCCATTTATGTCACTGGTAGTTTCAAAATGTGGTTACAGCCCTGCTTAGTCATTTTGTCTAGCATGATGATTAAGTGCCCAAACTAGAATGAAAATTGTGTCAGTGACATTGAGCAATCACCGGGAGGCCCATAATACACTCATGCACCAATTATGATCAGGTCAGAATGCCTTTCCCATTGGATAGAATTGACAATATGAATGTATCATAATGCGTTTTTTTTAAATTCAAGGATCATTGTTAGACTGGGATTTAAAATAATTCAACAACAAATAGTTGGCCAATATGAGCAGTTTTTTTTTTGTTTTTCTTGAATTTTATCTTAAATTGTGCAAAATACAGATGGAAGTTTGTAAGTATAACATTTTGTTTCCAGAGTACCAAATTCAATGTTGACATCAGTGGAAAGATATATTTTGAGGGTTTTTTCTCAAAATTTTTCACTCATGAGCCGAAGACATCTTATTATCTATCAGTTATACATTTGACCTAACCTCCACCACTTGCTGCCTTTGACCCTTTGTATGCATCCCAAGTACTAGTTAATACTTTAATAAATTTAAATATCATTTTCCATTTGACTTCCTCTCTCATTCCAGTCCTTAAACTAAGTTTATTTCATCCTATTCTATTGAGAGTTACAGATCCGACATCTTTATTTCAAGTTGGACAGCAATTCTGCCAGAGCTCTTGCCAATAGTCACTCCAATGACAACACTCTAACCACGTTATATATTTTGTTGCAGCTTGTGAGTTCCCTGTTGTGCGCAAAATGGCTATGCCCCTTTCAGACATAACACATTGTTGTACACCAACATGACCAGTTGCATGTGAAATTCTGTGAGATTTTTCTAACTGACTCGATAAGGTGTGAATAAACTAGCACTCTTTTGAATAGAAAAGAGCAACTAATTTCAGCCTTTTAAACAGCTGTTGCAAATACTAAGGTGAGATAACACCATAAGTGAAGTGCAGTCATACCATTATTCTGAGCACTTTATAACAATATCTGCTAAGCCCAGGTGACCAGACAACACAGTAGATCTTATTAGTCCACAGTATGAGAGAGATCTCCACTTTCACCTTCTTCTGTTTCCTCAATAGTCTGTAACCAAAGACATCAGTGATGCTCTCTTCCGTGGTAAAGAGCTTGAGTTTTCTGAGCTCCCTCCATGTTTTTCTTTCTCTTATGTGTCATTTTGCTCTTCAAGTATAGAAGTAGTTTGGGAAAAATTGCAAACTGAATGTATACATGTATCTAACCTGTAACCTATCTGGTACATTCATAACTGACCAAGCCTCACTCAGAAAGAAGTTGTGAAAGTGTTGTTGTGTGATGCCTTTTTAAGATTTCAGTATTGAGAAAGAGTTTTTGTCCTAGGTTTCAGAATGCTATGGTGTGAAAGGGATTAAATGTCAAAAAAAGCAACTTTAATCCTTCATTTGAACATCATCAGCACTAACTCAAAATTTCTGTTCAGTGGACTTGAACTCCCACTGTGCAGATGTAAGTTAACTAGAATAGGTAACTAGGAATATTTCAAATTCCTGATAAAAACAATGAGCTTGAATTGAAAGCATGCAGTTTCTCCCACATGCCACTGTTCTGCCAGAATCATGGACATGCAGAATTTCCACCCTGTAATCTTAACTGAAGACAAGTTGAGACATATTTCTATTTGTGTCTGCTTTGTTTACACAGTACCATTCAAGGATAAATATAAAAGATGTGTCCTGGCAAATATTCATCTCTCTCCCAGCACTTAAAGCACACTTTATGGCCTTTTATTTGATTTTTGTGTGTGGAAATTTGCTGTGTGCTAATTCACTTCCTAAAGTGCATTAAATGGCCAAGTGGTGTATTGTGAGTAATCTCCTTTTTCTCTGAATAACAGACAGCTTCTGAATCTGCTGTGTACTGGATTAAAAATAGTGTGCTGTCGTGATAAGGTTTGATGATTATGTAAATAGAACTCCGAGGTAAGCAATGATGTCACTGTGACCTCAGTGTTGTGCGTTGGAGCTCAAAGAAAAAGTTGTCCCTTACTCTCAGGGAAGCATGGTGGTTGAGTGATTAGCTCTACTCACTCCTAATGCCAGGGACCCAGGTTCGATTCCACTCTCAAGTGCCTGTCTGTGTGACGTTTGCACATTCTCCCCATGGGTGTGCTCTAGTTTCCTCCCACAATCCAAAGATGTGCAAGTCAGATGCATTTTCCTGAAGCTTAGGCTGAAACCTCTGCCGGTGAGATGGCAGTGGACTAGTCCTTTTGAGCCTGTGGCTTGCCTGTGTTTCTTTCCTTTATTCTCTCTCTCTTTTCTTGGTTGTTTTCTTCTTTTTCTCTTTTGTTTTACACATCCCTTGTTCAGTCCCAGTGATAGCATCCACGATGGCGAGTGAGCATAGCATGGAGTCGAGCAGGCCCAATGTAGACTCAAGTAGGTCCAGCAGCATGGACTTGTGGTGGCAGCGGTGGAGTTTAGGTTCCCGGAAGTGTCTGCATCCCGTGTAGATTAATGGAGGCAGTAGCAGAGGCAAGTTTGGGCTTAGTATAAGATCCAGCAGCATCAGCAGCAGCTGCGTTGGCGAGGTGGGCCTGAAGTCGACTCATAGTGGTGGCGGAGTAAAATCTTGGCCACCAGTGGCATTGGTGGCACCTGCATTGGTGAGATCCATTGAGGACTCATAGTGGTGAGGGCATTGGTGCAAGCGAGATGGTGCACTTAACATGAGGCACTGTAAAGATAAACATTTTTTCTTCATTTCTTTCTTTTTTCGCCTTTGTATTCGACGTTTTGGTTTATTTTCCTGCGTTTTTAAGATGGAGCTGGGAGGTGGCAACGTCATGCAAAGCTTTTCACTGTATTTAGTAACAAAATACACATGACAATAAAGTAATCAAGTCAGATCAATTAATCAAGTTGCCCATAGTGTCCAAGAGATGTGCAGGCTCAGTGGATTAGCCATGGGAAATGCAGGGTTACAGGGTAAGGGTGCAGGGATAGGGGGATGGGGACTCATGGTGGGATGCTTCTTGGATCTTGATGGGCCAAATGGCCTGCTTCCACACTGTAGGGGTTCCATGATTATACAAAACTGTGCCGCTGGTCCATGCCCTTACCATCGGATCCAATATGACAATAAACGTATTGCACAGGAGTTGGGATTGCCAGTTGGCATGACAGTTGGTTTGTGAAGAACACTGATGTTAGCAACCTGGGTTCAATTTCTGTATGTCTAAGGCTGCCATGCAGGACTCTCCTTCTCAACCTCACAACTTGCCTGAGGTGTGGTGACCCTCAGGTTAAATTAACATCAGTCACCTCTCTCTAATGTGAGAGCAGCCCTTCAGAACAATGGTGACCTTACCTTTACATGGAGAAGAATCAAAATCTCTGTGTCAGTACCTGAAGGACTCAAACAAGAATATCCATGATCAAACAGATTTGTTATGGCACTCGTGAAACAGGCACTTGTGTTACTTTAATACTACTCCTTGTTTCCCCACACCCAGTGGCAACATGATGGAATGATGCCACTCCTGATGCTGACTGTCTGTAAACTTCAGAATGTGCTTAACTGACCACCTTCATCAGGTCTGCTATTCATCTTTCATGCTGTGTAGAGTTCTAGTTTCTGTGGTCTCCCACAGTTAATGCTTTCCATTCTTGGTGTCATCATCGTGAACTTTACTGCTCATTTTCCAAATCTTTCTTAATGTAGAGCAGTCCTGACTACACACAAAAGAGTAAAAGTCACAAAATGCCTACTCTTAGCATATACTTTGCAAAATTATGCGCTCCCCATCTCTGACTTGCCATCCTTTGCAAGCATTGTGTGTATAATTGCGTGCAGCAAATGCACAGTTTTGAATTAGTGTGTACCAAAAGCAGAGTATTTGAAGTTCCACATGTCAACAGTGATTAGTGATACTACCTTCTCTTTTCACATAATAATATTGCCATTTGCAAATCATCACATTTTGTGAATTCATTCCGTCAGCTTTCACCAGCCGTACATGACACTATCCAATTTCATTCTACAGCACTTAGACAATTGCCAGACAAAAGAAATGTGACGGAAGAGATTCTGGAATTGTTATTCCTCTGCAGTTTTTGTTTAAAAAAACGACCATTATCTGTTATTTTTCGGAATGTAATACCTCTACTTTCCTTTTGATGAATATTTTGTCATTTTACTCAGAGCTTGTGAAAGTCAGCTGGTTTACTTGAATAGGGATGTAAGGCACACATTTGTAGTTTGAATATTTTATTTTCTGATATGAGAGATTGATGTGTATTTCTAGAGGGAAGTTGCCTTTATTAACTGAAAGTAAATCATGGCTTTTTAAATCACTTTTGCTACTTTTTTCCTTTCTGCATTTAGTCATTAATCCTTTGTTTGTCAGAGCTCTTGTTCAGCTGTTTTTAGGAGCGTGGTAACCGTTTTACAAATACATAGAAGCAGAATTCGACCATTAGGCTCCTTGAGTCAGTTTCACCATTCGGAAAGAACATGGTTGATCTGTTTGTGATAAACATTCCACATTTCCTTCTCCCTTAATAACTGTTTCCTGGCCTATCAAGAATATATCTGTCTCTCTGTTTAAAACACACAATGCCCCTGCTTCTACTGCTTTCTGGGGCAGACTAATTCAAAGTCAACTCCAAGAAAAAAGTTCTTCTAATCACGCCCTAAAAGAAGACCCCTTTTTTAAAACTCTCTGGGAGTCTCAAAAGTGGAAACATCCTTCTCACATCCACCATTTCAGAATCTTGCACAACTCAAGCATATCAACACCTCACTATTTTAAACTCCACTGGAAACAAGTCCAGCCCGTTCAACCTATCCTCCTGAGACAGACCATCCATCCCTGGGTGTCACTCTATTAAACCTCCTCCGAATTGCCTCCAATGCATTTTGATATATCTTTAAATTTATGAGACCAAATCTGCACCTGGTATTCGATATGTAGTCCCATCAACTCACTGTATAATTGAAGCATAACTTCTTTAATTTAATGTTTGATCCCTTTGGGTAAAGGAATCATCCCGTGAGCTTCTCCATCAATTGAAGAGGTTTAATTTCCTTCTAACCTGCATGACATTTTGAGAAGCTTTTTATGCTGAGTAGAATTAAAATTGTTGCCAGTCCACCATCACAAACTATCCTGAAAGTTACAGAACAAACAAACACAAAAAGATGTCCTATCCACGGGATCTTGATCAGATGAGCCAATGGGCTGAGGAGTGGCAGATGCGAGATGCTGCATTTTGGGAAAGCAAATGTTAGCAGAATTTATACACTTAATGGTCAGGTCCGAGAATGTGTTGCTGAACAAAGAGACCTCGGAGTGCAGATTCATAGCTCTTTGAAAGTAGTGTTGCAGGTAGATAGGATAGTGAAGAAGGTGTTTGGTATGCTTTCCTTTATTGGTCAGAATATTGAGTACAGAAGTTGGGAGGTCATGTTGCGGATGCACTGCTGCCTCACAGCGCCAGAGACCCGGGTTCAATTCCCGCCTCAGGCGACTGACTGTGTGGAGTTTGCACGTTCTCACCGTGTCTGCGTGGGTTTCCTCCGGGTGCTCCGGTTTCCTCCCACAGTCCAAAGATGTGCAGGTCAGGTGAATTGGCCATGCTAAATTGCCCGTAGTGTTAGGTAAGGGGTAAATGGAGGGGTATGGCTGGGTTGCGCTTCGGCGGGGCGGTGTGGACTTGTTGGGCCGAAGGGCCTGTTTCCACACTGTATGTAATCTAATCTTCACTGTAATCTAAAAAAATGTACAGGACATTGGTTAGGCCACTTTTTGAATATTGCGTGCAATTCTGGTCTCTTCCTAGTGGAAGGATGTTGTGAACCTCGAAAGGGTTCAGAAAAGATTTACAAGAATATTGCCATGGTTGGAACTTTAGGGAGAGGTTGAATAGGCTAGGGCTGTTTTCCCTGGAGCGGAGGCTGAGGGGTGATCTTATAGAGGTTTATAAAATCATGAGGGCATGAATACAGTATATAGACAAGGTCTTTTCTCCAGAGTGGGGGAGTCCAGAACTAGAGGGCAGAGGTTTAGGGTGAGAGAGGAAAGATATAGAAGAGACCTAAGGGGCAACTTGTTCACACAGAGGGTTATACGTGTATGGAATGAGCTGCCAGAGAAAGTGGTGGAGGCTGGTACAATTACAACATTTAAAAGGCATCTGGATGGGTATATAAATAAGAAGGGTTTGGAGGGTATGGGCTGAGTGCTGGCAGATTGAGCTGGGATATCTGGTTGGTATGGACAAGGTGGACCAAAGGATCTGTTTCCGTGCTGTACATCTCCCTGACGCTATAATAAATTGACCTATGGATTACAGGACAAAAACAAGCTGGCTAGCTCAACAAATTTGTGCCAGTGTTCACGTTCCACACAGGTCTTCACCTAGCGTACTGCAGCTCTTTATAATTGCATACATCTCCTCCTTTCTATGCCATGTACTTGGATTCAGTTGGTCCAAACAGTGGCAGTAGCAACAGAAACAAGTACAGTAGAGTAAACCTGGGGTGGACAGTGACAGCAGTATAAATACATGAGGAGCATGTTCACTCATCATAGAATCCCAACAGTGTGGAAGCTGGCCATTCTGCCCATGCCAACCCTGCAAAGAGTAGCCAACCCCATCCCTGTAACACTGCATTTCCCATGGCTAATCCACCTAGCCTGCACAATTTAGCATGGCCAATCCACCCAACCTGCACATCCTTGGACTGTGGGAGGAAACTGGAGCACCCAGAGGAAGCCCACACAGATACAAGGAGAATGCACAAACTCTACACAGACAGTTGTCTGAAGGTGGAATTGAACCTGGGCCCTTGGCATTGTGAGGCAGCAGTGCTAACCACTGAGCCACCGTGCTGCTTGTCAGTTAGAGAGAGCCTGTGTGTGAATCCTGTGGCAGAGCTCCAGAGGTGAGGTCATGACTCAAAAAAATGACTTCAGCTTGGTTGCTCACAAATCAGGTTTGCAGACTGAGGGAGTAGTGTCCAGAAAGACAGGTAAAGTATTCACGTTTTGTAGTTGCATTTTGCAACTACAGGAATAGAGAACAAGAGTGAGAGAGCTGAGGTAATGCGTGGGTAAGGTTGTATAATCAGTTCCTGGATTATTGTCTGTAGTTAATAAGATGGATTTAGTCGATAAGGCTCACAGTGGCAGCAGAACGTAGCCCTATGGAATGCTCCAGCTGCAATATGTGGGAAATTGGGGACACTTCCACTGGACACACACCCTAAATCAATTGGAACTCGTTCAGCACCAGGGGCTTGGATGGGGTGGGGGGTGCGGGTGGGATTGGGGGGAGGGGCAAGCACGGGTATGGGGGCGGCAGGTTTGTTCAGTATGTCCAGAGAGGTTTATTTGAACCAATATGTAAGTAATACAACTAGTAGGAAAGCCATATTAGACATGGTACTGGGGAATGAGCCTGGCCAGATGATAGTAGTTTCAATGGTGGAGCATCTTGGGAATAGTGACCATAATTCTGCTAGTTTTAAGTTATTTATGGATAAGGATAAGAGTAGCCTTTGAGTGGAAGTACTATATTGGGAGAAGGCTAACTGCCACAAAATTAGGTCGGAGCTGGTAAATGTAAATTGGGGGCAGCTATTTGAGGGTAAATCCACATCTGGCAGGTGGGAATCTTTCAAAAAGCCAGTTCATTAGAGTTCAGGAACAGAATGTTCCTGTAAAAATGACAGATAAGGATGGCAAGATTCTGGAATCTTCGATCACAAGATAAATTGAGAGTTCATTTAAAAAGAAAAAGGAGACATACGGATAGTTTAGTAAATTGAATACAGAGAGAACCCTCAGAGAGTACAAAGATAGCAGGAAAGAACTCAAACAAGGGCTTAGGGATGGCTAAAGGGGCTGAACAAAAATGAAATGTCTTTGATAAACAGGATTAAGGAAAATCCCAAGCATTTTATCCATATATAAGAAGCAAGAGGATAGCTAGAGAAAGGATAGGTCCAGTCAAAGGACAAAGGGGGGGGGGGGGGGCATTTATATATGCAGCTGAAGAAAATAGGTGAGGTCCTTAATGAATACTTTGAACCTGCATTTACAAAGGAGAAGGATATATTGGAAAGTGAGTCTCAAGAGGGGTAAGTTGATGTTCTGGAGCATGTCAACATAAAAAAGGAAGAGGTGTTGGGTCTTTTCAAAAGCATTAAAGTAGACAATTCCCCAGGGCCTGATGGGATTTATCCCAGAATGCTCAGGGAGGCAGGTAGGGCAATTGCCGGGGCCTTGTACAAAATCTTTTTCTCCTCTTTCGTCACAGGAGAGGTCCCAGAGGACTGGAGAATAGCCGCCCTTGTTCCTTTGTTTAAGAAGGGCATCAGGGATCACCTGGGAAATTATAGGCTGGTGATCCTTACGTCAGTCATTGGGAAGTTATTGGAGGTTCTCAGGGATAAGATTTATACACATTTGGGAAAATATGGACTTATTTGCAACAGGCAGCATGGCTTTGTGCAGGGAAGGACGTGCCTCACAAACTTATTTGAGGAAGTGACAAAGATGATTGAGGGCTGGGCAGTGGAAGTTGTCTATATAGATTTTAGCAAAGTCTTTTACATGGCAGGCTGATACAAAAAGTGAAACCATTGGGATTCACAGTGAGCTGATAAGATGGATACAGAATTTGCTTAGTGCTAGAAGACAGATTAGCAGTGGAAGGGTTTTTTCTGCCTAGAGATCTGGGACCAGTGATGTTCTGCAGGGATCAATGGTGACACCCCGGTGTTACAGGTGCTATATAAATGTAAGTTGTTGTTTAAAAATGTATAACCATGATGTTATAAATTAATAATTACTTCTGTAATTTGGCTGGTCAAAACTCTCTGGAGCTTCTCAACAGAGCTACACTTAAGACAGGATTTGTAGATTTCCCAAGTAAATTGGCATTCACCTGAATAATGCCAGTTCTACATAAAAACAATCCTCCATATGTGCAAATTTATGTGTTTCTGCTGCTTCCTCGATCAAAATCCTCTGCTATTTATTTACGTAACTCTATCTCCATGAAAAGAAAAAATTTTATTGACATAACTCAAATCATTTTGGTCATTTGCCTTGCATCCTTTCTTACTGAAACCCGAAATCATCAAGATTTAATTGAAGAGCTTTCAGTCCTGAAGAACCAAAAAAATGTTGAGACTCCCAGTTCCACCACCCCCACATCATTCTAACTATGATATAGGATCAACTCTTAGGCAATCTCCTTCCTGCTATACTTTATAATGGCATGTCTCAACTAAGCACTAGGCTCTTGATGGGTGGGGTATTTTAACAAACATTATACATATACCACATGGTTGATCAGGATAACTATATACAGAGTAACTTTACAATTTCGATATTGTTTGAGCTCTCCCATTAACTGTTGGAAAACAGGTTCCTTTATGTACTTTTGTACACAAAGATGAATGCCACAGATAAGATGAATGCACCCTTGAAAACTTCAAAATTATAGATGACTCCCTCAAACAAAACTCTGACCTCTTTGCTTTTGAATCTTTTGACAAGTAGTTTTATTAACAAGTGATCTTCAGAAACAACCCTCCCATCTATACCTTCACCTTAAACAAACCGCTAAACTTGTAGTTTAATCATTCATGGTCACTATCATGCCTGGTCACATTTCTTTGTCAAGGAACATTCTCTTGTTTTTCTGTTTATCTTGTAAACCTTTATATAGCTCTAGCCCATGAAAAGAAGCATTTTATTGACATAATTCAAATCTATAGAGGTTAATCAGTTTGGTAATTTCCTCTGCATCCTTTTTCACTGAAAGCCGAGGTCATCACATTTAATTGAAGAGCTTTCCATAAGACCATAAGATATAGGAGTGGAAGTAAGGCCATTCAGCCCATCGAGTCCACTCCGCCATTCAATCATGGCTGATGGGCATTTCAACTGCACTTACCCGCATTCTCCCCGTAGCCCTTAATTTCTTGTGTCATCAAGAATTTACCAATCTCTGCCTTGAAGACATTTAGCGTCCCAGCCTCCACCAAGCCATGTATTATCTTGTAAGTTTCTATTAGATCTCCCCTTAATCTTCTAAACTCCAATGAATACAATCCCAGGATCCTCAGCCGTTCCTCGTATGTTAGACCTACCATTCCAGGGATCATCCGTGTGAATCTCCGCTGGACACGCTCCAGTGCCAGTATATCCTTCCTGAGGTGTGGGGACCAAAACTGGACACAGTACTCCAAATGGGGCCTAACCAGAGCTTTATAAAATCTGGTGCTTTTATATTCCAACCCTCTTGAGATAAATGACAACATTGCGTTCGCTTTCTTAATCACGGACTCAACCTGCATGTTTACCTTTAGAGAATTCTCGACTAGCACTCCCAGATCCCTTTGTACTTTGGCTTTATGAATTTTCTCACCATTTAGAAAGTAGTCCATGCCTGTATTCTTTTTTCCAAAGTGCAAGACCTCGCATTTTCTCACATTGAAGTCCATCAGCCATTTCCTGGACCATTCTCCCAAAATGTCTAGATCCTTCTGCAGCCTCCCCACTTCCTCAGTACTACCTGCCTGTCCACCTAACTTTGTATCATTGACAAACTTCGCTAGAATGCCCCCAGTCCTTTCATCCAGATCATTAATATATAATGTGAACAGCTGCGGCCCCAACACTGAACCCTGCGGGACACCGCTTGTCACTGGCTGCCATTCCAAAAAAGAACCTTTTATCCCAACTCTCTGCCTTCTA
Organism: Chiloscyllium plagiosum; assembly: GCF_004010195.1. Taxonomy (NCBI): domain Eukaryota; kingdom Metazoa; phylum Chordata; class Chondrichthyes; order Orectolobiformes; family Hemiscylliidae; genus Chiloscyllium; species Chiloscyllium plagiosum. Next base: position 15,093,530 of record NC_057728.1, read on the forward strand.
TCAGACAGCCAATCCTCAATCCATACCAGTAGCTCACCTCGAACACCATGGGCCCTCACCTTTCTCAGCAGCCTCCCGTGTGGCACCTTATCAAAGGCCTTTTGGAAGTCTAGATAGACCACATCCACTGGGTTTCCCTGGTCCCTAGATAGACCACATCCATTGGGTTTCAGTCCTCACTAGGCCATTGCACACTCCAAAAAACACTCAGTCCAGAGCTGCCCTGCATGGTTGCTGACATTTACCCCAGACATGGCAAGCAAGGGGAAACTGATACGCACTTTGTGGGCAGGGACTTGGAGGCACTGGTGCAGAAGGTGGTGTAAAGTCAGGTTGTTCACTACCCCAGGCCACAACACCAATCCATGTCAGCTTGGTCCAAGTTGCCACCCAAGTCAGTGCAGTGATGGCCCCCTGGCAGAACGCACAGCACTTTAGGAAGCGAGTTAATGACCTTCTCCATTCTGCCACAGTAAACATAACCATCTTCTCACCGATGCCTCTCATTCACTCACTCTGTCTCTCCTACTATACCCACCTTCCAGCTAGGCTTATCCACCCCATCTCCCTGACACCCTGAATCCTGCTGCACTGTCTAGTCGGTCATACAGGACACCTCCCCACTTGCACCACAATAACAGCTGTGCCACCCATTTTCCTCTCCCTAATACCTTCTTGTATCTCATTCCAGGAGGAAATTTGCACACAACAAGGCAGAAGGGTTCAAGACTGACAAGGATCCGCCCAATATTTGTCTCCTCAGCACTTAACTAGAGAGTATTCTGACTGAGTGTCCTGAGCAGCTTACTGACTGTGTTCAAGCCAGAGGCCCTTGGCTGGTATTGGAGGCCACCTTGACTTATTGTGCAGGGGGCCCCAACTGATGACTTTCTCCATTCATCTAATTGCAGTCTGCTGACAACTGGGACAAGCCTACTGGCTTTGCCTCTGTTCTAAACAGCACAACGATACACCCAGTGTGTTCCGGGTATGTCTGGCTGAGGTGTGAGGTGCAGAACTGCAAGGCAAGGTATGGCATGGGTGCAACGATTATCCAACAAGGCTCAAATTAAATGAGCGCTAAAGGAGCAGGTGTAGACACCAAAGATGGCCCAGTCCATGAAATGGCTGCATGTCCTTTAGTGTCCTTGCTGCAGTATTCCAATGTTAATTACTGTAATGCCCCAGGATGCAGCATTGAAGTGTAGAAGCATCTTGTAGGCGGATCAGAGATGTGTCATTATAGGTTCTGAGAGGCTGGAACATGTCAGATGGCAATCTTCATGGGCATGGGGTGTGTGTGGCTAGTGCCCGAGACCATGTCCTGAGATGTTTGTGCCTGGTTTCCAAAAAAAAGAGGTCCTTTCAGTTGCAAACTCAAATTATTTGGATATTGTCTGGTCGGCATGGACAAGTTGGACTGAAGGGTCTGTTTCTGTGCTGTACATCTCTATGAGTCTATGACTATTTAAATGCAAGAATGACAATGGATGCCAGCAAATGTTTCTTTTCCCTGAGATATTTACATTCTAGAAAAGGCTTCTGGCTTGTGCAGTGAATGCTGATACTTTAAATTCCTTTGAGTGAGAGCTACTGTGGTTTCTCACTAGGGGTGGAGATCACTTCTTACAGGGAGTAAGCTCTTCATAATTTAACTTAATGTGAGGGTCATCACCTCGTCTTGTTTTGGTAACATGTTCGTGGAGGGGGGAGTTTTCCGGGTTTTTTTATCTTGATATCTGGATCATCCCCAATAGATGACTAACAGCTGAGGTGTAAATGCATCTGGAATTATAACACATCATATTTATGTGGGACAGGACTGGTGGAGTATTAAGGAATTCTTTGCCTGTCCCTCAATCTTTTTATTCATAAACTGCTTGAGCTTTTGTGTTCTTATCATCATCAATGCTTATACACATCAAAATTAATGGAAAAACCTGAAACTTTCAAACCAAAGGTTTCTCACTTAAAAGATAGCAACTTGGCTTTAAGCAGCATGCAATAGTGAGCCAAGTGATAGTTTTCCCAGGGAATAAAACAGGCAGCTTTTAGTGGATAGGTTGATGCAGACAATCTGTTGTACAAGCTGTTTGAAGCATTGTGCAACAATTTATGAATCATTCACAGCCAGAATAATTTAATTTGCTTCATAACCATAGACAATAAGAACTGGTAATTATTTAATTCATAAAATAAAATGTAAAAAAATAATGTTTCAGTGAACTGAAATTATTGGTAAAATGGACACTAAGGTGTAGTGTTTAACCTAACAATAAAGCCCTGAGGGCTGTTGGGCTGTGGTTACACTCCAACACCTTGATTACATGTTTGATCTTGCATGGTGACAATCAGAACTAACTCCCCAGTAAGTGAAGCAATATGTTGGTGTTGCATTCATTGTTATCTTGAAACTGATCTTGAAACTTACTGAGTTAAATGATCCCAGCCAATGGAACAGCAATCAACTATTTTGATAGTAAACTCAATTGGTTTCAATATCTGGACCAAGAAAGGAAACAACAAATACCCATTCCAGTTTGATATTCAGTCACTCTTGTATTGGAAGTCTGGATGTGGACAGAATTAGGTGTGGATTATGCATTCAAGTATTAGTCCTTTATCACCTCTCAAGCCTTGCATGTAAAAGACAGATCCTTGGCATACGTGAGTACATGAACTGCATCATTCAGGAGAGACGAGGGAAAGAAATGTTTTATTTCATTTTGAAAGCACAAATATTTTATGCTAATTTTCTTTTGCTGTTTTCTCAAAGATTCAATGACAAGAAAATTTAAGCAATAAGACATTGGTGCCAAGGTTGTATAGCGCTACATGTGACACCAAACCTGAGTTTTGATGATTCTTTCTGGCATTGAGGACAGATTGTGACAGTGAACTAATGACCCACTGTTCAGAGGACTGGTAAATAAATGCTTAAATAAGAAAAGCAGAGATGTAATACAAACCATAAATGTTCACCGGGCTTTATTCTGAACAGGATTCAGCTGCACAGTGATTGATGTATATGGTTGAATAATACAGGAAGCTTCAGTGCTGAGAGACCTGCTATGTTATAATTGATGACTGTACTGATAAAGAATGGCACTGGCAAAAGCACAGCAGATCAGGCAGCATACAAGGAGCAAGAGAGTCAACGTTTCGGGCAGGACTCTTCAGGACTGGGGAGAGGGAAGGGGGCTGAGAGATAAATGGGGGGAGCAGAGTGGGGCGAGGGGAAATGTAGGTGGGATGGCAATAGGTGGGTGATGGTAGGAGATGATGGTGATAGGTCAGTGGGAAGTGTGGAGTGGATAGGTGGAAAGGAAGATGGACAGATAGGTCAGGTCAAGAGGGGGACCTGAGTCGGAGGGTCGGATCTGGGATGGGGTGGGGAGGGGATGAGGGAGGTGAGATTTGGAAACTGGTGGATTCAATGTTCATACACTCCATCCGCCATGACCAGGGCCTCGAAGCCCTCCGTTCCTTCCTCTCCTGACATCCCCAACAGTAGCCTTCCACTGACACTCTCGTTCGTTTGGCTGAACAGGTCCTCACCCTTAACAATTTCTCCTTCGAATCCTCCCACTTTGTCCAGACCAAACGGGTAGCCATGGGCACCTGTATGGGCCCCAGCTATGCCTGTCTCTATGTACACCGGCACCCCTCCCTACCTCTTCCTCCACTACATTTATGACTGCATCGGCACCACCTCGTGCTCCCGCGAGGAGGTTGAGCAGTTCATAAACCGCATCATCTGCCAACATTTCCTACCTGCCAATCTCCCTTCCCACCTATCTGCTCCACCCTCCCTTCTGACCTATCATGCCCGAAACGTCAATTTTTCTGCTCCTCGGATGCTGCCTGACCTGCTAGATTAGACTCAATGTTCATGTCGTGTGATTGTAGGCTCCCAAAGAGGAAGTTGAGGTGTTGACTGGACCTACCTGTCCATCTTCCTTCCCACCTATCCACTCCACACATTCACCAGCACCTCCTACCTTTGCCCACCTATTGCCATCCTACCTACCTTTCCCCAGCCCTACTCCCTTCCCCCTAATGATCTCTCAGTCCCCTTCTCCCTCCCCATTCCTGAAGAAGGCTCCTGCCAGAAAGGCTGACTCTCTTGCTCTTCAGATGCTGCCTGACCTGCTATGCTTTCTCCAGTGCCATGCTTTATTAACTCTGACTCTCCAGCATTTGCAGTCCTCACATTCTCCGAATTGATATCTGTACACTGAGCTGTCACCTTCCAAAGGGTTATGCACTCATTACACCCAGGCAGATTCTAAATGGAAAAGTGCAAGACAATGTCTGACCTATGTGTATCTTGGGACCAATTGTTTTTGCCATTAGCTAATGGCTGGATTTATATGTGAATGCTCTGAGTATTGTTTAATTGGTTGATAAAATATTGATCTGCAATAGAGTCATAGAATCACACAGCATGGATACAGACTCTCCCGTCCAAACCGTCTGTGCCAATCAGACATCCTGATCTTAGTCCCACGTGCCAGCATTTGACTATAGTTTAGACCAGATTGGCAGTGGGGGGTGGGATCCTCAACAGCAGGGAGGCAAGTGTGAGGCTGGAAAGAAATACAGTAATCAGAAACAGTAAGTTGAAGAGACAGGTCAGGCTGGAATGTGACAGGGAGCAAGGAATGTCTGTTGGATTAAATTGTATTTACTTCAATGTAAGAAGGCTGACAGATAAGGCCGATGAACTCAGGGCATGGATATGTATGTGGGGCGGGAATATTGTAGCTATTACTGAAACATGGCTTAGGGAGGGACAGGACTGGCAGCTTAATATGCCAGGGTACAGGTGCTTGAGGTGGGACAGAGCTCGTGGAAGGAGGGAAGGAGGAATTGCATTTTTGATTAAGGCGAGTATCACAGCAGTAATCAGAGATGAAGGGTTGTCGAGTGAGGCTTTGTGGGTGGAGCTAAGAAATAAGAAGGGGTTGGTGGCATTATTGGGGTGGTACTATAGGCCGCCAAATAGTCAATGGGAATGTGTGGCACGGTGGCACAGTGGTTAGCACTGCTGCCTCACAGCGCCAGAGACCCGGGTTCAATTCCTGCTTTAGGCAACTGTCTGTGTGGAGTTTGCACATTCTCCCCGTGTCTGTGTGGGTTTCCTCCAGGTGCTCTGGTTTCCTCCCACAGTCCAAAAATGTGCAGGTCAGGTGAATTGGCCATGCTAAATTGCCCATAGTGTTAGGTGTAGGGGAATGGGTCTGGATGGGTTGCTCTTCGGAGGGTCGGTGTGGACTTGTTGGGCCGAAGGGCCTGTTTCCACACTGTAAGTAATCTAATCAAATATGCAGGGAGAAAGGGGAGACTTGCAGGAGCAATAGGGTTGTCATAGTAAGGGATTTTTATTTTTCTAACATGGACTGGGACTGCCAGAGCGTTAAGGGTTTAGATGGGGTAGAATTTGTTAAGTGTGTTCAGGCAAGTTATCTCAAGCAGTATATAAAGGGTCCTACCTGGGATGGGGCAAAACTCGACCTACTCTTGGGAAATTGGGCAGGACAGGTGAATGAGGTGACAGTGGAGGAGCACTTTGGGACAAGTGACCATAATTCTATAAATTTTAAAATAGTTATGGAGAGGGACAAAACTGGTCCACAGGTTCAAGTTCGAAATTGGGGCAAGGTGAATTTTGATGAAACTAGACAGGAGCTTGCAGGGGTTGATTGGAGGAATTTGTTTGCAGGGAAAGGGACTGCCGGCAAGTGAGAGGGGTCTTTAGAAGTGAGATAGCGAGAGTTCAAGGTCTATGTGTTCCTGTGAGGGTGAAGGGCAAGGTTCATAGGAATTGGAAACCCTGGATGACAAGAGATATTGAGGCTTTGACCAAAAAGAATGAGGTGCGGCTCCGGTACGGGCAGTTGGGATCAAGGAAATCCCTGGAGGTATACAGGGAATACAGGAGTTTACTGAAGAAAGAAATCAGGAGGGCAAACAAGGGGACATGAGATAGCCTTGGCTGAGAGAATTGGGTGAATCCAAAGTAGTTCTTTAAGTATATTACAGGAAAAAGAATAACCAGCAAGAGAATAGGGCCCCTCAAGGACCAAAGTGGACATGTATGTGTAGAACTGCAGGTGATAGGCAAGGTTCTCAATGAGTATTTCTCTTCTTGTTTACTATGGAGAAAGATAGGAAGACTTGGGAACTTGGGGAAGTTAGTGGTGATATTTTTGAGGCAGACCTTATCACAGTATAGGAGGTGTTGGATGTATTAGAATGTGGGATGGTGGATAAATCTCCTGATCCTGACCAGATATATCCAAGAACAAGGAGCTGTTTTTGTAAGGTGTGTTCAGGAGGGTTTCCTAACTCAGTACGTTGACAGGCCGACGAGGGGAGCGGCCATTCTAGGCTTGATGCTCGGAAACGAGCAGGGGCAGGTATCAGATCTTGTGGTGGGAGATCATTTTGGTGATAGTGAACACAACTGCCTCACATTCTACATAGCTATGGAGAAGGAGAGGATTAAGCAAAATGGGAGGATATTTAATTGGGGAAGAGGAAACTATGAGGCGATTAGACATGAGTTAGGAAGCATGGACTGGGAGCAATTGTTCCATGGTAAAGGCACTATAGACATGTGGAGCCTCTTTAAGGAACAGTTGTTGCGAGTGATGAATAAATATGTCCCTCTGAGACAGGCAAGAAGGGATAAGATAAAGGAACCTTGGATAACGAAAGCGGTGGAGCTTCTCGTCAAAAGGAAGAAGATAGCTTACATAAGGTGGAGGAAGCTAGGGTCAAGCTCAGCTCTAGAGGATTACAGGCAGGTGAGGAACGAGCTCAAAAATGGTCTGAGGAGAGCCAGGAGGGGGCACGAGAAAGGCTTGGCAGAACGGATTAGGGAGAACACAAAGGCATTTTACACTTATGTGAGGAATAAGAGAATGGTCAAAGAAAGAGTAGG
>NC_057728.1:15101296-15102539 GCF_004010195.1 Chiloscyllium plagiosum
TGTGCAGGTACATAGATCCCTTAAAATGGCCACCCAAGTGGACAGGGTTGTTAAGAAAGCATATGGTGTTTTGGCTTTCATGAACGGGGGATTGAGTTTAAGAGTCGTGAGATCTTGTTGCAGCTCTATAAAACTTTGGTTAGACCGCACTTGGAATACTGCATCCAGTTCTGGTTGCCCTATTATAGGGAAGATGTGGATGCTTTGGGGAGGGTTCAGTGGAGATTTACCAGGATGCTGCCTGGACTGGAGGGCTTATCTTATGAAGAGAGGTTGACTGAGCTCGGACTTTTTTCATTGGAGAAAAGGACGAGGAGAGGGGACCTAACTGAGGTATACAAGATAATGAGAGGCATAGATAGAGTCGATAGCCAGAGACTATTTCTCAAGGCAGAAATAGTTAACACGAGGGGTCATAGTTTTAAGCTGGTTGGTGGAAAGTATAGAGGGGATGTCAGAGGCGGGTTCTTTACACAGAGAGTTGTGAGAGCATGGAATGCGTTGCCAGCAGCAGTTGTGGAAGCAAGGTCATTGGGGACATTTAAGAGACTGCTGGACATGCATATGGTCACAGACATTTGAGGGTGCATACATGAGGATCAATGGTCGGCACAACATCGTGGGCTGAAGGACATGTTCTATGCTGTATTGTTCTATGCTCTAACACTGCAAAAGGCCAGAGAAGAGATTGTGGTGGCTCTCGCTGATATTTTTGTATCATTGTTAGTCACTGGTGAGGTCCCGGAAGATTGTAACGAATATTGTGCCATTATTCAAGAAGGACTATAAAGAAAAGCCTGGGAATGGATAGACCAGTAAGCTAAACATCTGTGGTAGATAAGTTACTTGAGAAGAGTCTGAGGGATAAAATATACATGCATTTGGAAAGACAGAGTTTGATTAGGAATAATCAGCAAGGCTTTGTGAGTGGATGATCATGCCTCACAAATTTGTTAGCTGAAAATGTGTTGCTGGAAAAGCACAGCAGGTCAGGCAGCATCCAAGGAACAGGAGAATCGACGTTTCAGGCATGAGCCCTTCTTCAGGAATGAGGAAAGTATGTCCAGCAGGCTAAGATAAAAGGTAGGGAGGAGAGACTTGGGGGAGGGGCATCGGAAATGTGATAGGTGGAGGGAGGTCAAGGTGAGGGTGATAGGCCGGAGTGGGGATGGGGGCGGAAAGGTCAGGAAGAAGATTGCAGTTTAGGAAGGCAGTGCTGAGTTGCAGGGATTTGACTGAGACA
>NC_057728.1:15103898-15104972 GCF_004010195.1 Chiloscyllium plagiosum
GTGGGACTATGAGGTTAGAGGCGGTGGATGGGAGATCCCCTGAGGTGATGAGGTTATGGATGGTCTGGGAGATGATGGTTTGGTGGTGGGAGGTGGGGTCATGGTCAAGGGGGCAGTAGGAGGAGGTATCTGCGAGCTGGCGTTTAGCCTCAGCGTGTAAAGGTCGGTGCACCAACCTACTACCACGCCTCCCTTGTCTGCCGGTTTGATAGTGAGGTTGGGGTTGGAACGGAGGGAGTGGAGGGCTGCACGTTCCGAGGGTGAGGTTGGATTGGGTGAGAGGGGTGGAGAGGTTGAGGCGGTTAATGTCGCGGCGGCAGTTGGCTATGAAGAGATCGAGGGCAGGTAAGAGACCAGCACGGGGTGTCCAGGTGGATGGGGTGTGTTGGAGGCGGGAGAAGGGGTCTTTAGAGGGTGGGCGAGAATCCTGGTTGAAGAAGTAGGCGCGGAGGCGAAAGCGGCGGAAGAATTGTTCGATGTCACGCCGCATGTTGAACTCGTTAATCCGAGAGCGTAGGGGAATGAAGGTGAGGCCTCTGCTGAGGACTGATCTTTCATCCTCAGAGAGGGGGAGGTCTGGAGGGATGGTGAAAATACGGCAGGGCAATGGCAACCCAGGGGGCAGAAGTGGCTGTGGCGACTACAGAAACGGTATTATTCCCAATAGCCGCGGAGTTCGCGAATCTGTCGGCGATGGTCTTCCTGGCGATCATGGAGGTGGTTGTCTGGGCGGCGATTGTGGAGGCTGCGAGGTCGGTGGGGGTGGAAGTGACGTCATGGTTCGCGGTGGCGGTTGTTGCCGTGGGCGCTGTAGCGGCCATGTGGTTAATGGTGCCGGAGTGATTTCGGAGGCCGATGGAAGATCACCACCACCATCCCCACCACCAAGGATATATTTCCCTCCCCTCCCCTATCAGCATTCCGAAAAGACCACTCCCTCCGTGACTCCCTCGTCAGGTCCACACCCCCCACCAACCCAACCTCCACTCCCGGCACCTTCCCCTGCAACCGCAAGAAATGCAAAACTTGCGCCCACACCTCCCCCCTTACTTCCCTCCAAGGCCCCAAGGGATC
>NC_057728.1:15105181-15137143 GCF_004010195.1 Chiloscyllium plagiosum
TCCTAACCTGCAATCTTCTTCCTGACCTTTCCGCCCCCACCCCCACTTCGGCCTATCACCCTCACCTTGACCTCCTTCCACCTATCACATTTCCAACGCCCCTCCCCCCAAGTCTCTCCTCTCTACCTTTTATCTTAGCCTGCTGGACACACTTTCCTCATTCCTGAAGAAGGCCTCATGCCCGAAACGTCGATTCTCCTGTTCCTTGGATGCTGCCTGACCTACTGTGCTTTTCCAGCAACACATTTTCAGCTCTGATCTCCTGCATCTGCAGTCCTCACTTTCTCCTCACAAATTTATTAGAGTTCTTTGATGAAGTGACCAGGAAGGTTGATGAAGACAGGGCAGTAGATGTAGTCTATATGGCGTTGAGTAAGGCTTTTGATAAGATTCCACAAGGTAGGCAGTTCTGGAAGAATAGATCGCATGGAATCCAAGGTGAGCTGGCAAATTGGATGCAAAATTGGCTTGATGGTAGGAAGCAGAGAGTAATAGTGGAAGGATGCTTGTCAGACTGGAGGCCTGTGACTAGTGGAGTGCCTCAGGGGTCGGTGCTGGGCCCATTGCTGTTTGTTATCTATATCAATGATTTGGATGAGAATGTGCAAGGCAAGGTTCATACATTTGCAGATGACAAACTTCCAGGTCAGAACCGTTCCATGACCTGTCCTACCGGCCTATCTTCTTTTCCACCTATCCACTCCACCCTCCTCTCTGACCTATCACCTTCATCCCACCCCCATCCATCCATTGTACTCTTTGCTACCTTCCCCCACCCTCCTCCCTGACCTATCACCTTCATCCCCACCCCCACTCACCTATTGTACTCTATGCTACTTTCTCCCCACCCCCACCCTCCTCTCACTTATCTCTCCACCCTTCAGGCACTCTGCCTGTATTCCTGATGAAGGGCTTTTGCCCGAAACGTTGATTTTCCTGTTTTTCAGAGTGGAAGCTTATGACCAGTGGTGTGCCACAAGGATTGATGCTGGGTCCACTGCTTTTAATCATTTATATAATTGATTTGAATGTGAATATAGGAGGCATAGTTAGTAAGTTTGCAGATGACACCAAAATAGTTGGTGTAGTGGACAGTGAAGAAGACAATGGGACCTTGATTTGATGAGTCAAAGGGCCAAGGAGTGTCAGATGGAGTTTGATTTAGACAAATGTGAGGGGTTATATTTTGGTAAGTCAAACCAGGGCAGGACTTATACAGTAGATGGTAGAGTCCTGGGGAGTGTTGCTAAACAAATAGACCTAGGGCTGCAGGTGCATAGTTTCTTGAAAGTCAAGTGGTAGATAGATTGGTGAAGAAGATATTTGGCTTCAGTGGTCATAACATTGAGTTTCGGAGTTGGGATATTATGTTACGGCTGTAGATGAGATTGGTGAGGCAGTTTTGGAATAGTGTATACAATTCCGGTTGCCCTTCTATAGGAAGGATGTTGTTAAATTTGAGAGGGTGCCAAGGTTGGAGGGTTTGAGCTATAGGGAGGGGCTAAATAGGCTGGGGCTATTTTCCCTGGATCATTGGAGGCTGAGGGGTGCCCTTGTAGAGGTTTATAAAATCATGAGGGTAATGGACAGGGTGAATAGCCAAGGTCATTTTCCTCAGTTGGGGGAGTCAGTTATTCTTGAATAACGTATGCAAATACTTGATAGTTTGGATTTAGCCTGTTATGTATTTTGGTACATGAGAAATAATTATTCTCTGCTGCGGAAAATACCAGATAATTGTGGCTATTACTGGATTGTTAAATGGAAATATGACTTCCATTAAAATAGTCAATTTGGAAGTTAGCTCCATGTATTTAGTATAATAGTTCCCTCTGGGAGAAAGTGAGGACTGCTGATGCTGGAGATCAGAGTCAAAAAGTGTGGTGCTGTAAAAGCACAGACTATCAGGCAGCATCCGAGGAGCAGGACAGTCAACGTTTTGAGCGTAAGCTCTGTCTGATGAAGAGCTTATGCTCAAAACGTCAACCCTCCTGCTCCTTGGATACTGCCTGAACAGCTGTGATTTTCCAGCACCACACTTTTTGACTATAATAGTTGCCTCTGCAGTGTTACTAGGCTGAACCTTACAGTTTTTTGGCGAGTTGTCAGTTTTGTCGAGCTTCTTGGAAGGTTTCTCACTGCAAGGCCTAGCGAGACCTCTCACCACATCATACCAAACTTGTCTCATTAGCTACCTAACCCATCCCAATGTCCACTTCAACCTGACAGTTCACTTCCTGCCTGTAGAGACCCATCACAGTTAGCTTTGCCTCCAACAGTTCTCCATCCCCCTGAGCCCTAAATGTATATCTTGATGATATCCAACCTGATCCTCCATACTCCCTGTGTTTAGGCTATGGAAGTGCACACTGTCAATAAATCCCCTCTGCAGCCTACAATGCCATATGAAAAAGCCATTGTGCATACCCACCTTGGTATTCCACTGTCCCTTTCCTGGACAGTTCCCTGTTGATAAGCATGCGAAGCAGTCTTTCTATGTGTCTGCATCTACAAACGTGTCAATACAACAGCTGCAAATTGAGGGGTGATAGATTTAAGACAGTTGTCAGAGGCAGGTTCTTTACTCAGAGAGTGGCAAAGGCATGGAATGCACTGCCTGCCAATGTAGTTAACTTAACCACATTAGGGAAATTTAAACAATCCTTGGATAAGCATATGGATGATGATGGGATAGTGTACGGGGTTGGGCTTAGATTAGTTCACAGATCAGTGCAACATCGAGGGCCGAAGCGTCTGTTCTGCACTGTATCATTCTATGTTCTATGTAATCGCACTGACAGCCTCTGGATTCTAGCTGAAGAGCCAACATTCTAGCTGATATGTCACAACAAGATTAGGCAAGGTATGGATGCTGTGAGCATTCAGGTAGACAGTAATTGGGTAAGCGTACAGCCTGGAGACAGAGCTTGCACCCAAAATATCCTTGCAGCAACCTTTCAATGCTAGTTGCTGGTGGTGCCCTACAACTTGGTGAGGTCATGTTTGGAGTACAGTGTGAAGTTTTGGTCGTCACTAAGATGGGGAATGATGTGGAGGCTTTGATGCGGACACCAAAAGAGGTTTACCAGGATGTTGCCTGGATTGGAGTGTATTAACTATAAGGAAATGGTTGGACAAACTTGGACTGGTTTTGCTCGAGCGTCAGAGGTTGAAGGGCAAACTGATAGAAGTACACAAAATTATGAGAGACATGGATAGATTGGATGATTAGAATCTTTTTTCCAGGGTGGAAACGTCAAATACCAGGGGGCAGAGCCTTAAGATAGATGCGGGAAGTTTTATGGGGATGTAAAAGGACCATGTTTTTACACAGAGGTTTTTACATGCCTGGAAAACATTGCCTCGGGAGGTTGTAGAACAGTTACACCAGAAAAGTTTAAGAGGCATTTAGACAGACACATGAAGAAGCAGAGAATAGAGTGATGTAGACAATGCGCAGGCAGGTGGGATTAGTTTAGAATGGCATCATGGTTGGCACAGACATGATGGGCTGACGGGACTGTTGCACTGTTCTGCATTCTTGTGCACATCTGTTCTTCCTTTGCATCCTGCAAATGAATCAGAGAGGTGCCATGAGAATACTGAGGGATTGGCAAATATCAGATGCCAATGTCCATTGGCAAGGAGTGTATACAGCTGCTGCCCATGGATAATACCCTGAGATATTGTTGTGGTGTTGAACAACATGGAGACTCCTCCCAGCCAGTGGAGAGCTGCAGTTTCCAGTTAATTGCCTTAGCTTCCATGTTGAGTGATGAGTATTAGGATAGAATTTTGCATATTAATGAGGCAATATGTGCAGTTAATAACTTTGTTAACAGACAATAATTCCCCTTAATATCCAATTTGCTGTTGTTTAGTGAAAATCTCACCTCAGATTTAGTTTAAAGATGCAGTGGTTCTTCTGATATTGCCACAAATCTTTCTCTAGCTAAAATTGTTGTGCCCGTATAAGATTCTGCCTCATCATGTGCTGATCACATAGAAAGATTTGCATTTATGTAACACTGTTCATGACCTTAAGAAGTCCCAAATGTCTTACAACTGATCCAGTTGTTTTGAAGTGTAGTCACTGTTCTAATACAGGAAATGTAGCGACTAACCTACACACAACACAACAATAATCTTATATGATTCTACATCCTGTGATCTGTTTCAGTGATGTTAGTCAACAAGGAAGGACACGAGGGATAACTCCTGCTTCTTCATGACAGTAGTGCCACGGGATATTTTATGTCGACCTAAGAAGGTAGATGGAGTCTCTGTTTAAAACCTTATCTATAAGGTGGCATCTCCAACAATGAAACATCTTCAATGCTGCATTGGAGTGAACTGAAGTCCTCAGAGTGGATATTCAATCCTCGTTCCTCTGATTCAGAGATGAGTATGCTCCCAATGAGCAATGGCTGACATAGCAAATAGTAGCAAAATTAAATTTATAGGCAGGTACAACATCTTGTGTAGAAACTAAAAGACCTTCAGTACAAGTCTTCTTCAGCTACAATCCTGGAATTCCCTCCCTAGTGGCACCCTGGGTCAACCAACAGCGGCAGTTCAAGAAGTTAGCTCACCCCCACCTTCTCCAGAACAGTTAGGGATGGGTAATAAATGCTGGCCCAGCCAGTAACACCCATATCCCACAAATGTGTGAAAAACATCACTTGCCTCCCTTTAAAAATTATGGGATGGATTTTCTGAGGAGCATCAACTTCAGGCAGACTGCTACTCCAGCCCTTCCTTCCCTTTGTCCTTCTCTTTTATGAAAAGAGGGAGCTCCACATTTCTGAGAAGCCGTGCTCGGGAGTACTAGAGAGAACTGTGGAGGGGTATTTCCTTTCTGGTGCACAGTACTTCATGGGTAGGTAAGCCATGGCCCATTTTCACAGCCGTCAGTTGTTATAATCTGAAATGTAATTTATTCTGACAGCCATTTTGACAGCCGCTATCAGACGTTTAGTACACAAGATAAGTGTGATGTTAAGGTGCTGAGAGGGCAGGGTGTAAGATGGGTAGGAAGGTGGGGTACCAGTTGTCAACGTAGAATGCCAGGGGATAGGATGCCAATTGCATACGTGTTAGGCTTCCAAGTAAATACGATGCCAGGTGAGCAGGCTACCAGGATGCAAAGTGGCAAGAGGGCCAAGGGAATGATGCACTATTTTTGGATGTTTGGAGTGGGTGGCGGCAAATTACTTTGCCAAGGGTGAGGGGCGTTAGAGCAAGATCTGGAAGATATGCTTGGGTCTGTCAACAGTGACAGGGTGGGGGTGGGTTTGGGGTGGCTCCACTGGTGGGGAAAGCAGAATCAGGGACGGAGTAGAGAAAGGGCTCAGACTCATCAACAGGGACAGTGGGGTCAGGTCCCAGGGTCTAGGGTCAAGTTTTTGGGTGTGTACATGGTCTGGGCGAGATGGGTGTGTGTGTGGAAAGTATGGGGTCAGTTAAATAGTTACTCAAGGGTTAGACTATATATTTAATAATCTAACTTTTCCTGAGTGATCATTTGTTCAATTTAATTGGAATTCGCTGCATTTTCTAATTTAGGTGAAAACTTTCGGAGTGTTCCAGGCATAAGGGAATTGATCGGGGGGTCTTTCCATTTCCCAGATAATTCCTTTATAAGTTATATTTTGTAAGGTCCCCCACGAAACTCACATCAACACGTGAAGTTATAACTGCCCTTCAAGCAGAAAATCCAGGCCTATGACCTAATGCATCTCTGCATGACCAAAACTGTTGAATTGAATTGATTTGAATTTATTGTCACATGTACTGAGGCACAGCGAAAAGCTTTGTGTCTGGTGCCTTTTGTATTACGTGAGACCATCCTTCTGCCATAAATTACCATTATGCCTTCAGTTGTGGATCATTAGCTTTTTCTTCATGAAGTTGGATGCAAATGTACAAAACTCATCAGATGGACCTGAAGCATTGCTATTGTTGAGAACCAGAGCAAACCCCCTCAAAACATATCACGGAGATAGCCTAGACCCTCGCTTTTATCTTATTTTAAGGTATATATAAGGAGCTGTGTTCCAGGTGTGATTCGATTGGTCAAATTGCTAGGTTTTAAACAGAACACACTTTATTCTTATACCACAACTGAAACAAAAACGAAGAATTACTTTTATTCTACCAAAATACGTACAAAAAAGTATTGTTTAACTACTACTCATCAACTGTTCCAATAAACATCCCATAAACACACCCCTGGCAAAGGCAAATCCAGCAAAACAGATTTTTCATTACAATCCCCTCTATTCCAGGAGAAGGAAAACTGATGGAATCAATCTAGCAGCAGAGAGAGAACTCAAGCTTTTGCAGCAGCAGAGAGAGAACTGTATCTACCAGCTTCAACTCTAAAACCCCAACATTAACAACTGAAAGCAAAACTAAAACCCTGGGTCTGACTGCACCCATTCATGCTTCTTTGGTCGACTTTAAAAAAAAGAATGAAAGCTGTTCACTCTGCTTTCCATGGAGCAGACACCTCAGCACCAGGTTCACAACTCCTCTCTTCAGGAGAAACAGGACACAACAAATTATCTTTAAGGTACATCTCATCACACTGTCTGTACTGTCAATTTTGATTAGAATCCCTACAGTGTGAAACAGGCCATTTGGCCCAACAGGTCCACACCGACCCTTCAAAGAGTAACCCACCCCAACTCATTCTCCTAACCTATATTTACCCCTGACTAATGCACCTAACACTATGGGCAATTTAGCATGGCCAATTCACATAACCTGCACATACAGTCATAGAGTCACAGAGATGAACAGCATGGAAACAGACCCTTTGGTCCAACCCGTCCATGCTGACCAGATATCCCAACCCAATCTAGTCCCACCTGACAGCACCCGGCCCATATCCCCCCAAACCCTTCCTATTCATATACCCATCCAAATGCCTCTTAAATGTTGCAATTGTACCAGCCTCCACTCCCTTCTCTGGCAGCTCATTCCATACATGTACCACACTCTGTATGAAAAAGTTGCCCCTTAGATCTCTTTTATATCTTTCCCCTTTCACCCTAAACCTATGCCCTCTAGTTCTGAACTCCCCCACCCCAGGGAAAAGACTTTGTCTATTTATCCTATCCATGCCCCTCATAATTTTGTAAACCTCTATAAGGTCACCCCTCAGCCTCCGATACTCCAGAGAAAACAGCCCCAGCCTGTTCAGCCTCTCCCTATACTCAAATCCTCCAACCCTAGCAACATCCTTGTCAATCTTTTCTGAACCCTTTTAAGTTTCATAACATCTTTCCGATTGGAAGGAGACCAGAATTGCACGCAATATTCCAATAGTGGCCTAACCAATGTCCTGTACAGCCACAACATGACCTCCAAACTCCTGTACTCAATACTCTGACCAATAAAGGAAAGCATACCATACACATTCTTCACTATCCTATCTACCTGCAACTCCACTTTCAAGGAGCTATGAACCTGCACTCTAAGCTCTCTTTGTTCAACGACACTCCCGAAGACCTTACCATTAAGTGTATAAGTCCTGCTAAGATTTGCTTTCCCAAAATGCAGCATCTCACATTTATCTGAATTAAACTCCATCTGCCACTTCTCAGCCCATTGGCCCATCTGATCAAGATTCTGTTGTAATCTAAGGTAACTTTTTTCACTGTCCAGTACACCTCCAATTTTGGTATCATCTGCAAACTTACTAACTTTACCTCATATGCTCGCATCCCAATCATTTATATAAATGACAGAAAGTAGAGGACCCAGCACTGATCCTTGTGGCACTCCACTGGTCACAGGCCACCAGTCTGAAAAACCCTCCACCACCACCCTCTGTCTTATACCTTTGAGCCAGTTCTGTATCCAAATAGCTAGTCCTCCCTGTATTCCGTGAGATCTAACCTTGCTAACCAGTCTCCCATGGGAAACCTTGTTGAACGCCTTACTGAAGTCCATATAGATCACATTTACTGCTCTGCCCTCATCAATCCTCTTTGTTACTTCTTCAAAAAACTCAATCAAGGCTGTGAGACATGATTTCCCTTGTAGTGATGGGTAAAACCAAAGGGCACGATAAAAAAATCTACACACACTGATGCTGGCAGCTCATTTTGAAGGACTCATCTTCAACGTTAAGAAGTACCAGGTTAGATCAACCGATCTGGCTTGATCTGGTCAGGCTGTGAGGCCAAGAATCGTATCACTTATGCCTACTCCCCAAAGCAAAGAAGATCTGTGGAGGTGTCTCAGATTTTTAATATTCCTCCTATCACACAGATCAAACTTTTGAAATGCCTCATATAAATGGCAGGAGGACCATTGACACGGTTGAATTAATCAAATAAGTGTTGCCTGCAGAAATCCTTATCCAATAGTACAATGACCCAATGAAGATAATAATCCTGGAAGGTGATGCATTTCAGAAAGGTCTGACTGAGAATATCACACAAGATGGCACA
Source organism: Chiloscyllium plagiosum (assembly GCF_004010195.1). Lineage (NCBI taxonomy): Eukaryota > Metazoa > Chordata > Chondrichthyes > Orectolobiformes > Hemiscylliidae > Chiloscyllium > Chiloscyllium plagiosum. Next base: position 15,113,644 of record NC_057728.1, read on the forward strand.
TCAATTATATTTGAATCCAAAGGTCTATTGCATGTTCAATCCAATTATTCCAACATAGAATGTGAAACTTCATTTTTAGTTTGAAATCAAAAAGATTTCAGACATATTTGTCTGGTAAGCAATTCACTGTTGAAATTAAGCACAAAATATTGAAAATGATTTGGTGTAAACAACTACAATGACATCTCGAAAAAGTACAGGAGTACGATTTCAACATCTGCTACAAATGTGTTACTAAAGTGTGTTCACACACTAAGTAGATTATCAAATCTGAATAAGAATGTTCAAATTCCAACAGACTTACAAATTTAGGATGGCATGGTGGCTCATTGCTTAGCAGCGCTGCCTCACAGTGTCAGTGATCTGGGGTCGACTCCCGCCTTGGGCAAATGTCTGAATGGAGTTTGCTCATTGTTTGCGTGGGTTTCCATCAGGTGCTCCAGTTTCCTCCCACAACTTTTCTTTTTTGGTCAGAGTATTGAGTACAGAAGTTGGCATGGACGGCATGGATGTGTTGGACCGAAGGGTCTGTTTCCATGCTGTACATCTCTATAACTCTATGACTCTATATCATCAACAATACACATGCTCAGGAACCTTTCCATCATTCTGTCCATATGGTGCTGGTACAGATCCTGACTGATATTCTGAGACGTGGTTCCTGGAAGGCAAATCTTCCAAATATGGTTCTGGGAGAAGTGATTTCTTGAATGAATGGACCAATATCAATGCTGGCATCCAGGTTGAGAAAGAATTTTGCTTCTGTGAGTTTTGGATTCAATTCTCCTCATTGTGAGATTTTGAGTGGGCACCTCTTGAGTACTGAAAATGTGTTGCTGGAAAAGCGCAGCAGGTCAGGCAGCATCCAAGGAGCAGGAGAATCGACGTTTCGGGCATGAGCCCTTCTTCAGGAATGAGGAAAGTGTGTCCTGCTGGACACACTTTCCTCATTCCTGAAGAAGGGCTCATGCCCGAAATGTCGATTCTGACCCACTTGGTTAAATTCTGACCCACTTGGTTAAAATAGCACTGATGCCCTCACCTTGTGATGAAACACCAATGAGGGATCAGTCTGTTTCTAACAGCTGCCTTTGACACCTCGGCCACGTTTGAAATCGGTGGTCACAGTGGTTTTGACGGGTGCAGGATGATAAATAAATTGATTATTTTTAATGTTAAGTTTCTGTTGGGCTCAATGGGTTAAAATATGGTTTTGAGTTTTAACTAATTTGGACAGTTAATAAATTTATCATTTTTAATGCTAAGTTTCTGTTGGACTCACTAAGTTAAAACATGAGTTTGAGTTTTAATTAATTGTACATAATTTTTCCATACACTGCGGCTTGTCTTTCACTCTCCACTCCTGTCAGAGCCTATGTTTGCACATAACTTCCATCTGCTGTAATGCAGGATTTGGGAGGCAGCCCTGAAGTACATTTAAACATTGTGACATACCCATTAATTTCCATGGAGTGAGAGTTTTGTTTTTCGTGGTCATTTGTATCACCAGTACTCATACTGAGATATTAATCACAGAAAGACATCCTTACATAATGAAGTAAACAGAATGTAACACAAAATTGGTAAACCAGTAATACTTTGAAATTTAGCTTTAAAATTATCCAGATAACTGAATTGAAACTGATGTTGAGCAGTGACTAATATGGGTTATTATGAATAAGGAATTGCAAAGTACTGATGAAAGTAAAGTAAAATGCAATGCATTTTTCGTAAGATGTAGAACAACTATAAAGCAGCTGATAAACTGCATGCAATTTTAGTTCCAATGAGTTATGATTTTTTTATTTTAAATTATCATCCTGTAACAGTCTTCCCCACATAAAAGAGTAGGGAGTTAATCGTTGTCAAGGTCCTTTTTCAAGCACAGGGTACTGCTCCAATTGAGACAGGCAGCTTGCAAAATGTGTGCTGCCTCCTCAAAGAAAAACATAAAAGGAAGGAAGCCAGTCAGTCGATTCTAAATATGTTCTGTGGAAAGAATTATCCAGTATAATCCCACTGGTTCAGTACAGGCTCTATAGCCCTGGAGGTTATGACTGTGTTTCAGTGCATCTAAGTGAATTCAGCGTGCAACCCAGTATGAAACATTTTGCTGGCTGGCTGCATATTGAAAGGGGGGATCAGCAACGTGTGAGATTAACATGTGCCTCTCAAAGACATCCTTCCTTTCTTAAAGGGGAGCTGTACTTCTTGGACTGATTGTTGAGTAAGGGGTGAATTATACCTTTTATTCTAAGAATATCCACTAAGCATGAGCAAAAAGAGCTTTGACGTAACAAAATCACATCACATGGAACTGGAAGCTGAGTCTGTCTTACTATGACTTGGAAATAGTTATGTTTAATAAAGTTTGCTAAGGCTCACTCAACGGTATGTTTCTACAGAGATGCTGCTTCAGACTGTCTTTGGAAGAAGGCTTTGATAGAAACAAAAACACTGAAATTGGCGCAACCAGCAAAAGAGTGGACTCACAAGTTTGCTGATGTCGTAATGGAAGTATTAGTCCTAGAGAATCTGGACAGTGTAGATCAGTAAGGATAAATCATTTTCATTGATGGAAGTTTTGAAAATGGGAGGACACTGATTTAAGATGATGGGTAAAAGAACATCAACGTGGCAGAAACCTTCTCTCTGTAAGTGCAGCAAGTGGCCAAAAATCTGGAATGCAATGCTGTGAGTATGGCAGAGCCAGATTCAATTGTGAGCTTGGAAAGAGAGTTGGCTAATTATCTGAAAAGGAAAAAAAAATTGCAAGACTCAGAGGAAAAGTCAAGAGTTGGACAAGCTGTAGCTCTTACAGGAGCTGGTATGCATGCCCAGACAGATTCTAGGTGGAATGGAGGAGATGAGCAATATTTTTGCAGAGAGTGAGGAGATCCTCATGACAAACTCTGACAGGGAAATATGAACTGTCTATGGAGTCAAGTGCTAGGGTCTGTCCCTGAGGAGCTGGCTGCAATGCCACATGGATTCCAATGATCTACATGGATCAGTAAGCTGACTGAATGCATCTTCACCTTACATTATCATTTTCCATAACACTAGCTCCTCAGGCCGTTCAAAGCACCATCACTCACCCATATGCAATTCTAAGCAAATAGGCCCCATTCAGGCCTATCATTCAGATATTCCGCTTCACCTGCACATACCTTCATTCCAATGCTACAGCTTTATATCCTCCTGTTACTGTCTCAACACACTTGCAATGATTCAGTTATGCTGCATGCATCATCCAGACTCATTAAGACACAATTATTAATGTTCTGTCCTCTTTCTTGGAGAACAGGATCACCCCATAATGGGATGGGAGTAGATGGGAGGGATGGGGACTTGGGCAGGTGGGGAACAAGCCAGAATAGACAAGCAACAGACATGCCTGCATCATCTCACTCCTAACCCATCACCCTGCCACTAATTAGGTCAGTTTTCTGTAACATGTAAACAGTTGCAACTGAGGTCATTGCATTCAGTATCACCTGAATCCTCCTCCTCTCTCTCCTCATCACTGTCCACTCATCTTTCCTACCCTCCATTTCCAAGTCATGCACACTGCAGCCCGGATTCCCCAGGCCAATCTATTGTCCTTATTGGAATTCAGCACCACCATTAACATTTCAAGAAGTTAGCAAAATTAGGGAGGTTAGCCCTTTAAATAATACAGGTCACAGTGATGATGAGATGAACTAGTCAAAGCGCCATCTGAAAAAGCAGATCATGATTAGGAGCTGTTCACCATTATATTTCAGCCACTTTACATAATTGTAGAATGCTCATGATGTAGCCACTCGGACACCCTGCTACTCAGGGCTGTTGAACCTAGTTCGGAAAGGGTTAATACTTGATTGTACCCTGCAGTAAGCACCATCCCCACTGTGATGATGTTCAAAGAAATAGTGAAGAGCTGTAAAGTGTGCTCCTAAAAGTCTCTGCAGTAATGAAGACTATTTTCATGCAATCTACAAATAGTTGCGAAAGCAATAAACTTCTAATTGATTAGGCTACGAGACTCTTCTAGTTAGACCAGAAATGTGGCTATCCTCATCTATTCCAGATAATTGTAGGCTTGAAGGAACTCACACACAACAGAAGCCGGACCAGTAGTGACTAGAAGCATCCCAGCCAACTTTTCATTCATCCTGTGGCTTCACTACAGAGTTCACATTGTGACCAGTGCATGCCTCTGCCCCATAAACAAACCCTGTAACTATCACACCATTAATATCCTGCTTTGCTATAGATACAAAATAGTCTTAATACGAGGGAAGCTTCAATGTCCCCGAGTCCCACCTGCTACAGAGGCTATGTAATAACATCATGAAATATCTAATTTACAACCTAAAACTGATGAGCACTTTCCAATCTACTAGCTTCCTTGATGAGACTATTAAAGTCTTGAATGACAGGCTGTGCTTCCTTAACAACAATTAGGCTTTGATGCAGATTGATATTTTCACCATCCTGCAGAGTAATTATCAGGCAAGGCAGAATGTGGAAATCAGTCATGATGTGAAATGCACGTGACCTGATCGTTCACATCACTGCTTAGCTGGTGAAGTCAAAAATCTGCCAATTTAGGACTTTAAGCACATCCAGTTCAGACAAACAGTCCTATACAATCCACCGAATCAGACTCCTGTTCATTACCAGCTACAAATCAATTAATTTTATCACAAGAAACACCACAAATAATTATGTTTGCCCTTCTTCATTGAAAAAAAATTGGAGGCACACTTAGTGCATCAAGGGCTTTATATGGTGACCCTCAGTCTGTCTCATTTTACCTGGTTCATGGCGAGCAGAGGGTGTGCAGATGGTTATAGGTCCCATGAAGTGAACTGGTGAAAAAAATAGGTAGTGTTGTGGGAGTGAAAAACGACTTGTCTCTTTAGCAGCCATCAGATTGAAAGAATAGCTTTCATTTCTTTTTTTGACATCTTAAGGAGTCCTGTCAGAGATGATACACCCCCAGCTTCCCATTCCTAAGACACTTTCTTTCCCTGTGGGACAGAAGGACAAGGAGCTTAAATAATTGATCTGACCTCACCAAATCCCGTGGGGTTTGCACTAGAAAGTGAGCCAGCTGTGAATTTTTCCCTAGCTGCTGTTATGGTACATGAACAATGCGTTTGAGTCGACTTATTGCCAAACTAAAGACTGTGAAAATAATGGCCTACATTTCCAACTTGTGCCAATTTCTGAAACAAACATTTTGCAAAAGCTGGACTACTCTATCACACATGGAGCTTTCACACGTACTTAACACTCCCCTTGTTTGATAACTTCTCATTTTAAGGTCAACAATGTGCTACAGAGAAATAAAAAGAAATAATTGAATTAAAAGCAGATCTACAATGGAGGTGAAATGGAAAAATAAGGAAGAGCATTGTGATATTGCAACATGAAAACCAATTTCTTACTATCTAAATGTATTGGGAAATTATTCGCCCAAAGTATACTTATTACTGATTGTGTAATTGTAGTTGAAGTTATCAATGTACTGATTATGAGATAGTTTAAATTCCATTTTTAATGGATTTACTGGAAGTATTGTTGTCACCAAGGTAACAATTCAGCCATTTCTGTAGTTCAGAGACAAAGGATAACCAACTGTTTCAAATGTGATCATTACTTCAAATGCGCAGCTAACAAATCTATAAACCATCATTTGTGGTGAATGGTATCTCATGGGCTATGCAACAGACCATGGAATGAACTCTCTTGCAAAATGTACACCCCTGACTGTCAGCTTGAGAGACATCTAAACTCCAAACACCACCAGCAAGTTTGTTGCATGATCTAGTAACTACAAATGAAATGATTTGGCAATACAGTCAATGTTGATGGGTTAGCTGGCTTCATACTTCACATCAATTAGTAAACCTGAATAGTTGTGTTTTGTGAATGTGCATAATTGAGAGTAAATTAATTCATCAGGAGTTTAATCAAGTTAATTCAAGAAACATCGTTTGACAGTGTTACAAGTCAGGCATTTTGAAAAATGTATATTATTAATTTTTTAAAATCCTTCATTCACTCCACAAAAGTAATTAACTACTCCTTAAATGGTAAACTAAGCTTTAACTGCTGTCTGCCTGTTGCACCCTTAAAAAAAAGTAACACTTATTGTGACCTATCCATAGGGGCTTAAAAAGAGAAGAGCTGATCACTTCTTCTCATTTGGTAATAGATGTCCTGAATGGCATTGGGTTAGTCTACAGGTACAGCAAGTAATGAAGAAAGATATCAGAATATCATCATTCTGGATGTAAGTTTCCTCGCTGAGCTGGAAAGTTCGTTTTCAGTCGTTTCATCACCATACTAGATAACATCATCAGTGAGCCTCTGGTGAAGCACGGTGTTGGTGACCCACATTCTAAGGAAGTGCTTAAAAAGCACCAGTGCTTCACCAGAGGCTCACTGACGATATTACCTAGTACGGTGACGAAACAACTAAAAATGAACATTCCAGCTCAGCGAACAAACTTACATCCAGAACCTCAACCTGAGCTACAAATCTTCTCAAAACTCATTAACGTCATCATTTATTGCAAAGACAATTGAGTACATGGTTTCAGTTATACAGGGCATTAGTGAGATCACATCTTAAATACTGCATATGTTACAGGTTTCTCACTAAAGGAAAGAGTTCAGAGAAGATTGATCTGACTAATATCTGGAATAATGGCAAAAAATGCTGGAAATTGCAATGGGTCAGGCAGCATCCATGGAGAGAGAGCAAGCTAACATTGATGAAGAGTCATCTAGACTTGAAATGTTAGCTTGCTGTCTCTCAAGTATGCAGCATGACCCACTGTGATTTTCAGTATTTTCTTGTTTCAGTACAGATCTCAGCAGCTGCAGTAATTTGCTCCTAATACCTGGAATGAGTGAGTAGCACTTTGATTTCTAACCATCGGAGTTTAGAAGAGTGATAGATTACTTCTCTTGAAACAAATCAGATCCCGAGTGTCTTCACAAGGTGCATGTTGAAAGGATATTTTCTCTGGTGGGAGAATCTAAAACTATGAGTCACTGTTTAAAGATATGAGGTTGTCCATTTAAGGAGTTTTTTAAAAAAATCTCTGGCCTACGATTCTTTGGAACTCTGCTTCCAATATCTTTTGAAGAACAGAGCCCTTAGTCAGCAAAGGGGAAGGGGGCAAAAGGTTTCAGTGGGAGATGGGAATGTGGCATAATGGCAGAACATATTTAAAGCACCAAGTGGTCTACTTCAGCTCCTAATTTGTATATATGTACGTTGTGGCGTACAAATATGTCCTAATTTAAAAGATGAAATGTGGAGAAATATGTTTAATAGAACAGAGCATAGAATATTCACAAGAAATATTTTCATCAGCCTTTCCTATAAAAGTATTAACTTAAGATGAGTATAAATCAGGTCTTCCTGAAATGATCCCAAGTGGGGTTGTCGGATGAAATTCTGGGTTTCAAGGTCTAAGGCAGCAGCAGCAGCTGTTATGGAATTCTGCCCCACTCCATCACCTCCACACCTCACAGGTTTGCTATCCATTAACCTGCCCCCTCCGATTCCCAAACGTGAAGGTTTTCAAACCCTGAAAAGGAGGCACAATGGGGGAAATGTTTCACAAGCGCTGGTGTAAATCTTACCTGAGTTTGTTTTAGCTTATCGTTGTCCATGTACAATAGGTACAGCAGGTGCTGAAGAAGGCGTGAGCATGTTGGCCTTCATAGCAAGAAGATTCTATTACACAAGTAGTGATGACTTGCTGCAATTGTGCAGTGCCTTGGTGAGACCATACCTGCCACAGAAAACAGTTGAGGTCAAATCATTGAATGTTTTCAAGGAATTGGATATAGTTCTGTGGGCTAAATGGATCAAAGATAATGGGATGAAAGTAGGAAAGCGTAATGGAGTTGCATGATCATATTGAATGGGAGAGTCGATCTGAATGGCTAACTCCTTATACTTTCCATGTTTGGGACAAATGTTGAATCTACTTTTTTTTCATACTTGTTGCAGTACAGTTTCTTAAGTACCTGGGATAAGTTAAAATTTCTGAAGACATTTGTTGCTCCCTTGGCTTGCAAAGTCAAGTGCACTGATTGTACTGAACTAAGTCCAGATGTACTCTCAACCCTGCATTAATCTCTAAGAAACGAAAGCTGATTGCCACCATTCAAAAATCAAGATTAAAAGATAAATATCTGGGGACTTTTCAAACTGTTCTATTATACTTTTATACATTCTTGTTTTAAACCATTCCAGTCTTGCTTCCCTGAATCACTATCACCTTAGTCAGTGTGACAATTGGATGAGATCTTTGTGCTTCTGGTCTCTTGCCCATCCTTGATTTTCTTCGCTCCAATTATGGTGACACCTTCAGGTGCTTAGTCTTGATGCATTAGAATTCCCTTGCTCAGTCTCATCACCTCTCAGAATTCCAATGAGAAGTTCCTTACAACTTTAATGCAGTATTCCCCAATCTACGCAATAGATGGCAGATACATTTTTGAAAAAAAAAACTTCACCTGACAATTTTTCTCTCTTTTTTTCCTCTCCAGCAGACATCTGATTTCATAGGACTGGGTGGAAGTTCGTCAGACTACCCATCACTCAGTGAGTTTATTGTGTTGATGCCCCAAACCTCCAGTGTTTGTGAAGGAAGGCAAGATCGTGCCTACAACAATGCTTGAATATATACATTAAAAAATAACACTTGTGTTTAATTTTTCTCTACCTTGCCCTTGTTCCATTGCAAGGGCCACATATTTGGCTCAGATTGTTGTGAGTGAGCACGAAGAAGGTAGTGATGTTGCTAGTCTCATAATCTGTCGCCCTATCTTTACTATTGAGGGGACTTGAGTTCAAATTCCACAACGACAACTGTAGAATTTAAATACGATTGAAGAGGTAAATGTGGAATAGGGGATAGGAATCTACAGAGTAATAATGTCTATCACACGACTAGATTGCTGGAAATCTCCGGGTCCAATTCACATCCTCATTGGTAATTGGGGATAGGAAATAAGATGTTCCATAAATGGTGTTTTTAAAAATTTAAAAAATATTGATCCTGTGTGAATGCAGCCTTGGCGGGAGCTTCGCATGCAGCTAACGGAACAAAATAAATCTCTGATGGTTATTATTTTCGACTTGATCTGCTTGGATCTCTTCCTCCTCACCGCTTGTAATCTTTTTCTAATCATTTCAGCAAACAGAATTACATTTTCCTTAACGCCTTTATTTTTCTGGTCGACGGCTTGCGCTTCCCGGGTGAAATTATTTTTTAAAAAGTCTTTCACAAGTGTTGGATGTTTGATGATGATGTTTGACACTCAAAGAGTTAACAGCAGATCGTCTCAATTCTTGCAGTCCTGGATCGGGTGAAAGGAGGGCGAAGCTGCTCGCTATGAGCAGCTGACTTCCTGCTGTGTTTGGGCTCCGGGTTGTGATACAGTGACATTTACAGTTTTGTTTTCAGATCCGACTCTCCCCCACCCAGGGTTTGTAAACAGTTGGTGAGCAGCGAGGGAGAGGTTGAACACTGACTGTTAAGTTGAGGGAGTCTGCTTGCTGCTGGCAGAGCCCCACGTGTTGCTCGCTCAGTAAGCTACAGGTTGGATACCTGTGACTTGGCGCTTCCTGGCTAACTTCCCATCTGTGATAGGTCTGTGCAAGCAAATCGTCCGGGACTCACTGAACACCAACTCCGCCCTATCTCGGGCTCCACTTTATTAAGAAGGAGGTGGAGAGCGATTGAGACTGTGGAGAGAGTCAGTAACTAAGGTGCGGTGATGGGAGAGGTCTGACTTTAAAGCTATCAGTTTCCCCATACACCCTCGAGTCTGCCTTTACTCAGTGTCTGGTTTCTTTCACCCCCTCCCAACGTCTCTGTAATTCCTTAGAGGACCATGTTGGACCCGTCCTCCAGCGAGGAGGAGTCGGACGGTGTGCTGGAAGGCGATGCCGCTAAGGAGCCTCCGCTGAGCGGCGGGGGGAGCGGCGGGAGCAGCAGCGCTAGCGCCCGCTCGCTGCCGGCCACCCGGGGCAGCGAAGGACGAGGGTCGGGCAGCGCTCGCTCGGTCAGCCCGAGCCCGTCACTGGTCAGCGAGAAGGAGAGGGAAGAGCAGGAGAGGATCCAGCGGGAGGAGGAGGACTCGCAGAAGAGGAAGGCGCTGCAGCTCTACGTGTTCCTATTGCGGTGCATCGCCTACCCCTTTAACGCCAAGCAACCCACTGACATGGCCAGGAGGCAGCAGAAGGTGAGTGAGGGAGGGATGGAGAGCCCGTAGCCTTTACATTATACCCACCACTTCCCACTGTGCAGCCAAGCGCCTGCTGCTTACACCCAGGCAAGTTAACAGGTTGCTGTATGCAGATCAATGCAAAGTCTGCTCAGCACACTTCAACATGTGCCTTTTCTTAAAAAAAAACTTTTCAATCTGGCCACAGATTCCCTCCCCCTGTCCTTAATGTTATCCAGTCTGTGCTTGTAGCTTGGAGATGCCACCGTATGAAACAGAATCTAAACCGACTTGAGTGCCTTATACTCGACCAATCCTCTGAGGTTTTCTTAATCAGAAAAATCTCCCAACCTGAAGCTACAATCCTTTCGGAATTTAACCACCCAGGGTGAGATCATTCAGTCCCCACCCTGGCTCCAATTTGTCCCACTAACTTGCCCTTTTTCTCTTCAACTACTTCATTAAATTCTCTTTGAAAGTTACTCTGCTTTCAGCACTGCCCCCACTATCCCCCATTCCAGATTTTCTTTTCCCTCATTGTTAGTATGTTTGCACTAACTATGACATTTGGAAACACCATAAATTATTAAAACCTTTTCAAGATTTTTAATAGAAGTTTCTCTATTAAATCTCCTCTCATATTTTGCTCTAAAGAGAACAATCCCAGCTTCTCCAGTCTCTCCAATTAACCAGATCCCCTTCTTTTCAGGGAGGGCTAGGACCCAGCGGCATGATCTGAGCAATGGTTACCCATTTAAGTCAGGGAAGAGGAGGAATCTCTTAGAGGATAGTGAATTTGTTGATTTTTTAAAAACTACACAGGGCTTTGAAGTGAGGTTATTAAAAATCTCAGTCTTGAATGTACTTAGTCAGTAAGGAATGAAGAGTTACATGGAGCAGGCTTGAAAGTGGAACTGAGGATATCAGATCAGCTGAGACATCATTGGCCTGAAAGGCTGATTGGCTTACATATGCTTTTGTGGCTTAATGCCTTGATGCCATTCTACTGAGCCTCTTCTGTATCTTCTCCAAGGCCTTGAAGTCCAAGGCTCCTGCTGGGACCTACCTAACCAGTGCTTCATACAGATAAAGAGGAACTTCGATTTTTCTTGTTCCCATTGCACAAGGGTTTAAGAACCAGAGGTCACTTTTTTGAGGTGGATATCAAAAGTGACATGAGGGAAATACTCAGGTAGTTCACTTGACTGGAGGGCTGATTTACCAATACTGGGTTCATTTCCTATGTTGGCTCAGCTTGCTGTGAAGGACTGTCCTTGCCAATGTCTCCCTGTGCCTGAAGTGTGTTGACTGAGTGAAAGCACCACCAGTCATCTCTCTATATAATAAGAGCAGGTATAACCTGGTGCAACTATGATGACTTTACATCAAATGCAAGATGTGGTTAGGATCTGGAATACACTGACTGCTCGTGTGATGGAGACAAATCCGAATACAGCTTTCAGAAGAGGATTGGATGATTACTTAAGAGATCTTTCCAGAGCAACCGGGAAAGGAAGGGAAATGAGACCAGCTGCTTACTCTTGTAGAAAGCTGGTTTAGATAAAGTAAGCCAAATGACTGTGCTGTTGTCATTCTGAATTTGTTTTTAATCATCAAACCAAGGATCCAATATCTCTAACAGTACAAGTTGAGGGACTGTTGTGTATCCCAGACTTTGCTGCTTTATACACTACACTTCTAGTAGAAGGTCTGGAGAAACTGGAATTGCTTTCTTTCAGCATGGTGAAAATTAAAGCGCTGTTTAATAGATGCGTTCAAAAATTAAGGCATTTTAATGCCTAGGGAGAAATTGCTTCCATCAGTGAGAGTGTCAGTAACTAGATGATATTGGTATGAAGTTAATTGTCAAAAAATCTAGGGGGAATGTCTTTTGACAATACAATGGGTTATGATTGTAATAGGTTGCCTGAAAGGGCAGTCAGAAGTAATCCAATAATAACTTTCAAAAGCGATATCTGCTTGAAATGGAGAATTTTTCAGTGCTATGGTGAAAAGGCAGTGCAGTGAGACTAATTGGATAGTTCTGTCAAAGAGCCTATACCAGCCTGATGGGTCGAGTGGCCACCTTCTGTGTTCTATGATTCTACAGCTTGCACTGTCTAAATGGGCTGGGTTTTGAAGCTTGGTTTATTTTCCTGTAGCATTATCAATTTGTTCAGAGCAATGCCATTCAATGTGACCTTGCCACTGCAAACTTAACCTACATGGTGACTGGAAATACTTTGTGGTCCCTGCTGTGGTTTATCAAATGTCGGTCTACGTTTTGATGGTATCTTGATTTTATTCAAGAATAGACTTTTTGGCAGGACATTCAATAACAATGTTTGCAATTCAGTGAACAAGTGCAACACTTTCTTTTCAGTGAATACTTCTGTGCAGTTTGTTAAAACATTTCCGAGTAGAACATAAAACTCCACTCGTGTCTTGCTTTTATATATCACCCTGCTTTTAAGCCTGTTAGAGTCAAAATAGAGATGGGAAATGTGACACATTACAGTGCAATTCTCTTAGCCTTCAGTTTATTGTGAAACATTATTACTTCCCTGGACACTTGTGGTTCTTGAAGCTGTATTTCCTTTCTACATTTTGAAATGTAATTTTGATGTGCTCCCAATAATTCAATTTTTCCTCTCTGCAAATTGTCTGAATTAATGAGAGACGATGGGTTGCAGTCGCATTGGACATCATACTTGATACTTCAGGGTCAGTTTCCCAGACTGTCTGAAGCTTTTGTTCTATCCTGCCTACATTCATCCTCGTAGTCTTGGTAGGGCATATCATTTCACTGAGCTGTTAACGCAAGTGACAGGGGATTTTCTTCCTCATGACATGTTGTCATGTTTTGTTTCGAGTCCACTAACTTGTTGCTTATCATAATGTACTGCTTTGTAAGAATCAGTGTTACACAATTTAATACATAGTGCATTTGTTTCATTCATGTGGTAGAGCTGTGTCTTTAGTTAACAAATAATCGGATTAATTTGAGTTGAACTGTTGATTTGCAAGGGGACAGACTTCTAAGTTTTTAGAAGCAGTTAGCATTAAGTGACGAGCGTTTTCTTTCTTGTATGTTCAGTCCTCTGGGGATGTATCTGTTATGATATGTCTATAAGCCCATCGCATTACCTCAGTGATATTTGTTTAATGCAATTTATACACCTGTGGATTACTTTTAGTGATTTTTGACATTAAAATGTTCTTTATCTCCAAGGTGTTTTGATCTTCAAATCCCTGCCAGTTTGTGTGGTCACATCTGTACCTGTGTATTTTCATTAAGTCACTGCTTGCTGACTGCTATGTTTGGCTGTTTATGCTTACCAGCTGTCTTCACGGAAGGAATCACTGCAGGTCATGTGCAGTGCCTCTGACTCTCTCTGCGAAGACCAAATGTCTTTTGGGTTTATCATATGCACAGCAGCTTCGTATAGGTTTCAAGAGACCATTACCAAAAGAAAATAATCCTAATTCATTTTATCTGCTTAAATGTCAGCTTGATGGTACTCATGGATGAGTTTTTATTTTCCTTCCTGCTATTGTGACCTGTATAGTCCTTAGGGTTCGAGAGATGAGTGTTTTGCCTTTGACCCTGTATCTGAGGGATTATGCAGCATGGCAGCTGATCCCAGCTTGGTTATCAAGCAACTGAGTGCAAGTACATACAAAGTAACTTGTCCAACAGTGACCAAGTGAGCGAAATGTTATTTTTCTCTGTGGATTTTATCATGGAAATATTTGTTCTGAGGCACCATTTTCCTTTGCCAGAATAAAACATTTTCCCAGGTTAAAGAAAGACCCTGTACAAAAGCTGGTCTTTCGCAACCTTAGGATATCTTTCAGCATATTTTCATCTGAATTGTTTTTGGCTGCTCCTGTGTTCCACATTTTATCTTGATATTTATTGTGTCTTGATTGACCTGGATAAAGTTGGGTTCCAAGGGTGTAATCAAATCATGCTTTCAGATGGTGATTTATCTTTCAATTGTGGCTAATAACGGGCACATTCCTGATGAAGAGCTTGTGCTCAATGTCGACGCTCCTGCTCCTTAGATGCTGCCTGACCAGCTGTGCTTTTCCAGCACCACACTTCTTGACAACTGGAATTTTAACCCATTGTGTCTAGATTAATGGCATACTGCAAGTTAAACAGTTTAAAAACAGCTGTCCTTGTTGGAAACTGTAGTACTGGACAAATAAAAATCAATTTTCCTGGCCAGTATTCAAATCACCAGCAGTCAATTTCAAAATGAAGAGATGAACCAAATTTTTTGTCTGTAGATAAACCACACCAAACCACATGTAAGGAATAACAAGTTTTAAGGGTACAATTTTCCAGTGAATAAGCCTCCATCACACATTCAGGCAATGTCTTGCAAATCCTAACCAGTTGCTGTGTGGAAGTTTGTTTTTCTTGCATTTGCTTCTTTTGTAAATTACTTCGATCAGTGTCCTCTTGTTGTAAGCTAGAACAGTTTCTCCTTATCTACTTTTTCCAGATTCTTTGCAGCTTTTGGAAACTTGTATCAGATTTCCCCTCTGATTTTCTTGGAAGGAAGAAAGCAGTCTTTTACAGTTAAGAAGAAACATTTCCAATCTATTGTCTTTTGGAAGTAATGTCATAAAACTTTTTGTACTGTCTTTCCAAGGAATTTGTATCTTCCCTATTGTGAGGTCCAGAACTGTAGGCAGTATTCCAAATGAAGCCAAACTAGTATCTCAAAGTTCAGCATAACCTCTTTGCTGTTCCACATTATGCCCCAATTATTGCCATTCATGATCCTAGGTTTCATTTGACAACTATCCTAACCTGTCCTATTTCTTTACAATGACTGAAACATGTGCACATCCAGGTTCCTCTGTTCCTGTACACTCTTTAAAATAATAAACTTTATCATATTTCCACATACTTGGCATCAAAGTGAACACTTCCCCACAAATGAACCTGTCCACTGCAGTTTGCCAACATCTCTTCATGAATTTCTGCACTACCCTTCTAGCTCACGATGCTTAAATTTAATATCATCCACAAATTTTGAAGTATCCCTGTATACCAAAATCTACATCTTTACGGGGACATTGCTTTTTCTGATTAACATTTTGACTCCTGGGGAATTCTACTGCAAAACTTCCTCCAGCCAGAAAATGGTAATTAGCATTTTACTATTTTCAATCACGCATCAAATTTTGTATCCACATTGTCTCTGTTCCTTTTATTCCAAGCGCTATACTCTTTCTCTAGTCTGTACAGCTCTGTATCAAACCTTTTGGAAGTTCATGCACATCACATTAAAAGCAATACTCATTATTTTCTATTACTACTTGTACTTGAAGAAACAATTGTAATTTACTTAAGTGTGCCATATTATCATTGCCAGTTCTGAAGAAGAATTCTACTGGATTTGAAACATTAACTCAGTTCCTTTCTCCCAGAGCTGGCAGAAATGCTGTTTCTTCAGCATTGTTTATTTCAAATTTTCAGCATCTGCAATTTACTTTTATTTTCACTTTTCTGTTGTGATATTTTACTTTCATCAATCAAAACCATTTCACAATGATTGCAATCAGTGCTGTCAGTCCACCCAAGGACAGAATTATCCCATAAGGGATAGGAGCAGAAATTTAGGCCATTAAACCTATTGAGTCTGCTCCATCATGCAATCATGGCTGATACATTTCTCAACCCCATTGTGCTGTTTTCTCCCCATAACCCTTGATAATGAAGAACCTATCTATTTCAGTCTTAAATATATTCCACCACCTGGCCTCCACAGCCTTCTGTGGCAATGAGTTCCATAGATTCACCACTCTCTGGCTGAGGAAGTTTCTCTTAATCTCTATTCTAAAAGGTCTTCCCTTTTATTCTAAGGCTGTGCGCTCTGGTCCTCTTACCTCCTACTAATGGAAAAATCTTCCCAATATCTACTCTGGCAGTGGGCACAGCTTTAGAATTAGAGGGTCAGTGTAGAACAGAAATGAGACATTTTCTTTAGCCAGAGAGTAGTGGACCTGTGGAATTCATTGCCACGCTGTGCAGTGGAGGCCGGGATCTTAAACATCTTCAAGGCAGAGATTGATAATTCTTTGCGAGATCACGAGTTTAAGGGCTACGGGGTGAGTGTGGGTAAGTGGAGTTGAAATGTCCATCAACCATGATTGAATGGCAGAGTGGGCTCGATGGGTTGAATGGCCTTACTTCCACTCCTTTGTCTTGTGGTCTTATGGTTCAGGCTGTTTAGTATTCTGTATGTTTCAATTTGATCTCCCTTCACTGTTCCAAACTCCATTCAGTATAGACTCAGAGTCGTCAAACATTCCTCATGAAGATTTTCATTCCTGGGACAATTCTCGTGAACCTTCTCTGAACACACTCTTGGGCCAATACATCCTACCTGAGATATGGGGCCCAAGACTACACACAACTCCAAATGAGCCTCTTGGAGCCTCAGAAATACATCCCTGCTTTTATATTCACGTCCTCCTAAAAATACATGTCATTTCATTTGCCTTCCTCACTACTGGCTCAACCTGCAAGTTTACATTAAGAGAATCCTAGAATAGAATTCCCAAGTCTCTTGCACTTCAGACTTCTGAATTTTCTCCCCATTTAGAAAATAGTCCATGCTTGTATTCTTCCTACCAAAGTGCATAACCTTACACCTTACCACATTGTATTCCATTTGCCATTTCTTTGCCTACTCCCCTAACCTGTTTAAATCCTTCTGCCTCCCCGCCGACTTAATGCTACCTGTCCCTCTATCTATTTTTGTATCATCTGCAAACTTAGCCAGAATGCCCTCCGCTCCTTCATCCAGATCATTAATGTATAATGTGAGAAGTTGTGGTCCCAACACTGACACTTACGGAACACCACTTTGTCACTGGCTGCCATCCTGAGAAGGATCCTTTTATTCCCACTCTTTCTGCCTTCTGCCAGACAGCCAAGCTTATGTCCATGCTAGCACCTTGCTTCTAACACCATGGGTCCTTGTCTTACTCAGCAGCCTCCTGTGTGGCACATTGTCAAAGGCCTTCTTGAAGTCCAGGTAGATAACATCCATTGGTTGTCTTTGGTCTAACCTGCTTGTTACTTCCTCAATGAATTCTAGCAGATTTGTCATGCATGACCTTCCTTTGATGAAACTGTGCTGACTTTGCCCTATTTTTACCATACACTTTCAGGTATCCTTCACAATGGATTCCAGGATCTTACCCATGACTGAGGTTCCACTAATCTGTCCGTAATTTTCCATCTTTTGCCTTACTCCCTTTTTAAAACACATTATACATTATGTTAGCAATTTTCCTGTTCTCGGACCTTCCCTGATTCTAGTAATTCCTGAAAGATCACCACTAACTCTGCCACTATCTTTTCAATTGTCCCCTTTGAACTCTGGGGTGTAGTCCATCTGGTCCAGGTGATTTATCCACCTTCAGGCCATTCAGTTTTTCTAGCACCTTCTCCTTGGTGATGGCCAACATAGTCATCTATCCCCTCACTCTTTAATCTTTGAGATATTACTTGCCTTCCACCATGAAGACTGCCAAGTAATTATTCAGTTCCTCCGCCATTTCCTCCTTCCCCAGTTCTATCTCTCCAGCATCATTTTCTACCAGTCCAATGTCCACTTTTGCCTCTCTTTTGCCCTTTATATATCTAAAGAAACTCTTAGTCTTCCTTTATATTACTGGCTAGCTTACCGTCCTATTTAATCTTCTCTTTTTGTTGCCCTCTGGTCTTTGTAAACTTCCCAATCCTCTGATTTCCCACTGCCCTTTACCACATCATATGCTTTCTCTTTCGCTTTTATGCTATCCCTGACTTACCTAGTCAGCCATGGTTACCTAATCCTCCCTTTTCCATGCTGCTTATTCCTTCAGGATGAATCTCTGCTGTGTCTCCTGAATTACTCCCAGAAACTCCTATTGCTGTTCCACTAACTTTCCTGCATGACTCCTCCTTTTCCCCCCCCCCAGTCAGTTCTACCCAGCTCTTGCCTCTCTAGTTGATTTTAATCAGCTATAATACCATTACCTCAGATTCTAACTTCTCCCTCTCAAATTACAGAATAAATTTACCCATTAAGGTTCTGCCACCTAAGCTCCCTTATCAAGTTTGTCTCCTTGCGCAACACTAAATCCAGTATTTCCTGTTCCCTCGTGGGGGTTGGAAAGTGTAGTACTAGAAAAGCACAGCAGGTCAGGCAGCATCCAAGGAACAGGATAATTGACCTTTCGGGCATAAGCCCCTCATCAAATAGAGGTTGTGGCGAATATCAAAACTGGTAGGTATGATGTGGTGGGCATCATGGAGACACGGCTGCAAGGGGATCAGGATTGGGAGCTGAACATTCAAGGATACATATCCTATCGAAAGGATAGGCAGGTGGGCAGACTCTCCTGCTTCTCAGATGCTGCCTGACTTGCTGTGTTTTTCCAGTGCCACACTTTTTGACCCTGACATCCAGCATCCCAGTCCTCTTTTATTATTTCTCTCTTGTTCCCTCATGGGCTCCATCACAAGCTGCTTCAAAAGGCCCATCTTGTAATATTCCCCAAATTCCTTTTCTTGCAATCTGCTACCAACTTGATTTTTCCCAGTCCACCTGCATATTGAAATCCCCATGATCACTAACTGTGCCTTTCCTTCACATCTCTTCTATCTCCTGGTGAATCTTGTGCCCCAACTCCTGAATGCTGTTTGGAGGCCAGTACATAACTCCAACCTTGTTTTTTTTTTATTTTAATTTAAGTACCTACACTCTACCCACACCGATTCTACACCATCTGACCCTACACTTCTATTTTTGATTTGACTTCTTCTTACTAATAAGGTAACCCCAGCCTGTCTGCCCACTTATATACCTTTTCAATAGGATGTGCATCCTTGAATATTCAGCTCCCAATCCTAATCCCCTTGCAGCCACATCTGTGATGCCCTCCACATCATACCTACCAATTTCAATCTGCGCCACAAACTCATTTACCTTATTGCTTATACTGCGTGTATTCAGATATAACCCCTTCAGTCCTGTACTAACTGTGTCCCTCTTCTCATTGTCATTCATTCGTCTAGTGTGCTTGAAGTTAGATTGCTAACCTTTTCCATACACTCTGTCCAAATTGAACCATGTTTTTCAATATCCTAAACAGTTATCTCTGAAATCCATCTTTTCTGAAGCATTAAGAATTCTATTTTTGTCACTGTTGTCTTCAGTCTTGAGCACTGAATTTCTTACTTTTTTAACCTCAGGATCTTCTAACTTATTGGTTTGTTTGTTATGCAAAATCATAAGCTGGAAGGATTTTTGCCTAGCAAAGTGGAACATTTCTGTGGAGCATGGATAAAGTAAAGTTTTCAATGAAGCTTTTCATTTCTTCAAATGTGAACATTTTTACAAGATGCCCACTCCTGGTACCTCTTTTTTAGACAATAGGTGCAGGAGTAGGCCTTCGAGCCTGCACCGCCATTCAACATGATCATGGCTGATCATTCCTAATCAGTATCCTGTTCCTGCCTTATCTCCATAACCCTTGATTCCACTATCTTTGAGAGCTCTATCCAACTCTTTCTTAAATGAATCCAGAGACTGGGCCTCCACTGCCCTCTGGGGCAGAGCATTCCACACAGCCACCACTCTCTGGGTGAACAAGTTTCTCCTCATCTCTGTCCTAAATGATCTACCCCGTATTTTTAAGCTGTGTCCTCAGGTTCGGTACTCACCCATCAGCGGAAACATGTTTCCTGCCTCCAGAATGTCCAATCCCTCTTTGCTTCTATACTCAATTCCTCTTGTTATGAAGGCCAGCATGCTATTAGCCTTCTTCACTACCTGCTGTACCTGCATGCTTGCCTTCATTGACTGGTGTGTTTTGTAGTGTTTACCAAATCTACCAGAATGTGGTAGTGGGAAAGAATTATTAGGGATGGGTAGTTGCCACCAATCTTCCTTTTTCTCTCTGCTTTAGTTTGCCTCTGACTTATCTAGTGATTATAGTAAGGTGTAATCTCCACTGCAGTATTTACGGAAGGGGAGTGTTCTTTGGCTAAATGAGATATTATTGTGTGATACCTGACCAAACAGTGTTTTTGGTATAATTACTCAAACCTTTAAAGTTGGAGCAAATAGGTCAATAAAACCTAGAGGAGAACTCTTTGTTTCACCCATAAATTGTGACATCAATAGAATAGTGGAGCGGATGGAATGTGCATGCTGAACCTTTTCAGAACCATTGTCTAATGCACCAAGTGGATATCCTTTCTGTTGAAAGATGTGTAGAAGAAATGACTAACTTTACTCTATATAGCAGAGAAATCCTGTGTTTCCCCACTCCATCCCTCCTAAATTGTAACCTTACTGGAGTATGATTGTGTAGGCAACGTCCACACTAGTATTATGATCCAGCTCCTATTACTCGTGGGTTAGTCAAACCTTAGAATGAAACATATCCAGAAAATGATACCTCAAGTTTTCGTTTAACATGGTGGTTCGTCATTATGACTTTTTTTGCATAATGCTGCAGATTTTCTTGAACAACAAAAGTCAGATGCTTATTACACAAGAAGCAAAAAAAAACCAATTTTTAGATCTAGAAAATAGTAAGATCAGATATGGCAAAATAAAGTTTTAAAATCGTGTTTTCTGACCCTATCTGTTATGGAAACATGTCGAGAGAAATTACATCTTATGTCAATGATAGCCAATCTCCAGTTTTCCAGTACCTCAGCTGTGACTAATGAGATGCCACTTTTTAAGAAAGGTGGTAAGGACAAGCAAGGGAACTATAGACCAATGAGCCTGACAACGGTGGTGGGCAAGTTGTTGGAGGGTAATCCTGAAGGACAGGATT
Source organism: Chiloscyllium plagiosum (assembly GCF_004010195.1). Taxonomy (NCBI): domain Eukaryota; kingdom Metazoa; phylum Chordata; class Chondrichthyes; order Orectolobiformes; family Hemiscylliidae; genus Chiloscyllium; species Chiloscyllium plagiosum. The sequence goes on from NC_057728.1 coordinate 15,134,758, forward strand.
TACATGTATTTGGAAAGGCAAGGACTGATTAGAGATCGTTAATGTGGCGTTGAGTGTGGGAAATCATGACTCTCTAACTTTTAGTTTTTTTGAAGAAGTAACATAGGATTGAAGGCAGAGTGGTTTGTTCTATATGGACTTCAGTAAGGCATTTGACAAGGTTCCCCATGGGAGACTGGTGAGCAAGGTTATATCTCATGAAATAAAAGGAAACCTAGCCATATGGATACAGAACTAGCTTGAAGATAGAAGACAGAGGGTTGCTTTTCAGACTGGAGGCCTATGATCAGTGATGTGCCACAAGGTTGGGTGCGAGGTCCACTACTAGTCATTTACATAAATGATTTGGATATGAACATAAGAGGTATAGTCAGTGAGTTTTCAGATGACACCAAAATTGGAGATGTAGTGGACAGCAAAGAAGGTTACCCCTGAGTACAACAGGATTTGGATCAGATGGGCCAATGGGCTGAGGAGTGGCCGATGGAGCTTAACTTAAATCAATGCAAGATGCTGCATTTTGGGAAGGCAACTCTTAGCAGGACTTATACATTTAATGGTAATGTCCTAGGGAGTGTTGCAGAACAAAGACTTTGGAGTGCAGGTTCATCACTTCTTGAAAGTGAAGTATCCGGTAGGATAGTGAAGAAGGAGTTTGGTATGCTTCCCTTCATTGGTCAGAACATTGATAATAGGAGATGTGAGGTCATGTTGTGGCTGTACAGGACATTGGTTAGGCCACTTTTGGAATATTGCATGCAATTCTGATCTCCTTCCTATCAGAAGGATGTTGTGAAATGTGAGAGTTCAGATAAGATTTACAAGGATGTTGCCAGGGTTGGAAGGTTTTAGCTACAGTGAGAGGCTGAATTGGCTGAGGCTGTTTTCCCTGGAGTGTCAGAGGCTGAGGGGGTGACTTTGTAGAGGTTTATAAAATCATGAGGGGCATGGGTAGGATAAATAGACAAGGTCTTTTCCCTGGGGTGGGGGAGTCCAGAACTTGAGGGCATAGGTTTTGGGTGAGGGGGCAAAGATATAAAAGGACAGAAGGGGCATCCTTTTTCAGAGGGTGGTGTGTGTTTGGAATGAGCTGTCAGAGGAAGAGGTGGAGGCTGGTACAATTACAGCATTTAAAAGATGGGTATACGAATAGGAAAAGTTTGGAGGGGTACGGGCCAAGTGCTGGCAAATGGGACTAAATTAGGTTAAGATATGTGGTCGGCATTGACAAGTTGGACCGAAGGATTTGTTTCCGTGCTGTACATCTCTATGACTCTGTATGGTTCCACTTCTTTGTCTTGAGCTATGGAGCCAATTCAATGGCAAATTTAAAGAGGTCTCAATGTGATTTTTTTCACAAGTCTGGAGTGCTTTAACCTAGTTCTAAAAACCTGAGGATTTCAAACCAAATTCTCCTGTTTTGGAAATCTTACTCCAACCCTTCCACTGAGTCGATTTGATTCACTGAACTGCCCTAAATGTTTTTTAGAGTGGAAAATGGCTTCCAAATGCTGTTCTGGTGCCTGCTGAACTGCTTTGTTTTCATAAAAAAGCTTGTCCCTCCTAGAGTTTCCAAATTGAGAGCAAATCTAATGTCATTGCATGTTTGCCTTGGCTGTCATAAAAACCCATGTTATATTGTTACAACCCTGAGTGAGGTTCCCAGTGTTATGGTTCCAGATGGAATGGCCCAAATTGATAAGTCACGAGGTGAGGAAGAATTAAGATGGTTCCCTTTCTTGACTCACTCCCAATCCCACCCACCCCACCTCATCAGTTGCTCGCAGGTGGATTAATTTGCAAATTATTCCCACCCTTATAGAATTTTATCCTCCCAATCCAAATTAATCTATTTTAAGAGGAGTTAATTAAATAACGCTTTCTTTGGTTAACAAAAGTGACCAAATACAAGAGAAAATAAGGACTAACTTCTGCACAGATTAGAAATGAAAAGTGAGACCAAAAAAGATAAAAGGTATATGGTTCAGTCTGCGTCATTTGTGATGAATAGGAATGTTGATAGTTGAGCAGTTGACTTTTGGGTTTCTGACCTACCAATTTATCTCTTTTGTCTGATTTCCTTCTGACAGTGGCAGCACAGAGAGAGTCCTTCTGTTTGCCTAGCCAGTTGGCTTCCAGCACTATGTATGTCTTTTCCCTTTCATTGACTGTGTTGCAGGAATGTTTAATGGTTGTACTTGAAGCTGTGACCTTCACAGCACAATTGTGTACAAACAAGGTTGTCAGAGCACTGTTGCACAGACCGGCACCGAATCTTTCATTTAACCCCAGTCCCTGTGTATTCTTGAATGGGGAACATACAAATCCTTTCTCTCTCCTTTTCTCTCTTTTTTTTTCTTTCTCTCTCCTTTCTTTCTCTCCCTCT
>NC_057728.1:15138144-15228289 GCF_004010195.1 Chiloscyllium plagiosum
GTACCCATGAATGTAAACTCTGAAGAGTTTTGGTTAACTGATGCAAATATTTCCCACTTGTCCAAGATTAGAGTGTCAGCTGTTTCAGCCATTGGGATGGTTTTGATTCATCTACTAAATACATTTACTCTTATTAGACAATATTCATAACAATGTACGCGAGGTGATTCTATAAAAGCAAGTTGTAGACAGGGAAAAAGGCTGACCAGGCAAGGAGGTTGTTAGCAAACACACTCTCTGTCTGCCTGCACTACTCTCTCTCCCCCTTTCTCTCTCTCTCCCTCCCCTGACACTCTCTCTCCCTCCCTCCCCTGACACTCTCTCTCCCTCCCCTGACAATGTAAACACATTTTTCATAAATGTCAGTGGACTTCAGCCATCTGTTTTTATGACAATTGTTGGATTTAATGACTGTGTATCAGAAGAATAGTCAAGACCCTTTTGTCTTTTGAAGGAAATTCATTCACTGAAGTTATCAACAGCCATCTACTATTTTTTCTTTTATTTGACATTCAAATTCTTAAAAATACATAAAATCCTGTGACTCTTTTGCTTGATGGGTTTAGCAAAGAATGGATTGTTATTCAGCCATTGGTGATACCAGTGTTCAGTAATGCATGACACCCATTTGGGAATTCCCTCCCAGCTGGCATTGTGGGCCAACCCACAGCAAGTGGACTGCAGCAAATCAACAAGGCAGCTCACCACCACTTTCTCATGGGCAAATAGGGATGGGCTATCAATGCTGGCCAGTCAGCAATGCCCAAGTTCCACAAACTAATACTCACTCATCAAGGCTTGTTGGATGGTTGTTGGAACACCCTGATGGATTCCTTTCTTCTTTCGATGGGATTGGCTGTCTGATCTCAGGAAACCTGACCATAGACTGGGAAACCACCTCTGGCTTCAATTACTCACTCACTAATTCCCTGATTCAAAAGAGCCTGATTTTCTTTTTTAAATTCTGCTTGAATTCATTAAAAGAATACTATGTATGTCTCCTTGAAGAACTTGATGCTAAGTAGAAACGGCCACCACTGGAAATGTAATCCTGAAGGAAAAAAAATTCTGAAATCAAGGATAGTTTATCATAATATTGTGCAATTACACACATTGTCTGAAAATATTGTTATAGCAGGAACTGTCAACTTTTTCCCCCACAATCCCCCATCCAACTCCAATATTTTTTCAGAACACTCCAATAACAACTTTATCATAATTTGTGATTTCAAATAAAGTTTCATACTGGAGTATGAAAATATTCATTATGAAGTTGTCTTAAGAAATAAATTCTCAGGAATTAAATGTTTTAAGGGCTGACCTATTTGAAATTTTAAAATGTGCAAGGTGGTGAGAATATGGAAATTCTGTTCAAAGCTTTTGGGGTGGCACAGTGGCTTGGTAGTTAGCACTGCGGCCTCAAAGCACCAGGGACCTGGGTTTGATTTCACCCTTGAGTCTGTATGGAGTTTGCACATTCTCCCGGTTTCCTCTGGGTGCTCCACTTTCCTCCCACAGTCCAATGGTGTGCAGTTTAGGTGAATTGGCCATGCTAAATTGCCCATAGTGCCAGGAAATGTGCAGGTGAGGCTGGTTAGCCAAGGGATAGGTTATGAGGGTGGATCTGGTTAGGATCCTCTCTTTGGAGGATCAGTGTGGACTCTTAGTCGAATGGCCTGCTTTCACAGTAGGCATTCAATGATGATAATTCAATTCTCTTTTTAAAAAGGAAAGTGTTACAAGATTATAGGAAGTATGAAGGATAGTGGGTTTGGCATAAATGGAAAACTTAAGATTTTTTTCCTCTCTTATGGAGTTCAATGATCCTTTACAATTTTAATCATCCTAAGTTGCACAATTTGTGCTAAAATGTTAACTTTAAGTGGGTGGAGGAAGACATTCTAGGACTCCTGGAAGATTCTTGACTTTCCTTTTTAATTCTTAAAATCAGTGCTCGCAAAATCTAACTTATTAAAAAATGTAGGAGAGAGACTTGGTTGCAGAGGAAGAAGTATGATAGCAATCTTTCATTCCTTCTTTACCAACTACTGTAAGTGCTCTCTTCTCAACATCGTATATCATTTTGACTCCATTTCATAATGAAAGTCCAGAACATTACTTCCTTAGACAATTTGAGGATTTCAAATGATGTTTTGATACACTAATGTCTGGATACACAGTATTTTTCTTTTTTGAATATTGGGGAAGGAATCTGTTCTACATATTAAATTCAATGATGTGGTTAAATGCATAGACCTGATTATCAGTCCATCTGGAATGCATACCAACATAAAGTTTTCACAACATTTGTTCTTTCTTGAGCCTTATCAGGTTCATCTTGATCTAGAGGTATGGAAGTGTCATGGATATAGCATTACAGTCTGGCATGCTGATGTGAAGTGTACCAGTGGTGGACAGTGATTTTACAGACACTCAGTGAGATACACTTCAGAGTCATTAAGTGGAGTAGCTCTGTTTTGAGTTTAAGGCTACTTGTCAAGTTTAGAGTGAGGTTTCCCACATGGAATCTACTATACAAGGTCCAGTGTTGAAAATGTACATGCCTATTGTACAATTAATAGGAAAATGTTTATTTTATAAAATGAATGCACGGAAACCAGCTTTAAAGGTACAGTGGTGCCTCGGGATCCGACTTTAATTCATTCCAGGAGGCTGTTCTGATTGCGAAAAGTTCTGATTCCGAAACTATTTTCCCCATGAGAAATAATGGAAAGTGAATTAATCCGTTTCTGGACCCAAAAAAAAAATATTTTCAAGACACCTTTTAACTGCAAATACACATGGTTAAGGTAAAATAAGATGAGTAAATGACCTATCAGTAATAATAATAAAAGCAAGAAATAAATGTACTAACATGAAAATAACTTCATTTTACCTTGGTGAGGAATGCTAATGGTGCATGTGGAAGCTGGAGAGGAGGAAGGAGGGAGAGGGTTTACTGCTTGGAAGGTGAGTCACCTTCCATAATAACATCAGGTAACTGAGCTTCTGCTGTTTGCTCTCTTTGTCTCTTCATTCTTGTAACACTAAGACCACTTGTAGAGGGCTGGGGCTCACTGGACTGGCTTTCTTTAGAGAACCACCTTTCCAAAATTGTCTGGTGTTGGCGACTTTTCTGAATTTTTCTGAAGTAGTCAATCACCTTGTCATTGAACACGTTTATGCTCCTGTTGACCACTGCTTTGTTAGGATGCCACCTTTCAACAATGGCCTGTGTTAGACCACAGGAAGCACAGTTCCTTAATTTCAGCACTGGAAATGTTCCCAGTAGCTCCTCCTTCCTCCTCTTAAATTTCCTCTGCCACTTCTTCTTGCTGCATCTTGTGGAGGTGCTGAAGTTCTTCTGTGGTGAGTTCATTCTTGTGATCCTCACATCCTCTTCACTCACCTTCAAGCCCATGGACTTGCCCAGAGACACAATAACAGGCACAACAGGTGGTTCTTTGAAGCCTTCAAAGTCTCTCCCTGCAACACATTCAGGCCAGAGTTTCTTCCAGGCAGAGTTCATTGTCCTCAGGGACACTTCCCTCCATGCTTTGTCTATGATTCTTAAGCAATGGAGGATATTATAATGATCTTTCCAAAACACTGAGGGTCAGTTCAGTCTTGTTTTGTCACCTCAAAGCATCTCTGGAATATAGCCTTGGTGTACAGTTTTTTGAAATTTGTGAGAACTTGCTGGTCCATGGGCTGGATGAGAGGAGTGGTATTGGGGGACAAGAACTTCACCTTGATGAAGCTATATTCGCCCACCAAATCATCTTCCAAGCCTGGAGGATGAGCAGGAGCGTTGTCCATCACAAGAAGAGCCTTCAAGGGTAGATTCTTTTCCTCAAGATAAGCCCTCACAGAAGGGGCAAACTCCTCATAAATCCACTCAGTGAAGAACTGCCTGGTAACCCATGCTTTCACGTTTGCCCTCTACATAACATTAAGCTTACTCTTAATAACATTGTTCTTTTTGAACACACGTGGATTCTGAGTGGTACACAAGCAAAGGCTTTATCTTGCAGTCTCCACTAGCATTACGACACAACAAGAGAGTAAGCCTGTCTTTCATTGGCTTATGGCCTGGTAAAGACTTCTCTTCCTTAGTTATATAGGTCCTCCTTGGCATCTTTTTCCAGAAGAGGCCTGTCTCCTCACAACTGAACACCTGTTGTGCCACACACCCCTCAGTGTTCACAAACTCACTAAATTTCTTCTCAATTTGCTGCTGCATCCACATTCGAACTTGCAGCCTCTCCATGCATAACAACACTGTGGATCCCAGTTCTTTTCTTAAAGTTTTCAAACCTACTAGCCTTAAACCCATCACTATCAGCACTACTTCCAGGCACATCTTTTTTAAGGTCAGCATACAGGAGCCTGGCTTCCTCACAAATTATGCCCTCAGATGGGCTCACCAACTGTTTTTCATTTATCCACACTAAGGAGTTTTTCCACCTCCTCTATAAACTTCGATCTCTTAGAGGTCAGAGTCGTAACACCTTTTGCCACATCAGCTGCTTTTATCACTTCTTTATTTTTCAGAATTGTACACACTGATTTCGGCATCTCAAACATGGCAGCGAGATCAGACAAACGCGTACTGCTCTCATGCTTAGCCATAAGTTATTTCTTCAATTCAATTGTCGTTTTCGTGGACTTCCTCTTACTCTTATTTGCTTCACTGCTCTTCTTCGGTGCCATGGTGAATGCACAAGGGTGATAATTTAAAAAAAAAATCACAAATCAAGGTGAAAACACAAGGTAAACTAGTGATGGACACATGAGAGATGCTTTCACGACTACACCCCGGGACAAACTGAACAAACAATGCGCGACCTGAACGGTACGTGGTGTTCGGATTCTTAAAATGTGTTCGGATTCCAGTTTGTTCAAACAATAGGACGTTCGGATTCCAGAGTCAGCACTGTACTTAAAAATCATCTCATGATATGATATTCCCTGCTAAAGTGACTATTGACTTTTTTAGTTAATTGGTGCAGGTATTGTTTTCCTTTTGTCTTTGTATCATAAAGAGCTGCATTTTAAATCTCTAGAACAGGGACTTGAGTTAAAATGCTAGAAATCTGAAACCGAAATCCAGCCTACCCACTTTCAACTTCAACACTCGTAAGATGTGCTAAGTGACTCTTCTATTAAGAAGTGGGTCTATTATTTAAATGTTAAGACTGTATGCTTTCATCTTTATACAAATGAAGAAAGAACTCAACTCAAATAAATAAACCATTCAGCCCGTACACTCTAAGCTACACTAGTCTGTCAGTTCCTTGCTGATTGGTTTGTTACCGATCTTCCCCAATTCTCTTGCCTCAGAAGAATTCCTCTATTTCTGTCTGTAAAAATTCAGTAACTCAATTTCCATCCACTTAAAGCAGAGTTCCAAGGTGTCTCAGACTTTGAACTCCGTTTCCCTCATCTCTCCTTAAACTACAACTCTCTAATTTTAAAGCAGTGCCTTAGCTTTAGACTCTCCAAGAAGAAAAGTCTTGGTGGCTCAGTGGTTAGCACTGCTGTCCCAGCACCAGGGACCTGGGTTCGATTCTATCCTTGAGAATGTGTGGAACTTGCACAGACATTGTCTCATCTGCTTGCCCATACCCCTCCCAACTCAACCCAGCCTCCAAATGACTGTCATAGGACTCCACCAATACACGTACTTGTCCTTGGGTGTTTCAATTCTGTCGAGCATCTGCTCCATCCATAATGTTTCCAAGCTCCCTTTGGACCAGAATGCCACTTCAAGGCATTTTTTGCAGTTGGTTTCCAGCAGGACTTTAAAGAAATGTATTTTTGTGATTCCCAACTCTGTTACTTGCCTCCATATTAAACTTCAGCCTCCATTATCTTCAAATGCAAGGAGAGCTGAAGCCAACAGCATCCTTAGGCTCTGGAGAGTGTTGTAGCCACTTGTGTTTTGATGTCTTAACAAAAGTAACTGTCTGAAAGTTACAACAGTTGTATGTATTGCATGGATTCAATGTTTTGATTTGTTCCTCTCACAGTAATTGGTTGGACTGTTACCACTGAGTGAGAAAATGAAAAGTCTGTAAAAATCATGAGTACAAATTGGTTAGAGGGATCTAAGACCCAAACACAAGTTGTTTTTGTTTTTTTTTAATATAGATATCTATGGAGAGAAAACTGGCTTGCTTCTACAAATAAAAATAAATTATTTTTCCACTGTCATTTCCAATACTAATAATAAAAGATGATCCAACCCATTGAGTGATGTCACAAACTGTTTATGCAGTGTAAAGCAATGTGATATTTGTAGAAATTATTCTGCAGTGGTTCAGTGGGAGTAACAATGTTTTCTTTATCGGAATATATATAAAATATATCCCTTATCTAAAGATCCTATGCATTGCGAAGCAGCCTGACTCATGCTACTTATATGTTCCCTTTCATTATTCATCATTTTTCCATTACTTAAATTGGTGAAATCATTTTGTACTTATGGACCAATGAAGATGACTGCCAGAACCTCATTAACTTGATGATTTCGAGTAATGTATTTTTATTCAGCCATACTGAATATTGTCCTGATAATGTAATTTTGTATTTTTAGTTTTAATTGTATTTATACTTGTTTCTATTCTTAAAGCTATATAATCAAGTAATGAATATATTGTTAAAAGAAGGTTCTTTTTTTGTCACTTGGTGAATAAGTGATTTTTGATCAAAGAACCTGATCTTCCATTAACATGGAATTCATTATGCTATGTAGTGTGAAATCTCCATTTGAGTGCATTACTTTAAGATATTTGTAAGGTCCTCTAAAAGTTATGTGGACTTAATTTACATCACTTCACTAGCTGTAACAACTTGCTGTAGGGAGTGAATCCTTTTTTAGGCCAAATTATGCATTTCTAGGAAATACTTACTTAATCCTGGTCTGCTTTTCATTCAAATGTGGATTAATAAAAACTTTAAAATTTATTTCTTAGCATTTTTTCAATGCTTACTGAAATTTCAAATGTGGAACTGTAAGGGCAGTGATTAAATTTTAAATTGGAAAATTTGAGGAAAGACAATATCGACCTTTAATGTATAAGTCTACAGATCCCTGAAGGTGTCAGCACAGGTATACAGTGGTGAGGAAGAAAATGAAGCCTTCATTAGCTGGAGTGCAGAATATAGGAGCAAGGAAATCTTGTTACAACTTTATAAAACATTGGTTTAGCTGCCGAAGGAAAACTATGGCAACCAGAAGTGCGCACGTACAGCAGAATGTGCTTCTACTGGAGCTGGTGAAAACGACATTCACCAGTATGTTGGCTGAGCTGAAAAGCCCTCAGTTATGAGGGGAGACTGGATAGGGTGAGTTTATTTCCCTTGGAAGAAGGATTTGATTGAGGTATGCAAAACTTGACAGGCATAGACAGTAGGTCAGGAGAATCTCTTGCGTCATGGCAGACTTGCCTGAGACCAGAGGGTATAAGTTTCAGGTGAGGAGCAGGTGTTTAGAGGAAATCCTGAGAGTTTTCTCCTCAGTCGGAGATGTATGGAATGTGAGGCAGGTACTACTTGTAGCATCTAAAACATCTGGATAAGTATTTGAAATGCCAGGGCAGAGTAAGCAGTGGGCAAATACAGGTAAATGAGATTAAGTTTGATTTGTTGGTCAGTGTCGACAAGGTGGCCAAAGGCCCTGTTTCTATGCTGCATAACTTTCCATGGTACAACTTGAACAGAGTTTCAGGAACATGAAGTGATATGTTTGAGACTGCAGAGCAGGCTGGCAAATCTGTAGCATTTGGGATGCCTAGCTTTTAGATATCCAAAACAAGATGTTTTGTTCAACTGCAATAAACCACTGTCTAGATCTCAATTGGAGTATTACGTTGAATTCTGCCCACCAGGAAGAATATCTTGAAGAGGGTGCAGAACATATTTGCTAGACTGGTACATGGAAGAGAGTCTTCAGTGATGAGGAGAAATTTGAAAAGCTGAGGTTGCTATTAGAGCTGAAAATATTTAAGAGGTTAAAGTGAACTGTATAGAAGTCACCATTTTTAAGAGGCCGTAGCTAGAGGGAAATAAAACCTGAAACTAAAGGTCAGTTAGCTTAACCTCTGTCATGGGAGGCAAAATGCTGGAATCTATTAAGCAGGTTATGGCAGGGTGCTCTTTCAAAACCATGTGACTCTGTTTGTTTGAATTGGAAGCAAAATCATGTTTGATTAATTTTGTTGGGGTTCTTTGAGAAAGTACCAAGCACCTAACCTTGCCTCAGCAGGTCTGGCAGCATCTGTGGAGAGAAGAGTTAATATTTTGAGTCCAGCGACCCTTTGCCAGAACTGGTAGCATCTGGGGGAAAGAGGTGTTTGTTTTGATAACAAGAAGGGAGTGGAAAGGAGTGTGCTGACAGGTAGAGATGAAGCCCATAGAGAAGGACTGTCACGTTCAATAATTTTAGATCCTGAACACCATGTTTATATCCAACTGTTTCACCCACTCAGTCTCCATTATTCCTATCTAGCTTTTCCTCTCTGCCTCCATTTATCAGCTCACTCATTTCCCCACCTGTTTTTTTTTATTATTCATTCATGGGATGAGGGCATTACTGGCTAGGCAGAATTTATTGCCCAGAGAGCAGTTAAGAGTCAACCACATAGCTGTGGATCTGAAGTAACATGTAGGCCACATCTGGTCAGGATGGCAGCTTCCTCCCCTAAGGGACATTAGTGAACCAGAAGTTTTTTCTACATGATCATCACTAAATTCTTAATTCCAGATATTTTTACTGAATGTAAATTCCACCATCTGCCATGGCAAGATTCTAACCCAGGTTCCTAGAACAGTATGTGGGCTTCTGGATTAACAGTCCAGCAATAGTACCACTACGCTATTGCCTCCCCTTATTCTTCAAGGTAAATACTACCTTTTTTCTACCTCCCCTCCCCCCAGATGATCAGTTTTGATGAGGCCGCTGGCCTCGATGCTAACACTGCTTTCACTCCACAGGTGCTGCCACATCTGCTGAGTTTCTCCAGCAATTTCTTCTCTTTCAAATTTCCACCATCCCCCAACATCTTTGTTTTATTAAAGCAAATTAATAATTAAAGCAAATTCCTCCATGGCTATACTGTACTGAAATTTCCAGAAGGCCTTTGACAAGTTGACGATAAAGGGTATTGCACAAAATAAGAGGGGATAACATTAGCACGGATAGAAGATTATTTCGCTAATGGTAATCGTTTGCAAACATGGTCACTCTTGTATTGGCAAAATGTGATAATTGTGTGTCCATAGAGATCAATGGGGAAATTGTAATCTATTCTCAACAATGAGGTGACTTGAATGAATGATTGTCAGATTAGCTAATTATACATCTACAGATAAGAGAACCAAGTTATAAAGAGGACACAAGGAGCCTACAAAGGAATACCAAAAGGAAGAGTGGCCAAAAATTTGGATGTTGGAAAATATGTGATTCTTTCTGCTAAGTGGAGAATAAATGAATTGGTTCAATGGCCACAATACTTGATGGTACTGAAGGATTCTGCTATCCTGCTTTATGAATCCAGAAGTTGGAATGTAAAAACTTCAAATGGAATGTTGTTTGTGAAGGAGTAGACTAAAAACATCTTCCTGCAGTTAGGTCATTGAGACCCTATGTGGATGTGGTTTTGGTTGACTTATTTAGAGAATACTCTTGTGAAAATAAGTGCCAAGTTGGTCAATTTGACTGACTGCAGGAATGAGGGTAGGGATTATGAGGGGAAAGGTTGAGCAGATTGGGCTTGTATTCATTGGAGTTTTGAAGAATAGGAGATGATTTTATTGAGACAAAATCTTAAGAGGACTTAGAGTAGCTTCTTGAAAGGATAGCTCCCTTCTCGGAGGCTAGAACTAGGGGATGCAATTTAAGAATAATGGGGGTCTTGAAGTGTTTTGGGTCTTTGGAACCTTCTTTCCTCCAGAGAGCTGTATTGGCAGGATCATAGAATATTTTCAAACTTGTGATAGGTCACATCCCTTGTTAGTCAACAGCCCAAGGTTTATGGCATAGGTTCAAAAGTACAATTGAGGTCATAGTTGGAGCAGCCACAATCTTCTTAAATGGCAAAGCAACCTCAAGGGCTGAGTGACCTATTCTTCCTAATTCATAAGTAGTTTGTTTGCTTTGCTGATTAGCTGAATTACAGAAGCAACATAGGTTTTTTTAACATACCAAATTTTGTAATCTGGAATGTGCTGTCCAGAAGGTGGTTAATAGTACCTTTGACAATATTTAAATGTTTCTGTTCAGATATCATAGAATCCCTACAGTACAGAAAGAGGTCATTCAATCCATATTCTGCACTGACCCTCAGCATCCCAGCCAGACCCTCCATAACCGTGCATTTCCCATAGCTAAGACCCCTTGCCTGCATATCCCTGGACACTATGGGACAATTTAATACCGCCAATGCATCTAATCTTCACATCTTTGGACTGTGGGAAGAAACCCCCACAAACAATGTACAGACTCCACGTACACTTCACCCGAGGCTGGAATCGAATCTGGGTCCCTGATGCTGTGAGGCAGCAGTGCTAACCACTGAGCCACTGTGCTACCCCTTGGGGAAAGAAGCCCTGGGCATGCGTTTAATTGGATGATGACCAAAAAGCACTGATCCAGGCAGCTGAAGTCCACAGTAGACTGTGCTCCTTATTCAAACATTCTGTTGGAATACAAGTGTTCCCTGAGTTTGAATGTGCAATGTTAGAACTACAATGGGCCATCCTTCAGGTTAGCTGCTTTTTTACTTTCCCCCTTTTTTTGGTGTTGATTTACAGGCTTCTTAAAAACAAAGCAGCAAATATCTGAATCTAAGTTGAAGGACAGAGTTTTAATCCAGCCAGATGTGAGAAGTATGGTGCCAGGCCCATTTCCAGGCAGGAGAGATTATTGCCAGCTCCCTGCTGGGAAACCTATTGATTAAATTGGAGGTGCCAAGGAACTCATGTGAAAAACCTGCCTGCTTCTGATTTGGATGTTAATTGTGTTCATGATGTGCCAACTGACAAAAATTTATAGCTGAGCCTGTCAGAATGTAATAGTGGCTCACATTATGAGGTGAGGGGCTGTCCATTTGTTTTTATCTTTTTTTGTTGTTCTCTCTTGAAATAGCAGAGAAGCTACCATTTGTCAACATCAATACATAATCACCAGTGTTGATTTTTTTTTTGGCATGTTGTATCACTGAAAGTGCTATCCAATAATAAATCTTGATACCCAGCATTAATATAGCAACAGAATTATGTCTTATAATATGATAAATGTCCATATGTGAAGTAGTACTTAAAGTTTTTATGCATGTCTCTGAAACTTTGTGGTAAATTCAACCATCTGAGCATGCAATGAAGATCAAATTGACCATGGCTACTGCACTTCTGTACTCATTCTCTGCCCTGTGCTCCTGTTCACAAATAGGCTTCCCTTTGGGAGCTCAGGATTGGAGAATTTGCCCTTTGGTCACAATCGTTTACTGTGCCTTGTATCCACAGTTGCTCTTTGCAGTCCTGGGTTTAATTTGAAACCAGCATGCAGGTTACAATGATGTTTGTTAGTTTTATTTTGCATTTGTACCTCTTTTTTATTTATTTTTTTTGGATGGGAGGGTGCATTTTTGTTTGAGATTTTGATGCGATCTGACCTCCATTTACATGGAAACAATTGTATTAATGACAGCATCTGGGTGGAGGTTGCTATAGTAATCTCACATACCAAATAATGTAACTGCAAGCTGTTTACCAGATTCGCTTGTCAGTGTATGGGAAGGACTGATGCTTGTGGTGAAAACACATTTGTATATTGTGACAGCTCTGAATTTGCATCTTGACTTGGATTTAAATTGAACCACAGCTGCCAAAGTCTCTGTTCACCATTCTTTCTTTGGTGAATTCTTGATAGATGGCTGTCTGCTTTCTCAGTATTTGATTATACGTAATGTGGCGATGGGATTTTGCACTTACTTTCAATCTTGATTGGAACTAGTGGGATGGCTCAGAGGTTTTAATGAGGACTAGGAGCAGGAGATACTTAATTTCTTTGGAAATCTGTACAAATCACTTAATGAATATGAAACTTTTGTTTAGCTGTCACTTCAGATTTATGGAGCTATTTCACAATTCTGTGCTACACAGTAGCAGTGTACAGATGTGGAATTTGTGTGGATCAGGATGCTGTGAAAGAACTGTGCTTGCCAACACAGATTTCTGGGTAGCTGGCAATATTTTTGTTGCGGGTCCACATGGTGACAATGTATAGACATGCGGCAACAAACTGCTTTCCTTCTATACCTCAACTTCGATCAAAAGGGACACTTTTTGTTATGGATTGTGTATCCAGCTCTAAATCATTTGTTCAACGTTAATTCTGCTTTCTCTCCACAGATAATGCCAGACCTGCTGAGTTTCTCCAGCAATTTATTTTTGTTTTTGCTTCAGCACCTGCAGTTCTTTGATTGTTATTCTGCAACTTCTTAATGCTTGTTCTTCAAAAGTTTAATCACAAACTCCTGATGGTGCACTGGAATCTTTCGTTTAAACAGGTGAAGTTCAAAGTCTATTAATAGGAGTCTTTTGAAGAACTGATTAAATCAGTAATTATAAGTTGTTTGATAGCCCATTTTAAAATGAAAATGTCGTGGACTATACTGTTACCCAGCACAACTGTAGTAAGAGTATTGCAGATATTTAATCAACATGCCCATATGTTATTCTATATCTTTGGAGCAGGTGGGACTTGAACCCATGCCTTCTGGCCCAGAGGTAGGGATATTACCGTTCTGCCCCAGGAGACTTGTAAGAAGAGTATTGCAGGAAACAGGTGAGGGGATAATAAGAATGGAATAAGGAAAGAGGGGTGAAGATTTTATTTCTCAGGGCAATATCTGTGAATTGCCAATCACATGGTGGCTAAATGTATGTGCCCAGTAACTCCACATATCTGGAATGGTCAGTCTTGAACCCTGGTCTAGAGGTAGAGAAACTACCATTGTGCTACCAAGAGCCCTAGTAACGGTATTACACTGAATTTCAATCACTTAGTATACCTGCTTCCAATTGCAATCCACTGATCCCTGAGGGGAAGCTAATTCGGTGATAAATCAAGTGAAGTAGCTGGGGGTTGGCTATAATTTTCACTTAAGTTTTTATCCCCATTAATTAAAAGCATACTCGTGCTTCACATCTAAACTGAAACATAAGGGCTATTTGAGTGAATATCCCAATGCAATTAATTACCATGAAATATAATTCAACATGGACTGTCACCTTAAAAAAAACTTGCCTTGTTTGTCCACAATCCTTTTTAAATTGGGGTTAATTTGGAAGAATATAAAAGTCCCCATGACCAATTTCTAACAGAGTATTCTTGCTACTTCTCCAATGTCTGCCAACTGAAAAGGTGTCCATTTTAGGGCCAGAGTAGCCTGGGCAACAAAGATAGTTGCAGTTATCTAACTCAGTTTATTTCATTGTTCCAAATATTAACCATTATTTTTCAATGCCTCCTTGAATAAGGCACAAGGTTAGTGGTGATTTAATCAATGAATGATGAGACATTGTTGTTAGCAGCATGTTGAGAGCTCAAATAGTGGTTGAGGTTTCCATGATTACCCAAAACCTATAAACAAGATTATAATACTTTGAACCAGCTTTTTTGTTTTAAAAGAAATCACAATCTTTAGTGATTTGGTTATGCAGAGTTTAGCTTGTGGAGGTCAAGTATGAAAACCAACCAAAGCAGGTTAAGTCAGTGTTAACTTTGATTTTCCTGCATGTGCAGCTCTATGTATGAAGAATATGTAAAAAGCTTGGTCTGATTTCAGAATGCTAGACCTGCCTGATGGAAATCAGTCAGGTAGATCTTTAAAAGGAAATAGAGGAAAAAGCTGGAGAAATTTAGCAGGTCTGGCAGCATCTGTGGAGAGAGGAGGTGTTAATGTTTTGTGTGATATGATTCTTCCTTGGGAAATGAATTCTAAAGAAGAGGCATATCAATGTGAAACAATAACTGTCATTCTCCCCAGATCTGTTGAGTTTCTCTAGTATTTTCTCTTTAAAAGGCTTGAGTTACATACCAAGTCTGCAGTTTTAACCTATTCTTGGCAGGTATCAAAGACATCATCTCCTAGCCAACAACAACATCATATATAAATGTTGAGTTCCTATGACTTAACTGGCATCGAAAGCAATTAAAATGCAAGTCTGACAATAGTGACATGATGCCATCAAAACTGAAGTGTTTGGGGTTCCTTCCTGATATAATGTTTGTTGTACAGGACTTGCATTAGAACGGAGGCCTACGTGTACTTTTTGAACGGAGGAACATTTCTGGATTTGAAACAATATGCAGGAATTGTGTATACATAAACATGTCAAAGACATTCCTCCTGTGCAATTCTCCCTGCCGCCCTGCGTCACAAACTGGATTGGAACAGTTCAAAGTCATTAAATGTTGCAACTTTAGACCCAGCCATGGTACCTGATGTAGTTTAGTTTCCTGTTGCTGTGAGCCATGTTCAAACCACTGTCTAATTGCTGCTAAATTGGTGGTTTTAATTTATAGTCACAAGGTGAATGGAATTTTGATGTAGTTACTTAATCAGAGGTCTTGATAGCTCTCTTCCTTTCCATGACTATCACTCGACAATGTTTTCAATCCCTCGGATCCTGGGCATCCTGATTAGCATTGCTTTGAAGAGCGCAGCACTGGCCTCCGGCACTTGATTCAGTGGGTCAACCCTCCATGGAGGCAGTATCGGGCTTCTGTCATGTCTGCAGCTGGCAACCGAGATGCCTGTCCATTGCCTCTCGTGGAGCAGTGTTTTCAAAAAAACTTAACACTTCCTCCAATCAGGGTTTCTCTTTTAAAACTGGGTCCAATACCTATTTGGAACAGAAATGACATTCTGCCCCATATCTGTGGGATAAGCATTCCATGATCTTCAATGTAATGTTAATATTACTTAGTGTGGAAACAGGCCCTTCGGCCCAACAAGTCCACACCAACCCTCCGAAGAGCAACCCACCCAGACCCATTCCCCTACATCTAACACTACGGGTAATTTAGCATGGCCAATTCACCAAATCTGCACATTTTTGGACTGTGGGAGGAAACCGGAGCACCCGGAAGAAACCCACGCTGACATGGGGAGAATGTGCAAACTCCACACAGTCAGTTGCCTGAGGCTGGAATTGAATCCAGGTCTCTGGCACTGAGGCAGCAGTGCTAACCACTGTGCCACCATGCTGGCCACTTGACCTAAACTCAATTGAACTCTTGGAAACTATTTTGGAATTCAACAAAACAAAGATTTTAACTTCACATACTAGTTTCCATTAAAGATGAACTGACAGTATTGAAATATTATTTGGAAATTTGACAAATTGCAGTTTAATTTGCCTTAGAGAATTGAACAGGCTTTTCCTCACTTCAATATACCCTGTCCTCTTCTTGCTAAGGGTGTGTTGTAATTCTAAATTTAACAAAAACTTGTCAATTTGATCAGGTTTCACTATCTTACCTAAATTCAAAGGGGATATAATCTTCAGGTGGAAATTAAGACAATGTTTCATTCTTTCTTGGAATCTTAGTTTTATCAACCCTAAAATGATCTCAATTCCCTCATTTTTGAGTTGATCAAAAGTATTAACTAGCTGGTAACAGTGCTCAACACTCTGGTACTTTTGCCTACAAACACACAAGGGCCAATTATCTTGAGCCTGAGCAACATTTGATTAGTGCATCAGAATTTACTCATGGACATGTTTCAGAAAGCAGGTGTAGTATTGCAAAACACCAGGCAATTTGACAATCTGAGTTCTGCTTATGTACACATGATGCAGTGAACAGCACCCCTCTTGTCACATCTAGTTTGCACAGATCCATTTAATTGTAATCGCTCCGAATACATATTCTGTCCTTCTGTTTTGTAGCATAAAAATGAGCCAGATTCTCAAAGGGCTGGCAGCAAAAATACTACAATTGCGGTTTCAATTGCCCTACAGAAAGTATTATACAGATGTTGAGGGATATGAAAAACACTTAAGTTGCTCTGTAAAATGAACAAATGGTGCCTGGTGTGATTGAGGCATGGAATGCATACACATGGCCCTGATCTCATGGCAAATAAAGTTGGCAACCCTCTTAATGTGAGAGAATCCAGAAAACTGATAATCAGGTTTGACATGGCACAATTTACTAACTGTGTCATGGCAAATGATGGCAATAACCTTGGTACACCCATGAAAATATTACTCTTTTAAACAGTGAAGTCTAAAATTTTATATTAGTCGAGGGTTTCAACTAATGTCACTTTTTGCATATTGACAGTAAGGTTGCATAGATGGTGAAGCAAGAAGCTGCTGTGAGGAACTAGGAACTAGAGCATTTGTTTTCTCAGTGCAGGAGTAGTTGGTTTTGTCGATCCCAGATGAGATTTCCTCTCTGAATCTTGAACAAGTCCTCAGACCACACTCCTTTCCAATATCTACTTTCATGCAACTGAGACCATCATAGTTTTCTCTTGGAAACTCCACTCCTTGAAAGCTTGAAGCTTTTTATGCATACGTGGGGTTTAGACTTTGGCTAGATCACCATTTATTGTCCATCACTAATTGCCCTTGATGGATTGAACTGTCTCCTTGACCCATTTGGTGTAGGTACAAGCCAAGATATTTTAAGGGGTTTCCAGGATTTTGACTCAGCAACGGTGAAGGAATGGCAATGTTTCCAAGTCAAGGTGAGGACTGGTTTGGAGAGGAATATTCAGGTGGTGGTGTTCTCCCATCTGCTGCCTTTAACCTTGTAAATGGTCATGGTGGATTTCTGCTGTGCATCTTGTAGATGGTACACACTGCTATTACTGAATGTAGGTGGTGAAAGGATTGAATATGGTGCCAATCAAAGGTGAATGGTGTCAATTTTTTTACATTTTTGGAGCTGCACACATTTCAGATAAGTGGGGATTAATCCACCACACTCCTGTGTTATGCCTTTTTAAATAGTACATAGACAGTGGGACAGTCAGTAGGTGAATTGTTTGCTGCAGGTTTCCCAGCACCTGATCTGCTTTTGTAGTCACTGCATTTATATGGCTAGTCCAGTTATGTTTCTGGTCAGTGGTAACTCCAGGATATTCAGTGATAGTGTATTTGCTCATTGACTGTTGACATTCTGATTCTTTCATGTGGGGGATGATGTTGCTATGGTATGGAATGTTACTTGCAGTTTCAGTGCAAGCCTGGATATTGTCCAGGTTTTGTTGCATTTGGGTACGGATTGCTTCACTATCTGAGGAGTTGCAAATGGTGCTATTTGTTGGCAAACTCTTGAGACAAGGAACCGATTTTTAAATTTCCTATTAAAATCTTGACTAGTAATCATTAATTACTATTCCTATTCATATTTGTATGAGCTAATATAACAATGCTATTTAGCTTCTCTAAGGTTGGATCAAGATTGAAAACTATATAAATAGCTGTTTGGTGATGCTATAGTAATGAAACTTCAGCCAACGTAATGAGTTTAAAAGCTATTTCTTCAATTTTGTTGCAATTTATACAGTTCTTAAACAATTAGTTATTTGAATATTGATTCCCTAAGATTTATCAGCTGATCCCCTTGGGTTCATTTCCTGATTGAGGAAATTCAGTTAATGTCAGTAAGTGACATTCTAAACTTGGAACAATTTCCGATGGGAGAACTTCTAACTGAGTTTTAGGACACTTAAATAACACAAATTCCTCACTCAACACAGGGTTCAGAATCTATTATCCTGTGAAGAATTGCATTAGCTACCATCTGACATAGCTAAGCATTGTCGGACTTCTGTGCACCTGACCTTTCAACCGTTTAACAATTCCTCTTTTTTTCCAGTAAATCAAAGGAAATATTGCTTAATATTTAGCGTTCACCTTCCCCAAGTTACTATTAAACTGGCTTGATAACATGCTAACATGCACCTGCCTCAAGGAGGGTAAACCTGCTTATGTGCTGGCAGTTGCAATGCACGTGAGATGTCTTTACATCCTCATCCTCTGTGAAAGTAGTTGGTGTTCCTTGGAATTATTAACTGTTCCTTTGGAACTCCTTGATTCACTTTTTTTCATTCCAGTTTTAGCTGTGAAAACAATCTGCCAAGGGCACTTTCACACTCCACTGTGTCTTTTCTTCTAAATCCTTTGACTGTCTTTCCTTGACTCCATCCAATCCACTATCTGGACTGTTTGAATCTCTCAATTTGTCTTCTGTTACTTGTTGCGGCAGAAAGCCTTCATGGACCAAATCAGACTGAGGGGAAATATCTGTGTTTCCCAAAGAATCTTTAGGAATATGGATAGGATACTAGACAAAGTATTTTCCCTGGGGTCAGGGAGTCCAGAACTAGAGGGCATAGGTTTAGGGTGAGAAGGGAAAGATAAAAAAGAGACCTAAGGGACCACTTTTTCACTCAAAGGGTGATATGTGCATGGAATGGGCTGCCAGAGGAAGTAGTGGAGGCTGGTACAGTTGCAACATTTAAAAGGCACTTGGAGGGGTATATGAATAGGAAGGGTTTGGAGGGGTATAGGCTGGGTGCTGGCAGGTGAGACTAGATTGGGTTGGGATATCTAGTCAGCATGGACAAGTTGGACCAAAGGATCTGTTTCCTTGCTGTACATCTGACTCTATGAATGCAGACATTGAATCCATTAGACTTTCCTTTAAGAACTGAACACCAGTTAGAATGATGTATACATAAAATACTGGAGAAACCCAAGTCTGCCGCATCTGTGCATAGTGACAAAGTTGATGTTTCATAGCCAAAGACACTTCTTCACCTGTCAAGTTAAGATATCTTGATATAATCTAAGAATCCCAAATTGAAACTGTCAGCATTTTTATATAATCTAAGTCCTATGTTATTCTTCCTTTGAATAACCATCTTGTTTTCCAAAATCTTGTCTTGTGGATGGTTAATTTGTTTTTTTGTTATTTTGTAGATTTTGCTCAAATACCAAAGTTTTTTTTTTGTTAAAACTACTTCACTGTCTAATTAACTTTCTAGCCCTCAAAATACTAGGGATGGAAATTCCCTATTTTTGAAAAATGAGTGAGACCGTTGTTACCTAACAAACGCTGGACTGCCACCAAAGAGAACTCACCTGATTTTTGCCTGTCATTCAGCTCATTTAAAACTGACGATTCAGCAAGAGCGAATAATCAGTGGTCTCCGCATTAGCAACCTTGAGTGGTCAAAAACTGCCCCCTGTCTGAGGTCTAGACCTCTGGGAATCCAACAACAAGATAATTATATTTGGGCTTCAGAGCAGTTGATGGTTATGTGTGGTTGAGGCGGGTTGGCAAGAAACAATTTTTCCACTCTTGTGCCTATGCTCTCAGATTGGCTTCAAATGCCCCATTCTCCCTCCCTCCTCCTCGTGCACCCCCCCCCCGGCAACCTGATAAGTGGCAACTAAAAACTAACCACATTTCTCACATATCAGAGTGGTAGATAATCGCTGACAAGGTGAGTTGAGGCCCTCAAGTGGTCCACTTAAAAGGCGTAATTGTTGTCAAGTTGAGTGTTCCCAACTAGAGTTGGGTGTTCAGTGGGTGAGTTTCTATCAAAGGCCAAACCATTTTAGTCCCCACGCTACCCACGCTACTCATCGTCATCAGGCAGGGCGAAACAACACTATTGGTTTCTTTATTCGGCTTCTCATCGGAAGTGACAGAATCAAACATTACCTTGTTTTTGTTTTTCTCTCGGTTGCGATCCATATCCATCTTTTTCTTTCATTAGTGATCAGGTTCTGAGAGGAGTTCTCAGCGGGGAAATCACATAATTATGTCCAATGGTTTTCTGTCATTTTCCACACAGTTACTTGGAGTTTTTTTTTTCTTTCTTTGCCTAAAAGATGAATGATGGAAATGATCATCATCTATGTTCCAGAATTTTGTAAACATTTGTTTCAAAGGGAAGGAAAAAAAACACATTACAAACATCCACCTCCTAATACAACAATGACAGTGGCATTCTTCTATTTATAGAACCATAAGTGAATCCCCAGTTAATGTCCACCACCTGCATACAATTAAATATGATTAGCATACAGTCCAGTTATTTGCCTGAAATGCTAATGAAGTATCAATGAGAATCCAATTATTTTTGTACCGTACTGCTGAAAGAATTAGTGTGGTGTGTGAATTTAAGCATCTCTTGGGGATTTTCGCGATTAATAAGCTGCCATATTTGCGCAGAGATGACTTGCTCATCATAAGAAATACAAACAGACGTAGGTCATTCTGCCCCTCACAGCTGGTGTGCCGTTCTGTAGAATTATGAGTAATCTGCCCAGTCCTTAACTCCTGGTTCCTCATTGCCCCTCAACTCCCTTTTATTTCTCAAATCTCTCTACTTTTTTAAATATTTGCCTACATAACTGGTAGAAAATTCCAGACCCTCAGATGAAATCCCTGAGCATCTGAATTTTATCTGAGCATTCCCTTTTTCCTATAAGTATGTCCCCTCGTTCACTATTCCTTCACTAATTTAAACCCCTTACCCCTTCGTTCTTCTAAACTCCGATAAATTAAATGCCTGACATGTTTAGCCTGCCTCGATCAATAAACCCCCTCATCTCAGAAATCCACCTTAAGAATCTCTTTGGAACTGCATCCAAGATCAGAATGTCCTTTTTTTTTTTAAAAAAAAAAATTGAGACCAAAATTGGATGTGGTGCTCCAGATGTGCCCTCACTAACACCTATTGCTATTTTTAAGTCCAACTCCAACTCCAACTCCTTCCCCAGCAATAAAGTCACCTTTTAATTGCTTTCTGCACTTGTGCATGAAACAGAATGTTAACATGCAAGGACACTCCAATTCCCTCTGCTGCACATTCCTCGGAGTCTCTCTCCATCTACGTAATAGTCTGCTTTTTAAAAAAAATTCTTCATGTCAAAAGTGCATAAACTCCATCTGTGCATCTTTGTCGACTCAATCAATGAGTATCCCCTTGCAGGTTCCTCACGTCCCCATCACCAACACGCCCTGCCACCTGTTTTTGTATTATCAGCAAATTTGGATACATTACACTCTTCCCTAACTTTCCAAGTCATTAATACAGGTAGTAAATCAAGATCCTTGTGGCACTCTAAGGTGCAACCTTTCTGACCTGAAAAAGAACCATTTTATCCTGACCAGGTAACACGACCAGTTGAAAATCAGTGCTGACTGCAGCCCATTTCCACCCCCACCCCACTTCCCATCCTTAAACCCCCAACCGACTGAGCTCCTATCTTGTGTAACAGTCTCTTTATGTAACACCTTTTTTCAAATGTCTTCTGGAAATCCAAATAAACTTCAATTCACTGTACCCCTTGATCAGTTCTGTTTGTTATAGCCTCAAAATGATCAATGTTTTCAATTATGATTTCTACTTCACATGTTGAATTTGATTTGAATTAAGCTTTCGAGAAGACCTGCTGTTTGAAATTCTAGAGACCATTAAGGGAGAAACAGTGAAGTCAAATGCATAATATTGGTGTCAATGTATAATCCTCTGGACTACCACTAGCTTTCATTGCTTCATGTGCTTTAGTTCTTGATTGGAACAAAGGAACTCAAGGACAGTATCCAATCACAAGTACTTAAGCCTTCTTATTGATTCTTTCTTTTTGACAGAAATGTTTTTTGTGGATTGTAATTAAATGTCACCACTGTTCAAGCACTCACCTTTCCATTTTGTCTAAAGTGGGCTGGGACAATAGAATCCTCTTCCTTTTGTATCTCTATACAATTGCTCTTAAGTGGAGAACATCAGTTTGAGACCCAAGTTGCTGTCCCTTAAACTGAATTTTAAATTCTCCCACATTGTGCAGTTAAGGATCCTTTAGGGATTAGCAATCAATATCTCAATCCTATCTCCACACACTACTAGATCTAAAACAGCCCTGTCATGGATGGTGCCTTGCTTCTTGGCCCAGGTTTAGGGTGAGAGAGGAAAGATATAAAAGACCTAAGGGGCAACATTTTCACACACAGGGTGGTACATATATGGAATGAGCTGCCAGAGGAAGTGGTGGAGGCTGGTACAATTGAAACATTTAAAAGGCAACTGGATAGGTACATGAATAGGAAGGGTTTGGAGGGATATGGGCCAGGTGCTGGCAGGTGGGACTAGATTGGGTTGGGATATCTGGACAGCATGGATGATTTGGACCGAAGTGTCTGTTTATGTGCTGTATATCTCTATGACTCACATCGTCTTGCCTATATGTGACTCCCAGACCCGCAGTAATCTTGTTAACTCTGAATGGTCTGCTGAAATGGCCCAGCAAAGCCACTTAGTTGCACCAATCTCTCAAGTCTCTTCAAGGGCAACTAAGGATGAGCAGTAAATGCTGACCAGCTAGTGATGCCCACATCCCACAAGTGAATAAATTACCTTCCATCTTCCTAATTTTACACTTTCAATTCAAAAGCTGCTTAAACCCTCCCTCTGTGCTCTGTTACCCCTTAACTTAACTATTTTGCGTTGCTGACTTGTATCTT
Source organism: Chiloscyllium plagiosum (assembly GCF_004010195.1). Lineage (NCBI taxonomy): Eukaryota > Metazoa > Chordata > Chondrichthyes > Orectolobiformes > Hemiscylliidae > Chiloscyllium > Chiloscyllium plagiosum. The sequence goes on from NC_057728.1 coordinate 15,160,712, forward strand.
TGTATTCTCAAATTTACAGTAATCCAAAACTCTTTATGCCTTCTACTGCTGTCTCATTTGCCCATCATCTTTTGCTTTTCCATTGTTGCTGGTCTAGTAACACTTTAACAAATGTTTACATATTCATCCTTGTTTACAAATTCCTTCTGAAGCCTCTATCTTTTTGGCTTTAAGGTCCCAAGCACGAGTCTCCAAAACACACAAATGTGTGGTCATTAAGTCAGGGTGTGGCAATTTGCATACCTCTTTTTGACAATTTGATAAATTGAGAAGTGGGAATCTCAGTGGTTAGATATTTAAGTAGAAGGCTGGTTCAGACTTTAACAGATGATGCGAGGCTGTGCATAATCTAACTTGAAATGCTCTGTTTAAAAAGTATGATGGGCAGCCTTTGTAAATGAGGTTGCCTCACTTCCTTCACATTTATTAGTGATGGATGTTTGGCCATTACATTCGATAGTGATTGATCTGAATCCTAAGCCCATTTTGGCTCTGGTAGCCATTAAATTTTTGAGTAGTACTGTTCATCTTCAGTTTGAAATATTCAATTGATCTAACTTTACCCTATTTGGGTGTTCCAGATTTCTCACTTCATTTTCCATGAAGAAATGTTTCCTGATGTCAGCCTGAACAGCCCGGGGTTGTCATCACCTTCTCAAGGCATCATAATCTACTCATTTTCTAAAATCTCACTTGTCTGTCCTTGGCATTCCCTTTCCATGAAACTAGCAAGAAGATGCAATGTGTGTCTACCATCACTCTGGTGGTTAATGTAGCATTAGCAACTACATGACTAAGATAACATTGTACTTGCAACACTTCCAAATTGTTTGTGTGAGTCTGTTCATTATCATCAAGTCAGGTCCTGACCAAACGTTTTGTTTTTCTTCCTGCGCTTTTCCTCCCACACTCAGCAAAAGAGGTAGAGTTTCTCAGACTGCTGCCTTTTTCAAACATTTGATCACAAGGTGAGGGCATCCCATCCTGAATACCGTTTCCCATCCCTAATTGGCCAGTGGGCAGTTAAGAGTCAATTGCAATGTTGTGGTCTGGAATCATATGTAGTTCAGACCAGGAAAGGACAGCCGTTTCCTTCCCTAAAGACATTTGTGAACCAGATAGGGTTTCCTGACAATCAGCAATGGTTTAAAGTCGTCATCAGATTCCTATTTTCCACATTTTTTTTGTTTTTTGAATTCAAATTCCATGAAAATTCATCGGACTTGAAATATTAACTCTGCTTTCTCTCCACAGATGCTGCCAAACCTGCTGAGTTTTTCCAGCAAATTCTACTTTTGTTCCTTCCTGTTTAGTCCTGCTTAGCTCAGTGTGCTGTGCCATTTCCAGCTTCCTCTAAAGTGCAGGGTCTGTAGCATTCTGCTTCCATTCCAGCTATTGGGATAATCTTGCTCATATGGAGTCAATAGAACTCTCCTCCGATAAGTGGGACCATGATTATCATTTGACAGACATCTGAGATGATGCCCATCAGCAGCACCACTTCCTTCTGCTGTACAAGGTATTTCAACATGAAGTATAATAGATGGATGCACAATCTCCCATTGGATTCACATTCTGTGCTTACTGTTGGTACAGTCTCTAATGAGGACAATTGTAGTACCTGGTTAGAGCTTTGGTGACAATATGATAATGTTGGCTCTCAGCAAGTTCAAGCTGTTTAATAACTTATTCAAATTACAAGTCTCTATAATCTACAATAATGTGACTTTTTAATATCTATATATCTCTGAGGAAGCCAGTTAAATATGTGGGGACGAGGAGGGTCGTGTTTTTGTTTTAAGGGATAGTAATATTCCAGGACAGTGGAACATAATCTCTGTCAGAATTGAACAGACACATTTTTGTTATTGTAGTATTAGACGATGTGTGGGATTTTCATGCATATGACAGCTGCTTTGGATTTATTAGATAAACTATTCCAATCTGGGTTTCCATGGAGGTGTTTAATACCCTGGAACTGGATTCAGCTATTATGTCACCCAGAAAGACTCCATTCTTTCCCTGCGAAATGAGGGTAATTGCAATTAAGAGATGCTGTGGTTTCTGATTTTTATTTTTTTGCATTGTGGAGGCTGTTGCCTCCTGCCAGATTCTCTCCATTTTGCTGTGAACCAAAACTAGGAGTTTTAACCTTGACCAGAGAGCAACTGACATGATATTATTGTCAGATTCTGATATTCTATCGGCTTTTATTCTCTCTTCCCACTGATTAGCCAATTTTACTCACCTTTTCAGAGCAACTTTCAACTAATAAAGCCTGAATATTGTATTTCAAACCTTGACATTGTCATTTGTATTATGCACAGCCTAATGTTTTGTTTGGCTATTTTAAAGTTTTTTCTTGTCACAATAAATAGGTATTATCTCTGTTTATATTGTGGACAAAGGAATAATCTAATCCAAATGTTGCTAATATTTGCACAGCTCTAAATTGATGGACTTCTTTCTCTATCAAAAGTTTGTAATTCGAGGACTTAAAATTGTGTCCCTTTTAAGCTGCTTATTTTGCTCGGAGCTGGTATCTTGTTTAAATAAAATTTTAGAACATGCTTTCCATGTGACCTGGCTTGAGAGTTCTACTGCTTTGAATAACATTTCTGAATTGTTTAGATTTTTTTTAAACTTCTAAATGGGCATGTCAGCACCTGAAATAAATGAAGATGCTTTCTTTCTTTTAATGAAGAAATACTTTTCTAATGTTTTTCTGATACTGGGACTTATTCAGGATGAGGTTTATTTCCTCTGTGTTTTTGTTTGTTCTGTCCCTCCCCAAGTGTATTCACTAATTTGTTTGAGTGAATGGAAATATCCACAATGATTATTCTTTGTCCCATGGAAACTGTGAAAGGATATAATTACTGCAGATGGAGTTTGTCTCAATAGAATGGTGAAGTCATCCACTTTGTATTGAGAAAAGCGAAACTAGACAACTTTTTTTAAACTGGTAAGAAACCAGAATAAGTACATTACTCAAAGGAGACCTTAAGATATAGGAGCAGTATTAGGCCATTTGGCCCATTACATCTGCTCCACTATTTAACCATGATTGATATATTTCTCTACCCCATTCTCCTGCCTTTTTTCTCTGTAACATTTGTTCCTCTTACAAATGAAGAACCTTTTGTCTGTCTTAAGTGCACTCAGCGACTTGGCCTCCATAGCCTTCCGCAGCACGGACTCACTGCCCTCTGGCTGAAGAAATTCCTCCTCTTTTCAATGAAATGACCAACATCTTTTTTTTTCCATGTAGTGAGTATTTATGATCTGGAATGTATTGCCAGAGCATGTGATGGCAACATGTTCAGTTGAGGCATTCAAAATGGGAATGAGCTACAATTTCTAAAGAGACAAATTGCAGAGTTATGGGGAGAAGGAGGGAGAATGGAATTAAGTGAAATCATCTTTCAGAGAGCTAGAGAAGAGCTGATGAACTGAATGGCCTTGTGCACTTTACTGATTCTGAGATTCTTCATAATCCATGGACTCTGACTAATGCTTTGGGGAGTACAAATCTCACTAAGATTGCTGGTGTAAGTTAAATGTAATTAATCTGGAACCAAAAGCCATTTAGGTAATGGCAAGTGAGAAAGTTCTGAGTTCTGTGTATTGTTTTGCGGAGAGGGAAGCAGTGACTCCCTGACTGATCTGGTCTATATGCAGCTTCAGACCCACAGCAGTGTGGTGTCTCTTCACTGCCTTGTGAAATGGCCAAGCCACTGATTTGTATCAAACCACAACAAAAACAATAAGCACTGAAGTGAACAAGGATACAACTGCTTATCAGAGTGACTTGAATGCATCTCTCTGACTGACTGAGTTGGTAGAATCCCATCTCTGATGGACTGGCCCTGTGACTGGTGACAGGTGAACCCATAAGACCACAAGAAATTGGCCTATTGAGTCTGCTGCATCATTTGGTCATAGCTGATATGTTTCTCCAGCCCATTCTCCTGTCTTCTCTCCTAATCCTTAATACCTTCACCAATCAAGAACCTGACTATTTCTGCAGTAAATAAACTCAATGACTTTGCTGAAGAGTGCCCTGGAAGCCATGAATTCCTTCTGGCTGAAGAAACACTCCCTTATCTCTGCTCTAAAAGGTCATTGCTTCAGGCTGAGGCTATACCCTCAGGTCTGAGTCTCTCCATTTAGTTGAAACATCTTCACCACCACATCCATTCATCAGAAAACCTCTGACCTTGTGGAGGTCAGATCACTGATGTAACTGAAGATTGTTGGATCTAGGTGACTTTCATGAGGAGTTCTGACTGTGATGTCCTGAAACTGAGCGAGTGGCTTTCAATTACTACAATCATCTGCCTTTATGTGAAGTATGACTGTAACCAATAGATGCTCCTGATGAAGAGCTTATTGTCAATGGCAATTCTTCTGTTCTTCAGATGCTGCCTGATCGGCTGTGCTTTTCCAGTACCCCTCTCTCGACTGTAACCAGTGGAGTGTTTATCTCATGATTTCTTGTGATTTCTGTTTTTCTCATGTTCGCCGATACTGCAGCATGTTCTATTTTGGTGTCAAGGACATATTGCATCATGTTCTCCAGTATTCTGCTTGCTCACCAAGGTTATATCCAGACTGGAAGAAGACCATGAGCTGAGTGGCCTTGGCAGAGTCTGAATGAATATTAGTGTGTATATGTTTTATGGAAAATAAAAAGCATTGAAACATGGGAAGGGTTAAAACATGAAGACATCTGGCAATCTGGTCTGTGGAAGGCAGGATTGGATAAGAATAGTGAAATGCTCTTACACCAATTAGCAGAGTAAGGGTGAGGCTGAAAGATCACTATGGCAAGATGAGATAACCGTTAGTCAAGGTAGTCTCCCTGTTAAGTGTAATGGTGACAAGATTGGGACCATAAATATTTGGGACATGACATTAAGTATCTAATTAATAGTTAGCAGAGTCCGCTTGAGACAGGTGACTCTTGTAATAGATGGAATAGCTAAATATCTAATCATGACAGGTTTGTCTGGAATGGAAACTCACTGTAACAGGTGATAATAAATATCTAACTGTGACATTAGAATAACATTAAGTAGAATGAACAACTAAAGAGATAATGGGAACTAACATCACTGGTTTATTGTGTAGCTAGAGGGAGGTACTTTGATTAATATATTTGGACATGCTGATAAGGTAATAGAAACGTAATAAAGATTTTCAGCACTGATTTCATGATATCATCCATGTCCTTAATGTAGTGATGCTTCATTAGTATCTGGTTTCTCCAGAGACTCTGAATCAGGCAAATGACACAGCCTGGCACTACTGCACTTGGCTGACTCAATTTTTGTTCAAGAAGTTGCCATTTGAAACGATACAGGTAAGGATATGTCTTGTTCAGAAAAAAAGTAAATACCTAAAGGACGTGTAGAGTGCATGTAATTTCTATCTTTGTCTCTGATTTACAGCATTTGTAGTTCTCTTGGGTTTTTGCTTTTATTTTGTGATTTCATGGATGAGGTCCGCTTTCCCCTCTCAGTCCAAAGATGTGCAGGTTAGGTGAATTGGCCATGCTAAATTGCCCATAGTGTTAGGTGCATTAGTCAGAGGGAAATGGGTCTGGGTGGGTTACTCTTTGGAGGGTCGGTGTGGACTAGTTGGGCCGAAGGTCACCCAAGTCTCTGTAGCTTTCTGCAGTCTTTCTCCACTTAACAAAGAAGAGAGGAGCTGATTATTTAAAATGTGTAACCTCATTTTTCTACATTATATTTTATCTGCCAGCCTTTAGCCCACTAGCTTAACCTGTCTATATTCTCCTGGGCAGACTTTGTGCCATTTTTTTTTACCTGATGACTTTCCATGTATTTTTGTCATCCACAACTTGGCCACAGTGCATTCACTTTTTTCTCATCCAAATGATGAATGTAAATGATAAATGATTGTGGTCCCAGCACTGATCCCTATGGCACTCCATCTAGTTGTGGGTTACCATCCTGAAAACTTCCCTACCCCTCTCCAATTTCAATTCTTTTTTTTTTCCTTAGTATATTAACCTGGGTGGAGAATTCATTATCTCCAATACCAAGGTCTCTTGTAGTCTAATGTATGATATGTTATCAAATGTCTTCTCAAAAATCTTCATAGATGTTACCCTCGAACTTTTTTTTTGCAGGATTTCCACATCGAGACCATGCTGACTCTGCTTGATTCTATTTTTTTTTTTTACTGAATCTATCAGGCCCTTTTTTTGTACCCCTCTCTCCTTCACGTTCTCTGATTTAGACAACTATATCACTTTCCCTTATTTCTCCATGACTGAAGCCAACATTTCTTGTCATTCTTCTTGTACCCTTGCTAAGGCTTTGGCATTCTTTAAAAATTGGATAGCCTAGGCCAGTTGAAAACTCATGAATTGTAAATATTGGATGCTGGACTTCTCTTGGCTATTAATTGGGAAGGTGGCAAAATTCCATAATGAATGGGTTGAGTTATATCACTCCTCATTATCAATTCAGCATGACCTTAAAGAATAAGTATACATTTTGATAATGTACCCATGTCAGCACTGTCTAAATGTCCAGTACTATGTGTGGATTTGTTTGTTTTATTGTGAGCTAAGCAGATGTCTTGGAGATTCATTGTTAGTACTTGAGGAATTTTCATGCCCTCAATCCAATTTTTATTTTGTGTACATTAAGCCAAAATTAAAATAGATGTTCTAAAGTGTGCAATCCTATTCTGTCAATAGGCTCTGAAAGCTTGTGCATCCTTGGGTGCAAACCTTTTTTGTAACTGTATTTCTTTAGTTCACAAAGGAAGTCTTCTAATCTGTCTGCCGGCAGGCTGTTTGACAGCAATTACATGTCAGTTTAACAAGGTAAGCCAAGCAGATCAATCTGACGGTGAAGCTGTTGTGCTTAGCAGCTGCATCAAATTGGAAATAAATCAAGCTGTTTTTTTTTAGTATTTAACCACCACCACTTCCACCTCCCCCACCCCACCCAAACACCAATCCTATCAAGATATATCCGAGCACAATGCATAAATATATCTGGTCTCATACATCAGTAAATCAGATTATCTGCTCATTTACTGAACTACATTAGGTTGACTGGTCCCAGATAGATGGGCTGTGGTATCTTGGATTTGGGAAGAGAAGAAATAAAATTGAGATTTCTCATTTGTGCTTAGGAATTGCTGGAAAAGTTCAACAGGTCTGGCACAACTCTGGAGAGAAATTAGTTAACATTTCAAGTCGAGTGACCCTTCCTCAGAACAGATGCTGTCAGACCTGCTGAGCTTTTCCAGCAATTCCTATCTTTGTCTCTGATTTACATCATCAGCAATTCTTGAGTTTTTGCTTTTATTTTGTGACTTCATGGATGAGGAGACCCAAATCTGTCTATGCTCTAGCCTTCTGCTGTCTTTCTACATTATAAATAACATACAGCTCCTCTGTTCTTTCTGTCAAGTATGGTACCTCATTTTTCTACATTATATTTCATCTACCAGCTTTTAGCCCACTTGCTTAACATGTCTATATTCTCCTGTGAAGATTTTTGTGCAATTTTTACCTGTTGACTTAAAATGTATTTTTGTCATCCACAACTTGGCCGCAGTGCATTCACTTTTTCTTGTCCAAATGATGAATGTAAATAAGTAATTGTGGCCCCAGCACTGATCCCTGTGGCACTCCATTTAGTTGTGGGTTATCGTCCTGAAAATGTCCCCTACCCCTCTCCAATTCCAATTGTCTTTTCCTTTTCCTTAGCGAATCTTCCATCTAAGTTAATTCACTATCTCCAATACCAAGGACTCCTGAGTAGTCTGATATATGGTATCTTATCAAATGTCTTCTCAAATCTTCATAGATGTTGCCCTCAAAGAACATAATTTTTTTCAGCATGATTTCCAGATTGAGACTATGCTGACTCTGCTTGATTCAATTATGTATTTTGGTGTGCTTTACTATTGCATCCTTTATAATGGAGTGTAACATAGATTTTAAACTAACTGGCCTATATTCACCAGGTTTCCTCTTGTCATTGTCTCACCCCTTCCCATCTTTAGATGATCCCCCCCCCCCCCACCCCAACTCCCAAACCCTCTATTCTGGCGGCTTGAGCATTCCCAACTTTTTTGAGGTTTTCTTTCCCCATTTGTGACCACTCTTCAGCTGTTAAGTCCGAGGAATTTCCTCCTCAAACTGCCATGACCTCTTCATTTTCAACCTCTCTTAAAGCTTGCCACTGTCTGGCCATCTGCAGACAGAGTGTTTGGCCATCTGCCCAAATGTCATTTTATTTAGGTTGGTGTTGCAGTTTGCTCGGTAATGCTCCTTTTTGAAGCATTTTGGGACTTTTTAATTTTAATTTGTAACTGTGCCATAGAAATTCATGTTGTGGGTGACTCAATAATATTTACAATAATTTGCTCATGGATTGTCATTATTGCAATGTCACATGAAAGAAAATGACTGAAGCCTTGTTCAGATCATTGGACAAGGTTGTTTTAAACACGTCTTATTTTGAATGTGAAAATACATACTATTTAGGCAGTTGAAGTAGGATGTACCATACAGCTGTCTTTCTATTACAGAATACTTACCCCACATCGAATCCATGTTCAGGCAGTATAATCATTATGAACAATGTAAGGAATGATTTTTTAGAAACTCTAGGCAGGCAGCATAATGATGATTTCAGCCCTGTAAAAAGAAAATAACAACGAATAGATATTTTTCTTTCTCCACAATGCCAGTAACTATAGTGTAGGGAACTATAGTTTAAAGAATACCAAGATTAATGACTAGTTTGATGCTGCCTCTAGTTACTTTAGTTGCTTTTTGTATTATAGATTGCTATTCACACTACTACAGGCTACAATTCATAAGGGAACATTGGCTGCAAAATTTTTCAGCACCAACTGGTGGTCGGTACCCATTATGTCTAACTTATGTAACCTAGATTTGATTTTTGACAGAACATTTTTTTGTTTATGAAATTCTGAGGTACTTGTCTTGTCCTAATGCCTCATTGACTTTGATTGAGATGAATTGTACAAAAGCATTATCGAAAGAGGAGTGAGCATTACTCTCTCTGCTTTCACAGAATTATAGGGTTTTGACTCTGTGAAAAGAAAAGTGTGTGTGTGTGTGAAGAGACGTTCGTTTCCTGACAACACCAGTGGATGTTCCACATGAAATACTTAATTATTGTAATGAACTTGAAAGAAGTTGTCACCAAAATTTGGCATTTTAATCCAGTCTTTGAAACAATTGAAGGAAATAGGTAGCGCTCACTTAGTATTTCCTGTTCTGCTTCCACTTCATAGCATAAACAAAGTAGAACTTTTCCATGCTTGAGAATTTTTGTTGGCTTTGCATACATGTCCATTTTTGATTGATATTCGTAGCTCTAGTTTTGTCTAAAACGCTACTTATTTCATTGTAGTAGGAGCTCCACAATAAAGTTATGAATAGAATCCTGCACATTTGTTTATTGCTTAAATACACACAAAGAAATTCAGAATGAACAGGTGCGATCTGTGTGGAGATTGTGTGCATGATCTGACTCTAATTCTATTCATTTTTCCAGTCTTTGAACATCTTAGCCTTGGTCTCATAACAAGACGGTGTTTCCTCTAAGAAGACATAAATTTAAAAATTGATGTCAAGTGTTTAACTCAATGGAAAATTAATGCACTATTTGCCTTGTTTCTACTGCCACTTTTTGTTTAAAGTATCAAAAATCTCCTAACGTTCGACTGACCTGTTGAACTATATTTAGTGGCATTGGGGAGGATCTTGTGAATACTTTGTGTTTTTCTTCCAGTAGTGTTGTAGAGCCTGTTGTATCAACATAACAAGCAGACAATGGCATTCTTAAATAATGCCACTGTCGAGTATACTGCGCTGGAGCTAGGCAATGTGCTTATTCCTGGAGTGGAGTATGAACTTGCAGTCTTCTGACTTGGAGACAATGATGCCTACTAAACTGACCATTCAGTTGGATTGTGATCATGGATAACTCTGAATCAGCTTCACTGTCTGCACACTTGGGGGGGAAAAATGAATTTTGTGCTTCTGGCATGGAGCCATGTTCTTCGAACTAAGTACTCAAGAAGAGTGTGCATTATCATGGAAACGCTGCACCTCTAAATGCTTCACAGCTAATGAACACTTCTCAAAGTTGTCTTTTGTGTAATGAGAAGGGACATTAATCTGCATCTCATCTGAAAGGTAATACTTCTGATAGGACAGCACTTTCTCTTTACTGTACTGGGATGTTGGAATGGAATCTACCTTGAAATCTGTGGGATGGGAGATGATTCCACAACATTGGAAAAAGTTACTTTCCTCCCCAAAGCTTTATACCAAGGATAAGTGGCTAGTGATAAGTGGTGATAACCTACAGACGTTTGCCTACTCAAGTCTTTATGCTGTTTATAACTGGGGCTTAAACACCAGGGCAAAAAAAACTAATTTAAGATGCCAGCGTTATCTTTATTACAGGATTTATTTTACAAATTGGTCTTGGAATGCTTTGTTTTAATCCCATGAATGAATATTTTCTCACTGGAGCCCTTTATTTGGTTAATTGATGAGCTTATGTACTGATCTTTAGAAGCTATTAGGGGACTTTCTCACTTAACTATGACTAGTGTTAAGCATTTGAGCTGAACTTAAATACTGCTGTGTATTTGCTATCGAACTTGTAGTTGTTTTTGTCATGTCCAGATACTGCATTATTCTCTTCTGGAGCTGTGTGCCTGATGTTTACTGGGATTGTAATGTCCCTTTTATGCAATCTACTCAAATCCAGGACAAGTTAATAACTCACTGAAACCTGTTTCGGTACTTACTCCCAGCTCCTCTTGCAAAGATTATCCCCTGACCACCTCAGCTTTGAACACTTCTTCTCAATGAGGAAATACTGGGGCCAAGTCCCATTCCAGACATTTGGCACAGAATTGTGGTTCATGTTGTGTGCAATGTCCGTACTGAGGGAGTGCTGCACCATCTTTCAGTGGAGACATTGACCTGAAACCCCATATGCCTTCCTCAGTAAGCACCGAATTCTAAAGCACTGTTCATTAATCAGTGGAGTTCTCCTGGTGTTCTCACCAACATCCAGCAACCAACCAACATCTTGATTTACATGGCATATACGCGATAACTTGTTTTCAAGTTTGCCTTGAATATCCTGGGCACAAATAGAGTCATAGATGTACAGCATGGAAACAGACTTTGTCTATTTATCCTATCCATGCCCCTCATAATTTTGTAAACCTCGATTAGGTCACCCCTCGGCCTCCGCTCCAGGGAAAACAGCCTCTGCCTGTTCAGCCTCTCCCTATAGCTCAAATCCTCCAACCCTGGCAACATCCTTGTAAATCTTTTCTGAACCCTTTCAAGTTCCATAACATCTTTCCGATTAGGAAGGAGACCAGAATTGCATGCAATATTCCAACAGTGGCCTAACCAATGTCCTGTACAGCCGCAACATGACCTCCCAACTTCTGTACTCAATACTCTGACTAGTAAAGGCAAGCATGCCAAATGCTTTCTTCACTATCCTATCTACCTGCGACTTCACTTTCAAGGAGCTATGAGCATGCACTCCAAGGTCTCTTTGTTCAGCAACACTCCCTAGCACCTTACCATTAAGTGTATAAGTCCTGCTAAGATTTGCTTTCCCAAAATCCAGCACCTCTCATTTATCGGAATTAAACTCCATCTGCCACTCCTCAGCCCATTGGCCTATCTGGTCCAGATCCTGTTGTAATCTGAGGTAACCCTCTTCATTGTCCACTAAACCTCCAATTTTGGTGTCATCTGCAAACTTACTAACTGTACCTCTTATGCTCGCATCCAAATCATTTATGTAAATGACAAAAGGTAGAGGACCCAGCACCGCTCCTTGTGGCACTCCACTAGTCACAGGCCTCCAGTCTGAAATACACCGTGGGCGGCACGGTGGCACAGTGGTTAGCACTGCTGCTTCACAGCGCCTGAGACCTGGGTTCAATTCCCGCCTCAGGCGACTAACTGTGTGGAGTTTGCACATTCTCCCCGTGTCTGCGTGGGTTTCCTCCCACAATCCAAAGATGTGCAGGTCAGGTGAATTGACCATATTAAATTGCCCGTAGTGTTAGGCAATGGGTAAATATAGGGGTATGGGTGGGTTGCGCTTCGGCGGGTCGGTGTGGACTTGTTGGGCCGAAGGGCCTGTTTCCACATGTTTCCAATGTATTCTAATCTAATCTAAACCCTCTGTCTTCTATCTTTTGAGCCAGTTCTGTATCCAAATGGCTAGTTCTCACTGTATTCCTTGAGATCTAACCTTGCTAATCAGTCTCCCATGGGGAACCTTGTCAAACGCCAACTGAAGTCCATATAGATCACATCTACTGCTCTGCCCTCATCAATCCTCTTTGTTACTTCTTCAAAAAACTCAACTTTGTGAGACATGATTTCCCACTCTCAAAGCCATGTTGACTATTCCTTATCAGTCCTTGCCTTTCCAAATGCAGGTGCATCCTGTCCCTCAGGATTCCCTCCAACAACTTGCCTACTGCCGATGTCAGGCTCACTGGTCTATAGTTCCCTGGCTTGTCCTTACTACCGTCCTTAAACACGTTTGCCAACCCCCAGTCTTCCAGCACCTTACCTGTGACTATCAATAGTACAAATATCTCAGCAAGAGGCCCAAGCAATCACTTCTCTAGCTTCCCACAGAGTTCTCAGGTCTTGGGGATTTATCCACCTTTACCCATTTCAAGACATCCAGTACTTCCTCTTCTGTAATCTGGACACTTTTGCAAGATGTCACCATCTATTTCCCAACTGTCTGTATCTTCCATGTCCTTAATGATCCTGTAGTATGTATTTTCCAGTAAAGTGCCAGCCAAAGATTTATATTATACACTTCATTCTGTTTCAGGGCTGATTTGCTTCCTTGATTGGAACCTAACCACAGTCGAGGCTGTGTTTGAATCTTCCAAATAAGATTGCACTATTCCTATTGCGTTGAATGATAACACAACTGACATTTCTTGTTACTGTTTCTCATTATTTGTTTCGAACCAAATTTTGATGCAATTAGTCATCTAACTTGCATTCAACAATATTCATTTCACAATCCAATCTAAATGATAGTAAACCGGTTAGTTCTACCAATGTTTATTTTTCTTTCCATTTCATTTGGCTGTAGTTTCCCCTAAAACTATTATTTGGATGACTCCTTTTCCTATCTGCTGGCATTTTTAGCCTACCAAAAGCACATGCGCCATTCGTCCTGAACTCTTGACTGACCACCAAATAAGCAGTCTGACGATCGAGGTACAAAACTCTCTCTAAACATTGGGAAGAGCAATGCCATCGGTAGGTCTCTCATCCTGTTACTTAATTACACATTTAAAATCTTTGTCAAGCCTCAATTTGGGAACATCCAGGAGCAAGAATAGGCCTCTTAGTTTATTAAACCAATTCCACTGTTCACTTCAATCATGGCCAGTTGTCCACTTGTCCATTCACTTCAAAGTCATTTTTATTTTATTCACATATATCCCAATATCCTTTTTTTTGTCATTTAGTATTTAGAAATCTGTCAGTTTCTACTTTAAACTTGATGACTGAGCTTGCATAGTTCTTTGGGGTTGAGAATTCTTAGGTTTCTGAAATCAGTAAGTGATTCTCCTTGTTTCACTTTAAAGTTACTTCTCCCCCTTTTTTTTAATTTTGAAATTATCTGCTGGTTTTAGACTCACCAACCAGGGGAACAACATTATCTGCATCTATTTTATCGATTGAAACCTATGAAATACTAAAATGAGATTATCTATTGTGCTTTGAAACTTCAGTTTGCTAATCTCTTTTCAGAGCACGATCTTGCCATCCTGGGTACAAGTCTGCTGAGCCATGGCCTTTGTTAAACTCATTGTATGGCAATCGCATCTTTTTAGGTAAGGGGACCAAAATTGCACACAGGACTCCAGGTGTGGTGGAACCATATTCCTGATAAATTGCAGCAAGGCTTTGCTACTCCTGTATGCAAATTCTGTTGTGATAATGGATTAATCTTCCTAACTGCTTGCATGTTGGCTTTCATGACCTTATTGACAAGGATTCCCTGGTCCCTTTTTTGTGCATCTACACTCTTTAACCTCATACATTAGGAAATACTCCATACATTTCTTACTCCCTACCAGTGGATAACCATGCATTTTTCACATTCTATTGCAACTGTCATGTTTTTTGCCCTTTTGTGAAGTCTGTTTTAAAGCATCATGAAGCTTTTTTTTTAAATATCATTCTCTCAACTCCATCTTTGTCATGTCCCAGACTTGAAAACATTTATTTGGTCCCCATATAAAAGTCATTGATGTATATAGTGAGCTGCAGGGGCCCTCGATATTGATCCTTGCAGTATCCAACCAGTCACCGTTTCCATAGTGGAGGCAAGTTCAATCAAAGCAGTCAAGGGCCCAGAGGATAATTATTCAAATAGGAAATTAGTTGGAGGGTTTCAGAAAGAAAAACAGATTGACATGAATTTTACACTCTATTTGAGGAGTCGGTATGAACACTGGACTTAATGGCCACTTGTGCTGTAACAATTGAGTTTTTTTTTTTCTGAATTATGCTCATTGACAAAAGGATGCAAGGTACCCTCTAATGATTTCAAAGCTTTGAAATTTGTTGCTGGTGACACGTAAGGATTAATAACGGTCAAGATGTTCAATATCGATAAAATCCAGAACCCTTTCCATCTATTAACAAGTACAGACTCTAGCCCTGTGGGAAAGAATTATCCTCTGTCTCTCATTCATGTTTTACTAGTTCCTGATTTTGCTCAAGTGTGCAGTTTAAGTGAAGTATTACAATTGTGTGTATTCTTTTTTGGCTTGTGTGATCATGTGAAAATGGAGCAATGACTTTGTTTTAACTTTGGGTGAATTAAGTGACCAGTTTATTAATACGTTAAATTAGGTACTCCTTACCATGTTTTGAGGATGCTTATATTTTCTTTGCCGATTTGTTGTGTGGTTCTCGTTATATCAGCTGGTTGTTGGTTTGCAAGGGGAGACCAGGTTTGTGCTCCAGTTTGTAACTTAGCATGTCTTAAAGGATAGAGAAAGGAACTTTCCATCAAAATAATAAATTTGCACCATAACACTTGTGCATAATCAACGCTGTTGGGGACCACTTCTAAGAACTAAGCATGTAGTTTGCAGTAGTAAAGAGTTTGGGATGATTTTTTCCAAATTCCGTCCTAATCAGGAAGTTACCTGATGTCTGGAATCTTGTGGACTGCATATTTTCAAATTCTTGATCTATTTTCCAAGGGAAGTGAACATTTTCCACTTCTTTTTAAATATCTGTGCTTACCTAGATGAGCATACTTTCTGATTTGTGTGCTCACTACATTCAGTTCAAATAGATGGCACTCATGTTTTTGAGGGGCTTTGTCAAATGGCCACTGATGTGTGAAACTTGATGCTGTCACATTTGTGGCAACAGGGTGGTTCCCCATTGCCTTCTCCTGACTAGTTGTTATTTCTACCTGTTTTACCTCTTTCCACCAACCCCAACCACTTCAAAGATTTTTCCACCTTGTGTTTTCTCCTTTGTTTTGGTTCTGGTCACTCTTTTTTATGCATTCAAGTTTTAGGGGTTTTTCCCAGATTTTTTTGAGGAAAAGGTCTAATTTTGATTCGACTCCTATCGACCTTCCAAAGAAGCTGAGGTTTTCCTTTTTTGTTTTGTGGAGGGCAGTGGGTGGGGTAGGCTGGTCTAATTTGTCTTAGTCAGCCACTGAAGAGGAGCATGTACCTGGATTACAGCAGAAAGCATAAGGTGTAGAAACAGGCTACTCTGCCTAATAGTTTATTCATGCATTCATACAATTCCGCTCCACTCGAGTTTCTCTTCTATGCTGTTTCATCTAAACTTAACAGCATTGTTCTATTTCTTTGCGCTGACCTAACTTCCCAAAATTAGATCAGCTGTTTTCCTCAACTGTCTCTCCTTGTGGTGGCAGATTCCACATTCTTGTTCCTCTGGATAAAGATATTTTTCCTAGCACTTAAAAAAAATTCTCCTCCATTTTAACAGTTTTGCATTTATGACCTCCAGTTTTGGACTCCCAATTTATGGAATGTCTTACCTTTTTCTATCCTATAATATGCTTTACTATTGAAAAGAACATTTTTGGGTTACCCCTTGGTCGTCTAAGTTCTAGAGAAATAAACCCCAGCTTGTCAAGCTCCTTTTGCTATTTTAACTCTATGCTGGTGCCATCTCATAAATCATCTTCTCTCCTTCAATGTCTCTACATCCTGTAGCAGGTATCACACTTGGTGTGTAATAGGTCACCTTTTTGTGCTGAACTAACACAGGGAGCAAAATTGTGCAATATATTGCCATTGATTTAGGAGGGGAATTGATGGTTACATGGAAAACACAGGAAAATGGCCATGATGAATGTTTGATCAGCCTGTTGAATGACGGAGCAGGCTCAAGGGCCGAACAGCTTACTCCTGTTCCTGTTTCTTTTTTCTATGATTTTGGAGATGCCGGAGTTGGACTGGGGTGCACAAAGTTAAAAATCACACAACACCAGGTTATAACCCATAGTCCAACAGGTTTAATTGGAAGTACTAGCTTTCGGAGCACCGCTCCTTCTTCAGGTGGCTGTGAAGGACACAATTGTAAGGCACAGAATTTATAGCAAAAATTTTCAGTTTGCTGTAACTGAAATTATACTTGATTGTCTGTTGAGTCTTTCATCTGTTCAACTACCATGATAGTTTCACTTCTTATGTAAATCACAAAACCTTTTTTAAAAACGTTGCATTCTCAGGTTAGCTGTAACAATTGGTGTTAGCTCAACAATATGCTTCAATGAATGTTATTTCAAGCAGAATATTTAGTGTAGAACATTCATTGTTTGGAATCCTTTAATATCTTTATGCCAGACTATCTTTTCTACAAAGCAAGTTATCTTTAAAATGCTCTTATTTTAACTATTTCCAATACCTCACCACAGTACCCGAAGACTAATTCTCAGACTGAGTCTTGCAAGTCAAACATTATGATAATACTAAATGTTTTACACTGCAGTTCTTTGGCACTTCTTTTTCTTACAGTTTGAAGACTGATTTTCTCTCCCTCTCTCTCTCTCTCTCTCTCTCTCTCTCTCTCTCTCTCTCTCAGCACTAGCAGAGTTATCACTGTTGATTAAAGTGAATGATGTATTATTTTACAAGCATTTTGGGGAAAACGGTTGAAGCAAGTTGGCAATAAACACTGGAGTGTTATTTGAGATGAGAGAATAGGAAGGCCGCTTTATTTTTGAGCCACACCACTGTGCCCAGTTCTGCTTTTGTCTTGTGAAAGAGATGAGAAAGATAGAGTAAATGTCTCAGATTCAAAGACCCTTCGAGGTAAGGGACAAAAAGGATGCAGTTACATTGCTCAGTCTCGCCTATCTTGATCTCTCCTCTAATATGACAGAGAAACTAAGTCAGATGACCAAATACTTAGCAAACTGGAAAGAAGGAACAAATCTGCAGTGAGGGGGAAGTAAAGACTTGCCAACATCTTAGAGTATTTATAATGTGGGACTTTTTAATTACCTAAAATATAAACTGATATTGGTAGTGAAAGGGGCAGTAAGGAGCAAGTGTTCAGAGATGGTGTCCAGGAGAACTTCCTGTAGCAACGTATCCAGTCCATCAAACAAGGATGTACTGTTGAACCTAGTTCTTGGATATGAATCCTCTAAATGAGGCAAGTGTTTGTCAATTAAAAAGGCTGAGGCACAATGTTCACTGTATGTATGTTTTTTTAAATGACAAAGTTGAAAAATGACCAGACAATCCTAAGTAAGAAAAAAAAAATGAGTTGACGGCAATCCAACTTAAATAGGAAAGAATGGAGATGGGCAGGATAGACTGCCAATGAAAAGTTGGTGGGAGAAACTGAACAATGGGCAACCTTCAAAGTGGAGATGGTTTGGGTACAGTTGAGGTACACTCACTCAAATGGGAAAGGTAGAACAAACAAATCCAGAGTTCCCTGGATGACAAAGTAGATAGAAATTGAGATGAAGAGAAAGATGTCAGGTAGAAAATTATAACTGAGACCCAAGAGGAATACAGAAGGTTCAGAGGGGATGTGACAATGAATAATGAAGCAACGAGTGATTGAGAGACTGACTAACCTGAAGAGCAATCCTAAAGTCTTCTAATTGTATAAGCGACAAAAATAGAAACAGTAGGGCTGATTATGGACCAAAAAGTGAATTTACATATGGACCATGGGGGATGCTGAAATATTAAAATAATACTTTTTATTGCTCTGAATGAAGGAGGTAAATGTTAGGTAATGATAGAGCCAAAACTGTTATTAGAAGGGCTCAAAATTGATAAGGAAGATGTGTTTGATTAAACTCTTGCCAGCTTGCAGCATCAAGACAGTAGCACCTGATGAGGTGCATCCGAAGATACTGAGGAAAGTGAGTGTAAGTTGGAACACTGGCCATAAGCTCTGAGGGGAAGGCAGAAAACTGGAAATTTGCACACCATTTTTGTTTTCAAGCATACGCATAAAACCAACAAATGAGAGACCAGTTGGATTTTACTGTGATTGGGAATCTTCCTGAAATAATTATTCAGGATACAGTTAGCTTGTCATGTGTAAAAATAAATTAATTAGGAACAGCCAGCGTGGCATTCCAAGAAGATATTGCGTTAACTAACTTATAGAATCATAGACCCCCTACAATGTGGAAAAAGGCCATTTGGCTCTGAGTTTGCAGTGACCCTCAAAAGAGCATCCCGCCCAGACCCTATAAACCCACATGTCCCATGACAAACCCACCCAGCCTACACATCCCTAGACACTACAGGGCAACTTGGCATGGCCAATCTACTTAACTAGCACATCTTTCCACTATGGGAGGAAACCAGAGCACCTGGTGGAAACCCATGCACATGAGGAAAACATGCAAACTCCACACACTGTCACCCAAGGTTGGAGTTCAATCCAGGTCCCTGAGGCAGCAGTACTAGCCACTGAGCCACTGTGCTGCACAAATCTGCTGGAGGTTTTGAAAGAACAACAAGGTTAAAGGTACTGCTGTTGATGTGGTGTATGTGGACTTTGAAAACTTTCTCAATTCAGTGCAACACATTACAAGGTTATTGAACAAAAGGGAGTGGCAAGGTGTACGATATTAGCTGAGTGATAGGAAACAGCTGAATGGATTTCAGGCTGGAGGAAGATTTATAGTAGAGCTTAACAGCAGTTTGTATTGCAACCATTGCTTTTCTGGATGTATGTTAATCTAAAAACCATTGTGGGCAGAATGGTTTTTAAAATTTGTAGACGTGAAATCTACAAGCTGTGTAGATTTAGAGCAGGAAGTGTAGAACTTCAAGTACATGACAAGTGGGTGGATAAAATGTTCCCCGATTCGTCACATGAGCATTCTTCATCAAATACTCACGGAGAAACTAAGTCAGATGACCAAATACTTAACCAAGAGGAAGATTTGAAGATGTGCTTGGAAAGAGACATTGAGAGGTGCAGGAAGGATATGCCAGGCTTGGGGCCTTTACCACTGAAGACATGGCCATCAATAGTGGAGCAATTATAATGAGGATTCATGAGAGATCTGAATTAGAGGAGCAGAGTTTCCTTGAGTATGATCGATTGGAGTTCATAGATTTGTGGAGGACCAAGCCCATGGAGGGCTTTGAAAACCAGAATGACAATTTTATCATCAAGACATTGGCTCCCAGTCAAAGCAAATGTAGGTCAGTGTGCACAGGGTTGATGGGACTCAGAGTTAGCATGGAATAGAGTTTGGATGACCTCCACTTTAGAATGTGGGCATGCAACCAGGAATGTGTTCAGAATGGTTGAGTCTTTACACATACAAATATAAATGATGTAGATGAGCAGTTCCAGGTATAACCAAAAGAAATGCCAGACTTGTGACCATTCTAAAAAATGCAGAACATTTTATTTGCTAAATAGAAATAAATTATATTGACATTTAATCAACCATGGTGGAACATACCTGGGGTAGTGGCACTTGACTGTGTGTACCTTTTGGCCCAGAGGAATGGACACTATCCAGTGACCCAAGCCCTTAAGTGTATCCATCCAGTCAAGCTGTGCAGTCCTGCCACATTGAAACATGAAAGGGACTGGACAATAAGAAACCAGGTGGAGAAGGTGGCTTCACAAATACCCCCATCCTCAATGATGAGCGCCCAAAACATTGTCCTTTTCTTATTTTTATTCTACCACAGTATTTCCAGCCATCTTCAGCCAGAACATTGAGTGGATGATCCATCTTGGTCTACTCCTGGAACAAACGCTATTACAGATGCTAGTCTTCAGCCAATTTGAATTGTTCAATAAGTTATTGTGAAACTATTGAGCAAACTGAATACAGCAAAGGCTCTGGGCCCTGATAACATTTGTCCTGCCAAAGACCTGTGTTCCTGAAATAACCGTACCCTTGGCCAAGCTGTTCCAGTACACCTACAACACTGCTGTGTACTAACAATGTACAAACTTGCCCAGGTATGTCCCATACACAAGAAGCAGCACAGGTAGAAGCTGGCCAGCTTCTACCTCATTGGAAGTTGATCTCAACCTTGGGATCAAGAATTACCAACTCTAACTGCCTGCTCACTATTTCTCAGCTTGAATGTTGTTTGAGGTGCACTTTTTACTCCTGACCGCATTGTAGTCCAGGTTCAAATAGGGATGTGAGTGATAATTTGACAAGACTTATTGGACTGGGGTACGAATGAGTTCTTGGCAAATTCAGCCAATAGGAATGGAAGTTGGCTGGCTGGGAGCAAGTGGCAAAGTATTTCTCTGGTTGAAGTCATAGCTAGCATGAAGGCTTTGATTTGTTGAAGGGCGATCATCTAGGTCCAGGATGTTGCTATGAGTTCTTTAGGAAAGATGATTCAGGACCAGTCAATTTCAACTGCTTCATTAATGACCTTCACCTCTGGAGATCCCTTTTAGTCTTTCCTCTGTCTACAAGGCACAAGTCAGGAGTGGGATGGAATATTCCCCACTTTGAGTGCACCTCAAACAACATTCAACTCTATACAGTCCAGGACAAAGCATCCCATCTGGATTAGCACTTCCACCTTCCACATTTACTGTCTGCTCCACTGGTACACCATGGTAACAGTGAGAACCAGCTATAGAATGCAATGCAGTAACACTGTCTTTCTCACTCCTTATTAGATAGCAGCTTCCAACCTTGCAGCCTCTTATGAACTAGAAGAACAAGGACTAATGTGAATACCATGTTCCCTTTAAAGTTACATACCAAAACAAATATTCCTACAAGCTGTGTGGGTGTAGAGCGGCACAAAAGCCTGAAAGGTGCTGCCAGTCATTGTTAACAAATGTGCATGCAAAACAAAGTAAATGGAGTTTGCAGTGGAAAAACCAGCTATACAAAAGCTTAGTTTTAGAGGGTAAATTGATCCTGACTCTGCTGTTCTCCCAGCATCGCTAGATCAATCTTTGTATGTCCTGTCCTGGACAACCCTGCGTGTCTGTATCCATGCTGTGCAGCCTGCACTGGTTCAAGACTGCTCACCATCTTTTCAAAAGACTCTAATGTCTGCAGTATATGTTGGGTTGTTGCTAGTTTGTCACATTCCAGTCTTTCCTCTTTATCCTTTAGCTCCATCTCATTCACATGTGTTCTTGATGTTACAACATTTTGAAAGGTATGATATCGGATGTAATGGACTCATATCTGTACTTCAATTTGCCAATTTATATTTGTAAATACATTGCTCTTAAATTATGCTGTTCTTGAATTTGGTAACCTTTTAAAATTGTTTTAAGCCTATTGATTTGTTTAGAAAAATTACAATCTGCTTTGTAAACTGATCTTGAGCTTTTTACTCCTGAGATTTGAAAGTTTGATTCTATTTGTTCCCCTGTGACTGAAGATTGATTGACTGACTGACTGTACTAGAGAATGGCTTATTAAAAGAATCTGATATTGTAATTTTGTGGAACAGTGGTGCTGGAAGCCAGACTTGAATCGAGGTGCCAATGTGACATTTAACAATTGTCAAACTGCACTTTTTTCAAAACTTATTACAGAAAGGGTGAGTAATCATTACCTTTTCTAATAATCTACCTTTGTTTGCTATGAGCTGCTAATGAGTGAATATAGGTACAAGAATGGCTTGTTAACTCTTTCCAGTGAAGAGAAAACTATTTTAACGAGATATAGAGGAACCTCGATTATCCGAAGGACACAGGTGGGGAGTATTTCATTCGGTTTTTAGCCAAATATTGGGACCTTGCAATCTTGCCAGATAATCTGATAATCAAATGCCAGATATTCAAGGTTCCTCTGTATATGCTATTTTAGTTATTCATAGAATCCCAATTGCATGGAAGTAGGCCATTCAGCCCATCAAGTCCACACTGAGCCTCTGAACATCATCCCATCCAAACCCATCCCCCGACTCTATCCCTGTAACCCTGCATTTCCCATGGCGAATCCACGTGTTCTGCATATTCCTGGAGACTATGGGCAATTTAGCCTGGCTAGTCCATCTAACCTACATATCTTTGGACTGGGGGAGGAAATCTGAGGAAATCCAGACAGACAGACAGACAATTGCCCGAGAGTGGAATTGAACCCAGGTCCCTGGTTCTGTGAGGCAGTGATGCTAACCACTGAGCCACCATGCTCAGTGTTTTAGTTCCTCTTTAAATATCCTGTTTTAGTCATGAACAGGCCAAGCCAGAGTCTCCATGTCATTGTCACATTAATGTATGAACAGTAGTGGCTCAGACTCTAATATTATTTTCCATTTGGCACAAGGTTTTAACACTGCCCAGCCATGTGCTCAGTGATTTTTAAGTCAAAGGTCAATGCTGCAATGACTTGTTACGAAGCTGAAAGAGTGTGTTCACTTTTAAGGTAGTGTTTTCTGAATTTAACATTCAGTCACAGCTGCCAAACAGAATAACTAAAGAGAGGGGCTGTTCCAAAATACATATGTATTAATTGGCTGTTAAACAAATAGCTGAGGTTTGGTTGTTGTTTTCACTACAGTTCAAATTTAACCAATTAATTTAAATTATGCCCAAGATATTAAAACCCAATTGAGTTTGAATTTACTGCATTGACAACATCAGACCAATGGGAGGGAACAATGTTGGGGTGTATAAAACCAGGGCACTTTGAAAATTGGTCAGAGCAATTGCCAACAAACAGCAGAGCAACTGTCATAGAGCCAGAGAACTAACTGGCCATCTAACATCTTTCTCTAAGAAATTAGAAGGTGCTATCTATCAAAAGGTAGCTATTTTTCCTGTAAAAGCAGTAAAAAGTAAGATCACCCAGGGAGATCAGCAGATGGTAGGCTGAAGACAGCGGAGAAGACTGAGACTGTGTGGACATGAGATGAAGTCAATGTTTAATAATTGTTCTGCTGGGAAAATTTGTTGTTCTTTAAATAATGGAAAGTACGAGTTCTCTTTCACTCCCTCACAGTTTTAACCGATTATGAGGTGAGGTGAGCTTTTCTGAGTGTTTTGGTTTTAATTAACAGAGGCGTTTGTCCTCTGCATTGTAACACAGCAGATGATATCCGTATCCTGAAGTTGTGTGCCACGTTCGTCCTGATCAATTAAAGAAATTTGGATAATGATTCCGTATTCAGAAACAAAGTTTGGTTTAGTGGAACTCTCCAATATTGTGTGGCAATAAATATTTCTCAGATGATCCTGGAGGCTTTTCCTATCAGCAGAGTCATATCCAGTGCCCCATGCACACAGTAATAATTAATCTGACACTAAGGTCACCTTGCTACAGCAGAAGAAAGAATCTGTACAACTGGCCTTTCAAAAAAGGAGTGTGTCTTTCTGACTGAATACAGAGCAGCACAGAACAGTTTGTGGTTCGAAGGTCAAAGATTTCAACATTCTGACAGAAGAGAAGTCATCTGAGGAAATGAGGATTTAAGGCAGGTGTGTATCTCTTATCAAAATTGTCTCTTTTTTAAACTTCTACTAATGTTACCTCACTTTATAATTGGCATAAATCAGCATCCATTTGTAAAATTATCCAAAGTGATGCTGACTGTACTGTGGGTGCACCATTCAAACCACCTCAGCCTTTTTTAAAGTCTTCGCTCCCTTACCTTTTGATTTTGCATGGTTTTTCTTCAAACGACCAAGGCAGGAAAGCACAGATGTATTTGAGCACAAAGTAACTAAAAGTCTACTCCTAAGGAAAGAGAATCAATGTCGAGTTTTGAACATACTAATATTTCAACATGGCACTGCTAAACATTTTGACTTGACGGCATTCGTAGCTGGCTGTGTCTTGAGTCAATGCAGCTGCCATTGTACAACACATGGTGTGGGTTTTGCTTGTTTATTTTAGCCTCCGGTTGCAACTGAGTCTGTATTCAGTCATGAGTTTACACTTTTTTCCTAATTTCTGCCCCCCTTTCTTCATCCCCCCCCCACGAACCCTACAGTGGGTCCTGGGCTAGTTCAAGCATTTTTCTTTATCCACACACGAATCTACACATTACTAGGCTAACTTGATCCTGGAGGCAATTAATACACAAACTGGACGCTTTAACTCCCCCCTCCCATTCTGCCAAGGACATACAGGTCATGGGCCTCCTCCCATTGCCAAACCCTAACCATCTGATGCTTGGAGGAAGAACGCCTCATCTTCCATCTTGGGACACTGTAACCACACGGGATCAATATGGGTTTCCCCATTCCTTCACCCCTTCTTCCGCCCCCCCCCCCCCCATCCCATTCCCAACTCTGCATCACCCTCTTGAACAGTCCTACCTGTCCATCTTCCTTACCACCTATTTGTTCCACCCTCCTCTCCGACCTATCACTTTCATCCCCCCCCACCTTCATCTGCATATCTCATTCCCAGCCCCATCCCACTCCATTTATCTCTCAGCCCCCTTGGGCCACAAGCCTCATTCCTAATGAACGGCTTATGTCCGAAACCTCGACTCTTGTGGTCCTTGGATGCTGCTTGACCTGCTGTGCTTCTCCAACACTGCACTCTTCAACTCTGATCTCCAGCATCTGCAGTCCTCACCTTTCTTCAAGCTGAATGGTTTGCTTGCGTACACCCTGAACAACACAGTAGTTAGCAAATTTCTGTTGTTTTTCTTTTAACTGATCACCACCTCTGCGGAGACCGATTTAGCTTGCTAGCAAGGCTATTTGAATCCTTTCTTCCTCCTCTTTTCCGTCCTATTCCACAAGTTAGCTACAGAATTTTGACCTACCATGCAGTAATGATGGATGTTCAATTTTTGGGATGGTATGAATTTCAAGGAAGTTTAGAGATGATTGTGTTCCATGCAACTGTGATACTTTCTCCCATAGATTATGGAGATGCCATTGAAACCTTAGAAAGTTGTTGTAGTGTACTCTGCAATCAGTGTTTGTTGTGTTTTATTCACCCATGTGATGTTGTCTTTGCTGGCTAGACCATCATTTATCTACCAATCCCAGATGCCCTTGAGGGTGGTGGTGAGCTACCTTCTTGAACTACATCAGTCCATTTTCTTTAGGTACATTCACAATGCTTGGGAGGGATTTCCAGTGACATTGAAAGGACATCAAGTTACACACTCGTACTACTGAGTGTCAGTGGTGGAGGGCTTGGTGTGATGTCGTGCCAATCAAATGGGGAATTGTCCTGGATGGTATCCATCTTCTCAAATGTTGATGGAGCTGTACTCATCCAGGCAAGTGGGGAGTATTCCATGGACATTCCTGACTTGTACCATGCAGATGGTGGATAGGAATTGAGTTACTTGCTGCAGTATCCTAGCATTTGACCTGCTCTTGTAGCCATTGTTTTTGTGGCTGTTCCAGTTTAATTTTCTGGTCAGTGGTAACCCTCAGGATGTTAGCAGTGGGAGATTCCGTGATGGTAATGCCATTAAATTTCAATTACAGTGGTTGGATTATGTATTTGTAAGTTTGCTTGCTGAGCTGGTAGGTTCGTGCTCAGGCATTTCTTCACCATGCTAGGGAGCATCATCAGTGAGTCTCTGATACCCTGCATGCACATGCACGCGCACACACATACACATGTTTGTGGGGTGAATTTGTACTTGTAAAATTATATTTTACCTTGCTCAGAAACTGCATGAATCCATGTAAGATTCTGTAAATCAGTCTGACCATTGTGACACAGCGTCACACAGGGAAGCTTGTATCTGCAATACATTATCTGTATTGTTAACACCAATTGTTACATTCAAGTGAACTTTTTTTTAAAAAAAAGTTTTGCGATTAACATACGAAAGAACTGAAGCCAACATAGTCATTCTTAAAGATGAGAGACTTAACAAGCAATCCAGGTCTTCTTTCAATGTATAATTTCAGTTACATTACATTGTAAATTCTTGCTATAAATTCTGGGTCTTACAGTTTTATTCTCCATAACCACCTGATGAAGGAGCAGCGCTAGTGCTTCCAAATAAACCTGTTGGACTATAACCTGGTGTTGTGTGATTTTTAACTCTGTGTTACCTAGCATGGTGAATATGTCTGAGAACAAACCTACAGCTCAGCGAGCAAACTTACAACCTGAGCTACAAATCTTCTCAAATCGTTGAATTATCTGCACAAATGGGTGAGGGGCTAACAGCAGCAGACTGTCTATTGTGATGCCTTCTTCAGAAAGGAGGACATGAACCTGGCTTTATCTAGTCCTTGTTACATGGAGGAAAGATTTCCTGGTGACACATCCAAGAACGTTTTAAAGAACCGAAATGAGGAAATTGTTGTTTGTGCAGTGACTACTGTTTCATAGAACATAGAACATAGAAGAATACAGCGCAGTACAGGCCCTTTGGCCCTCGATATTGCGCCGATCCAAGCCCACTTACCCTACACTAGCCCACTATCCTCCATATGCCTATCCAATGCCCACTTAAATGCCCATAAAGAGGGAGAGTCCACCACTGCTACTGGCAGGGCATTCCATGAACTCACGACTCGCTGAGTAAAGAACCTACCTCGAACATCTGTGATGCGGCCGCACCAGAGTTTTATACAACTGCATCATGACCTCAGGACTCCGGAACTCAATTCCTCTACCAATAAAAGCCAGTACGCCATATGCCTTCCTCACCGCACTATTTACCTGGGTGGCAACTTTCAGAGATCTGTGTACATGGACACCAAGATCCCTCTGCTCATCCACACTACCAAGTATCCGACCATTAGCCCAGTACCCCATCTTTTTGTTATTCTTCCCAAAGTGAATCACCTCGCACTTAGCTACATTGGATTCCATCTGCCACCTTTCTGCCCATCTCTGCAGCTTCTCTATATCCTGCTGTAACCTGCCACATCCTTCCTCACTGTCAACAGCTCCTCCGACTTTCGTATCATCCGCAAACTTTCTCACCCAACCTTCTAACCCCTCTTCCAGGTCATTTATAAAAATGACAAACAGCAATGGTCCCAAAACAGATCTTTGCGGAACACCGCTAGTGACGGCACTCCAGGATGAACCTTTGCCATCAACTACTATCCTCTGTCTTCTTCCAGCCAGCCAATTCCTAATCCAAATCTCCAGCTCACCCTCAATGCCATACCTCCGTATTTTTTGCAGTAGTCTACCATGGGGAACCTTATCAAACGCCTTACTAAAATCCATATACACCACATCTACCGCTTTTCCCTCATCCACCTCCTTAGTCACCTTCTCAAAGAATTCAATAAGGTTTGTGAGGCACGACCTGCCCTTCACAAAACCATGCTGACTATTCTTGATCACGTTATTCCTATCCAGAAGTTCATAGACAGCGAGGACATAAAAATCAAGGCCAATGGCTCTGCAATCTCCTCCCTTGCTTCCCAGAGAATCCTAGGATAAATGCCATCAGGCCCAGGGGACTTATCTATTTTCACCCTTTCCAGAATTTCGATGTGGTACAAAATGTAGTTGTTTATTGAAGAAATCTTTTACTATCTCACTGGTTGCAAAATAGACAGGTGAAAATCCCCTAAAGTTTCTCATTTTGAGAACAAAACCTGCCCACAAAGGGGTTAATGAGTTTTTAAGGTGGCCCTTGAACTCCCCACGTGATTGCACTTTATCGGTGTTGTAACAATATTCCAAATAAATTTTGGCAGTGGGGCAAACAAATTAACCAGTTATAAAAACTGAGCTGAAAGCAAGAATTTTTCATTCTGTTTAGTGAGCTATATTTCTGGTGAGGACCTTCTGATTTTTCCTTTTTTTTTCAGAAAATTATTTGTTGGAACAGTAGAAAGAATAAGGGAGCATACTTATTGTATTACACTTCATAGTAACCTGAAAGTGGGGGAAAAAAATCAACTTGTAGAAGATTAAAAGATATTATTCAAATGTACTGATGCAACAAAATCAGAGTAATACTATTATTCATTTGCAGAATAAGTCTGCCTGGTGGAGGAGTAAAGAGATTCAAATACAAATTGGTAATAATTATCATGTCTTAGTCAGGCACTTAAATCAGTGAAAGGAAGATCAAGAAAGCAAGATTAATAAAGCAAAGTGAGTATTTAAATATGAAGCTACACATCTCAGGGATGAAATCCACAGGAAAATATCAGCAATCTACTTTTTTAAAATAAAGGCATTAACTTGCAGACGGTAATCTGTTTGATAGTTCCATCTCTTTACCCAGATCTGATCTGCATGTTTACTGAAAATCCCTTTTTTTTTTTTTGAGAAAAACTTCCTCAACTGGCTAATTAAATGACTTGGCTGACCTCCCAAACTCTGCCCCGTATAAACGTGAGGCCATCTATAACTCTCCCTATGTCCTGACTTATGTCCTATTCACTCTGCTGTCATTGGCCCACATTGTTTAACCAGAAGCCAATGCTTGAATTGTAAAACTCTCATCCTTGTTTTCAAATTCTACCATGACCTCACCCCTCCCTATGTCTGTCACCTTGGTTAGCCCCACAGCTTTTTATTGTGCTGCTTTGATTCTGGCTTATTCTTAGATTCCCTACAGTGTGGAAACAGGCCCTTCAGCCCAATAAGTCCACACCGACCCTCCGAAGAGTAACTCACCCAGATCCATTCCCTTACATTTACCCCTGCACCTAACACTATGGGCAATTTAGCATGGTCAATTCACCTAACCTGCACATCTTTGGATTGTGGGAGGAGACCCACGCATACACTGGGAGAATGTGCAAACTCCACACAGACAGCTGCCCAAGCAGGAATTGAACCCGGGTCTCTGGCGCTGTGAGGCAGCAGTGCTAAACACTGAGCCACCGTGCCGCCCACTTGTTTAACAAGCCCTGCTTTTACTGGTTCCACCATTTGAGGCCATGGTCTTAAGCTGTCAGAACCCTAAGCTCTGGAACTTCCTCCCCCCCCCCCCCCCCTCTAAATCTCACCCATATTCTCTTTGTTTTCGTTTTATTTGCTAAGCTCTATAAAATCTACCTCTCTGGCCCAATTTCTGCTTGTTAAAGTCTTGCTTTATCATGCCCCTGTATCACGTTGAACTTTTATAATGTTAGGAGTGCTGTACACATTCACATTGTGTTGGCAGTGGTTGCTTTTCAAATGGGGCCAGTGCAAGAATTTCTGGCTTCAACTTTAAAATTTAATTTTCTAAATGGGAGAGAGTTGAACATTACCCACACAAGCTAAGTGAATGTGGGAGGTGGGAGAGGATCGTCAAAAGCTGTCATAGTATTGCTCTGATTTTCTAGCAAGTATATATTTTGAAAACTATCTTTTTAATCTTCAAGTTGATTCCTTTTTTTTCCCACTTTCAGGCTACTATGAAGTGCGATGCAATAAACAAAAGCTACGTTGAGAGGTGAAATATCAGCTTCGGTTTGATTTATTCGGCATGCCAATTAATATGCAAAGACACCAGCACTGTGAAAAATACAGCACTGTTGTACTTTATTCATTCATGGGATGTGGGCATCGCTCAGTAAATCAGCATAATTTCCTCCCTCCCTGCCTGTCCTTGTGTGTGGTGAGTGCCACCTAACACTGCTGCCATCCATTGCTATTGGGGAGGGAGACCCAGACTGAGATAGTGGCAGTAAATGAACAGCAACATATCTCCCAGGCAAGGTCCCCTCCAGTGGTTTGGAAGGGAATTTGCAGATGTTGGTGTTCCCATTTATTTGCTGCCCTTGACCTGTGTGGAAGTGATCGTGGGTTTAAAAGGTGCTGTCATGGAGTGGTCAGTTTTAATGCATTGTCCCATCACTACTAACGGAGGAGAAAGTGAGGTCTGAAGAAGGGCCTGTGCCCGAAACGTCGAATCTCCTGTTCCCTGGATGCTGCCTGACCTGCTGTGCTGTTCCAGCAATAAAGTTTCAACCATCACTACTAATGCCTTGTTGTCATTTCTTGAAGTTGTGATATTTGTAGGTAGAAGGCATTTGCTATCAATCCTGTTCCTTTGTTCACCTCTGCCTCTGTAAACCAATTAGACCTTAGCCAGAGAGTGATTTGAGTGCAGGGATATCAGAGAGATTTCCTACTTTTCAGCATCAGGGACTTTTTAAAATGTTGTTTCACTGTAAGAGCTGGTAGTGGATCTGTGCTGACCTTTTTAGGGAGCAGTGTTCTAGAGGCATTCTCCAGTACCTTTTTTATACTCACACAGCATGATAGTTGTGTTGCACTTGTATGGGTCCAGTATCCCCCCTGCAGCAGCATTTCTGTCATGTTACATCTAATAATGCTTGACTAACCAGGAAAGGCATTGTCAAAAGATTTTGGCTTTGAATGAGTATGGAGAGATTGAGACCTGGTTATGGAGTAGGGGCATGGACAGTTGAAGGCCAAGCCGCTAATGGCGGGAAACCTGTGAGAGAGGTTAGAAGAACGTGTTCGACTTCTTCAGCCAATGTTTTGGGGGTCAGACTTTAAGGTTGCTCTCCCACCTGCTGCAGGAAAAATCTATGAATCCTTCATCAGTGTCTCGTCTTCTAAATTTTTTAAAAATCTGGGTCTTAGTGCAATTCTCTAAGTACAACTTAAACTCTGCATGTTATGTTTCTGTGGTGATGGGAACTAGGGCAAGGCGGATCTCATTGAGTACAGAATCCTTGTTTGGGGTCATTTACCTGGGCCAACCAGCTGATAGATATAAACAGGAGATTCAGGGAGTGTCCTCATTGTAGGGATTGGCTCTGAACTGGCTGGTCACAGGCAGTGTACTATGCACATGTAAATAAAGGGTGATGGGATACCAGCCTCTGTGGTATTACTTTAGTGGTGATGAGTGGGATTGATGACCGAATCGTACAAAAGTACCAAATAGCTGAAGCCCAACAGACTTCAAAAAGCACTACAACTGGCTTTGTCCTTGGAAAATGTGGCAAGTAGAGCATGGGAGGTACAGGGCATCTCCCTGGAAGTGGAACCCATCCAAATGAGCTTGGGGAACTGCACTTGAGGGTAGGCAATCAAAGCTTCCTGCAGGACAGATCCAAAGGCAGCCCATAGCAAAACCCCAAAACTAAGCCGAGCCTTGGCCAAAGAACTAAAATATCCTTCAGGATCTGGGTTGGCAAGCCATTGTAGTTATTATTGGTTTGTGGACCGGATAGCAAAAGAGGCCTACGAGGTCTGATTTGAGTAAGAATTCCCTAGGCCGGTATCCAGGAGAGTGCACACTCCAGAAAGTCTACCTGCATGTGGGGTGGAACAGTTATACCAATCAGTGACTTTCAAATCAGAACCATTCAAAATAAATATCTGCTTAAATAGTTGGCTGGTTCTAATGGAGATCAATACTGGTGCAGTAGTATCAGTGATTGCAGAATCCATTTTTAACAAATTTGCTCTGAAACATCTGTTTTTTGTTTTAAATTTTCCCATATATTACCACCTAACTAATTTTCTTAGCACCCATGTCGGGAGTTGGAGGGGAGCCAAAACATTCCACTCCCTGCAGTGCACCCATCTTTTTTTTTCTTATTTTTTTCCCCAGCACCCATGTGTGTGTGTGCAGGTGTGAGACACAGTGAGAGACACAAGGTGCCAGTGACAAGCAGTGCCTTTCACAAAAGTGCAATGCTGTCTGACCCATCTGTTTTTTTTCTTTCTTTTTCCTTTTTCTTTTTTTTTATTTTCTTTTGCAGGTGTGAGACACAGTGAGAGACACAAAGTGCACGAATCTTTATTCAATTTCCACCACCAGGAAGATAGGAAAACACCCGAGTGGCCAGTGATAAGAAGTGCCTTTCACATCAAAGGGCAATGCTGTGTGACCCATCTGTTTGTTTTTTTTCTTTTTTTTTTCTTTTTTTTCCTCACACTACCACCTAAGTGCGGTAGTGCCCATCTGTTTGTATCTGACAGCTGGGGTTCCCTGATTGGCCCAAGTTAACAAAACCTTAAGCAGGGGTTCCTGAGATCAAGGCCAGCACCACAGGTTCCCAGTCTGCTGAGCTCATGGCTATCCACCTCCCTAGTGACTGTTCCTCTCCTCAATTCAGTTATATTTTAATCTCACAGGATGCAACAGGTAGTTGTATTGTCTGTATTGATATAACTCATAGTTTTTCTCAAACTAAATGTGTTGACTTCATGTTTTGATAAAGGGATGAAGGCTACCTTGCATAATCTCCCCATTGGGCAGTCGTCTTGTCAAGGAGCTGTGCAATGAAAATATGGAATAAAAAGGCAAAATGTAGGTCAGAATATCAATGTTGCATGATGAGGTTGGGATGTGTGATCACTTTTTTTTTTATTTCCTGCTCCAGTTACTTTTTTAAAAGAATCAAATTGACTTTGTTCTTGTTAGATTCTTCTCAATTGGTTGAGCACATTTTCTTAATTATAGATACCATATTAACACTTTTTTTCTGAACTTAATTCCTTTGTAGTCTGATGAATTTCTTACTAGGAATATTCAGTTCAAATTGTAATTGATGAAATGGGCACGCATCCGGAAAGGAAAATCTGTCTCTTGGTATCTGTGCTCCAATCTACAGTGGGACAATACGTTGGATGGGGGAAGGAAGAGAGAAATGCCATGTGGTTGCATTGAGGAAAGTCTGCAAGTTGACCAGGCAAAATGGAAGCCATTTTGTTGGGTATTGGCCCTGGATTTCTTAGGTTCGGGTCTCCTCCATCCATATTCTACCTTTTTTTTGGGACATAAACTTATGATCAAGTTCCCTGGTTTACTTAATCTCCATATTAAAGGAGTATCATTTTGAGAATCAAAATAGAGTTGCTCAGTGGTATATGAGTCATAAAGGTCATCAGGGTTCCATTGGATCTTGGCTCCAGCAAGTACTGGGGCAGTATGCCATAATTCAGCATTAATAATATGCAGGATTAATGGATCTCATCAAGCCAAAGGAGTTTGATAGGGATGACTTTGACTCTGAGAATAGAAGCCTGGTAAAAGACTTTGCACATCTTGCATGTGAATGTTGACAAATTTGGAGTGCTGCTTAGCATTGCCTAGTCCCTTTTAATCTTTACCCCAGCCATGAACCTGTGCTTCCCACAGAGGGGGACAGAGAATTGCTGAGAGCAATCAGTTTGTTAACAAACTCCACCACATCTGGCAAATCGTCGGTGACTTTCTCCATTTTGGAAGTAATGGATTTCCACTTGTTGCACCAGATTTGTCTTTTTCTTTTATATTGCCTTATTCCTGTACCATGAAAGTGATTGATTGTTCCAATGGATGTGACTTCCTTAGGAAAAGGGAACAGATTGGTTCAATTCTAGATGTTAATTTGGGAAATCTCCCACAAAAAGCAAACAGCATGTGATATATACAGGAATATAGTAGATGGTGAAAAGCATGTTATCAGTTATTTTGGCAGAAGAAATTTCTTGTTTCAAAATCTGATCTGAAGACTCTCCAGACCCAAGATGGCTATGGCCTTTTGAATAGTCTGTCTTCTGACGTACACAGTGGCAATTTAGTCATACAGTCCAGAATCAGACCCTTTGGTGCAACCAGTCCATGCTGACTATAATCCCAAACCAAACTAGTCCCACTTGCCTGCATGTTGCGCATATCCCTCCAAACCTTTCTTATTCATGAACTTGTCCAAATGTCTTTCAAACATTGTAACCATACCGACATTCACCAGTTTCTCTGGCAGTTCATTCCACATATGAACTACTTTTTCCCTATTAATCTTTCTCCGCTCACTTTTAAAAGTATATCCTCTAGTTTTGAACTTGCCCACCTGAGGGAAAAGACTCTTGCTATTCACTATGCCCCTCATGATTTTATACACCTCCTAAGGTCACCACTCAAGTTGCTATGTTCCAGCCTGCAGGATTGGACAGGTGCCACATTAATTCGAAGGGGTGACATTGGATGAAATTTCTGTCAATTGAAAGATGTCATGGTTTTTCTTGAAAGAGAGAAAGGCATTAACCTTGTGGGCAACTGCTCAGCACAACTGAAGTGCTTCCTGACAGTAAAGTACATCCATTATTTTACAGTGGTTATTGGCAGCTTGAGACTGAGGATTTGATCATGTAAACATCTTTGGACATTTCAGAATCTTTAAGATACTTGCAGGTTGATGCACAGGGTACTATACCCACAATAAGAAATAAACAATTAGGTTTAACATTAATGATGAACTAATATGAGGTTTTGAAAACCTTTTCCCATTCTGTAAGAATTATTATTGTACGAAGGTTGCCTTTTGATTAAGTTTTTTGTTCATGACCACTGAAAGTCTCAGGAATTAGAATTAGAATCTCTACAGTGTGGAAACAGGTCATTTGGCCCAACAGGTTCACACCGATTCTCTGAAGAGTGTCCCACCCAGACCCTTTCCCCTACACCTATTATAGTACAATACCTCTGACTAATGCACCTTGCCTACACATCCCTGAACACTGAGCAATTTAGCATGGCCAATTCACCTAACCTTTCTCTGGGGTGGCATGTCCAGAACTAGAGGGGAAATATTTAAAAGGGTTCAAAGGATCAACCTTTTCATGCAGAGGGTGGTGTATGTATGGAATGAGCTTCCAGAGGAAATGGTGGCATCTGGTACAATTACAATATTTAAAAGGCATTTGGATGGGAAGTGTTTCGAGGGATATGGGCCAAATGGGACTAGATTCGGTTAGGATAATCTGGTTGGCATCAGATTATAGACCATCAGATTTACTTGGAAGTACTAGCTTTTGAGGCACTGCACCTTCATTAGGTAATCACCACCTGACGAAGGAGCAATGCCTTGAAAGCAATCGAGTGTAACCTCGATTATTCGAAGGACATGGGCAGGCAGTATTTCATTTGCTTAATCGAATGCCAATAACATAGTTTAGCTGAGCATCAGGACCTTGCGCTCTTGCCGGATAATCTGATATTCAGATAATCGAATGCCGGATAATCAAGGTTCCTCTGTAAACCTGATGTTCTATAACCTGGTGTTGTGATTTTCAACTTTGTCCACACTGATACTAATATGGCAAATGTTTTAATTAGCAAATATCTCCCTCAAATGCCAAAGTTTGCTGTATTATTCTGTCCAATTATTTTAATATATTCATTGGACTGTAAATATACTTGCTGTTCAATTAAATGGCTACACAAAATATCAACAGTTGATTCAATTTTGAGGCAATATCTCCTCAAACACCGTGATTTCCGAATAGTTAGCTGAGGGTGCGAGTGAGAAGACTCTCTGCTGGTAAGTTGCATGATTATTTAAGTGATTTTTTTTTTTTTTAGATTAGATTACTTTGTGGAAGCAGGCTCTTCGGGCTCAAGTCCATACCGACCTTCCGAAGAGCAACCCACCCAGACCCATTCCCCTACATTTACCCCTTCACTAAACACTACGGGCAATTTAGCATGGCCGATTCGCCTAACCTGCACATCTTTGGATTGTGGGAGGAAACCGGAGCACTCTGAGGAAACCCACGCAGACACGGGGAGAATGTGCAAACTCCACACAGACAGTTGCCTGAGGAATTGAACCCAGGTCTCTGGCGCTGTGAGGCAGCAGTGCTAACCACTGTGCCACCGTGCCACCCACACGCTGTAAATAAAATATAACAGTGATATTTATACCCCTGGCATTACATTTTTATTAGTGTGTGTTTTTACATTTGATTATGTGGATCTAGATTATTTGGGATATTTGATCAACTGGCACATTCTTGGTGCCAATTAATTTAAAAAGTTTGCTGCATTTACATTCATTAAACTTTGTTTCCTGTGCCTACCACTTCCCACCCTTTCCCTAGCCCAAATGTGCTAAATATCCTCTCTGTTATCTTAGCACTGAACTCTTTTTTTTTTGCTCTGGTTTCTCTCCTATGATCCCTAATGTCCTCCACCACACTCTTCTTCTCTGCAAGGCCAACCTGCTCCCTCAACCACTTTCCTATTCAGCCTGCAAAACATAAACTCCCCTTGTTCACTCCTAAATTAGGTTAACCACTCCCTCTCTTCTTGAGATCTGCTGCCAACAACACTTTGCTCAAAAAGCACACTCTTGCCTTTCCAACCACACTACATGGAGTTAAGTCAGCGATCAGGTTTATTCTATTCAAATTGGGGAGTAGGCTCAAGGGACTCATTGACTTACTCCTGTCTCCATAGCCCATATCCAACCTGTGCTCCTTCTCTAAAGTCCTTTAAAGTGAAGACTGCAAAAAATTCCTGTCCAATTTTCCCAGAACTCCATGTTTGGATCTCTGGTTCTTGGTGATGGAAATCTAATTACAAAGTCTCAAACTTATGTAACTCTAACAAAGATGAAGCATCCTTTCAGGTCCTCCTTGACCATCTACAGCCTTTCACACAATGGGCCATACCATCCTAAGTCTCTCGTTGTCCAGCTGGATTGGAATACACTCACATTGACAGTTGAATAACGGAGCAAAGATAGATTTGCAATCATCTCTTCACCTTCCCCTAGGTTCTCTGGTGTTGCTTATGGATCCATCTTTACACCCACTTGCACTTCTCATCTACCTGCTGTTCCTCAGTGACAAGATGCGAGAAAGCAACATTTCTACATGCAAACAACCAGTTCTACCTCAACACCACTTTTGCTGTCTTCAATTATCAGACTGCTTTGTCTAACATTCAGTACTGGAGTGGAAACGTCTTGAGTAGTTCAAAACCATTATTTATAAGCAGCCCCTCACTCCTAACACATGCCACACCCAAATGGCGCCATTATTCTACCTGGCAACTGCCTGAGGCTGACCTTGTCTTCACAAGCTTGTGATCATGTTTGACACAGATGAGTTTCTGACTACATATATGCACAAATACAGCCACCTATGTTCATCTCCGTTAAATTGTCTAGCTCAGCTCTCCACTGTTCAACTGCAACTTCACTCCATTCTTGATTCTTCCTGCTAAACCTCCCAGCATATCTGTTGCCAGCCTCCCACATTCTTTTCTCTGCTAATTTGAGGTCCACCATATTCATGCCATCTTTCTGGCTTAACTTTGTTTTTTATTCCATCACAGGATCTGGCCAGTGTTTATTGCCCATCCCTAATCTCCCTCGGGTAGTTAGGAGTCAATCACATTGCTGTGGATCTGGAGTCACATATTGACCAGACCAGGCAAGGACAGTGGTTTCTAAACTAAAAGGACATTAGTGAACCAAATGGGTTCTTAGTCATCGCTATAGATTTTTAACTAGTGCAAGTTCCACCATCTACCATGATAGAATTCCAGCCTAGGTCCCCAGAACATGACTTGGATCTTTGGATTCTACTTGAGCAATAATACCACTAGATCGCCATCACTACCCACATGTTCATCCATGACCCTGCTGTTCACCCAACTCTGGCCTGTCCAGCATCCCAGATTCTAATTATTGCCACTATTTCTGTCTACAGCTGATTTTTCTCCTTCACCCTGGGAATCCCTCCCTAAACTTTCAACGTTTATTTCTCCAAGATGCTTTTCCAAACTTATCAGTAGTTGTGGATGTAAGTTTGCTCGCTGAACCACTGGTTATGACCTGCTTTCGGTTTGTGTTTAGGTTTCCTTGGGTCTGTGATATTATTCCTGTTCTTTTTCTCAGAGTGGTAAATGGGATCCAAGTTGATGTGTTTGTGGATAGAGTTCCAATTGGAATACCATGCTTCTAGGAATTCTCATGCGCGTCTCTGTTTGGCTCATCCTAGGATGGATGTGTCATCCCAGTCAAAGTGGTGTCCTTCCTCATCTATATGTAAGGATATGTGTGATAGTGGGTCATGTCTTTTCTGCCCGTTCAACGTTATGTTTCTGACAGTTCTTGCAAGGCATTTTGTAAATGATATTCGGTTTGCTTGTTTTCTGTGTTAGGTCTTTCAAGTTCATTAGGCTGCTGTTTTAGTGTTGGTGGGTTTGTGGGCTATGATGATGCCAAGAGGTCTGAGTAGTGTGGCAGTCATTTCCAAGATGTCTTTGATGACTGGGATAAGTGGCTAGAGCTTTTGGATGCATTTAGTCTGCTTGTTTGGGTTTTTTGTTGAGACAAAATCGGTGGACTGTGTTCATTGGGTACCCATGCTTTTTGAATACGCTGAATAGGTGATTTTCCTCTGCTCTGCGAAGGTCCTCTGTGCTGAAGTGTGTGGTAGCTCATTGAAATAATGTTCTAATGCAGCTTCATTTGTGGAGATTGGGGTGATTGCTTCTGTAGTTCAGTATTTGGTCCGTATTTGTTGAACTCTTGTAGACGCTAGTTTGAAGTTCCCCATTGGCTGTTCGCTCTTCTGTGACATCTAGGAATGGCAGTTTGCTGTTTTCCTCTTTTTTTTTTTAGTGAATTTTATGCCAATAAGGGTATTATTGATTGGTCTTGAAGGTTTCCTCTAATTTGTTTCATTTAATGATCATCCACAAGGTGTCATCCACGCAGCAGACCCAAAGTTTGGATTGGATGGTTGGCAGAGCTGTTTGTGCAAGTCTGCATTACTGCCTCTGCTAAGAACCCTGATGATCAGAGATCCCATGGATGTTCTGTTGGTTTGTCTGTAGGTTTTGTAATTGAAAGTGAAGTGGGCGGTAAGGCATAGGTCCGCTAGCTTATTGGAAGTATCTCTAAGTGGCTGTGTGGATTCTGTTTCATAACCTTCCCTTGAAGCACACTACACTGGTACATTTTACTGCAAAGTCACTGTATATATGAAAGGGGTTTTAAAAATGATAGTGAATCTGTTTTGGCACCTTCCAGTAATGCATCGTTTCTGTTCTTCCGATTCTTATGAAAGTTAGTGATTAAAATAGTGTAAACTAAGGTTCTGTCCATTGCTATTTAACTTTTCATGAAAGGAAATATATTTCCTGCAACAACTGAAAATCAGATCACTCTTTGATTTAACAAGAGCAAAAGCCAGATAAAAAGGTAAGCTACACTCAATTGCAATGTTAACGTGCCATTTGAATGAAGCAAGTAGACTACTGCGGATGCTGGAAAAATCAGAAACAAAAACAAATTGCTGGAACAACTCAGGTCTGGCAGCATCTGTAGAGAGAAAGTAAAGTTAACATTACAAGTTCAGAAACCCTTCTACAGAACCCAGTTTTGAAGAGGGTGATGGGACTCAAAATGTTAACTCTGCTTTCTCTTCATAGATGCTGTCAGACCTGCTGAGTTTTTCCAGCAATTTCTGAGACATGTGTAACTTGCTGACCTTCACATACTTTTCTAGCCTGGTCTGGATACATGTATATGGGTAATATTCTGAATAGTTCAGCAGTTACTAAAATCTTGCACATTGCAGCAATGCTACTGACCACACTGCTCACATGCTGCTGGCTTTCTTCAGCTAGTGACAGAGCTGGTTAATTATGAAGTCATATGGCCTAGGGTGCTTTCTATAATCAGGTGCCAAGTCAATAAAAATCAGTCCCCTATGCTCCCTTTCAACGAGAGTAGTAACGTGAAGTAAGTGGTTTATAATATCTGCATTTTCATAAGATTCAGAGGGAGTGAATGTCAGAAGCAATAGGTGCTAAAATTGGAGAGTGAAGGGATGATGGAAATATCAGTTACTATCTGTTCCAGAGAATGATGTTAGCAAATATTGAATGAACACATTTTGTATCTTCATGTTGTCAAGGAAACCTTATAGAACGAGTTGGTGGGACTTGTGTGCCCGAAAACCTCTACGACCAATTAAGGTGATGCAAAGAAATTGGAAAAGATGATGTGGAATCGTCTCAGAGCTGTCAAAGCTCAAGTGAGCAATTTGACAGACACAGACACAGACACAGACACACACCTTTCCTGTATTTCTTCCTGTTAACAAGAGATAACCCTAATAATAGTTAGAATGAATAGGTGTTACTCAAACCATGTTTTTTTTACTGCAAGGATTGGGCTATTTTATTCAGAGAATGTAGATCATCGAGATAAAGTGACAGCTCTATATTTGCTAGTGCAGGATGTGTAGTCTACTTAATCCATAGAGTTGCACATGTCGTGGAGTGCCACCGTTTCTTCTACTCCCAAATGGTTTGTCACCTTTTGGGCTCTCCAGATTAAATGCTGGAGTTCAAGCTACATTTTGCAAGAACCCTTTATTCACAGCTTAAACCTACACGTTCTCTTTGCACTCAGTTAAAAGCTTCTGTTCCCTTCCAGTTTCCTCTACTTCCGTCATAAGACTCTTACATCATTATACTCCCTTCTGATATTAATTACTTGACACTCCACAGATGCACAAGAGGTTTGCAGAGGTCCCAGGTGTGGAGGCTGGCTCTGCAGGGAGATGCAAGGCAAGCACCATATGGCTGCTTCATGCTCCTTAACATACAATGGCATATTTTACTTTAACTGGGGCATGATACAATGTTCCACATTTCACCATGTACCTTAACCACTATTACGATCAAAAGCATAGATTAGAATGTATGCATCACCCGCCATGAAGCCCTATTCTTCCGGTTCAAATATTTGGGAGGAGTATTCAAAGATCATTTCATTAAAGAGGATGGCTATCACTGCTGTTATGGAAAAACATGAGAGAAGAGAAAAAAAAACTCATTGCAATTTCCAAAAGAGACTACTTCAAGGATGCATTCTGAAATAGTTGCACTCTGCTCCCTCACAATCCTCAACACTGGAAGCATTGATGCAATTAGTTCAGATCAAGCAATTTTGACTCCGTAGGACTTGGCACTTGGAAGGATAGAAATGGTTGAATCAGCGTTAGGAATTTAAGCCAAACTTTAGGATAAAGTGATTTTGGTCTGTTATTTTCCCCATCAGCAAGGGTTTCATTTTGCTTTAGGTCAGGTTTAAGAAAAACTCAAAAACAGATAGTGGCCAACTAAAATTGTAAAGACAGCTGTACAATCTTTTCTTCGGTCTCTACAATTCAGTTATGGCAAGGCCCATTTTTTTATTAATGACAATTGATTTGGATAATCAGCTATAGAATTGAGACAGACAGATCAATTTGTGCCTCTCATTTTGACTGACAGCCAACCTAACCAATCAGGTGACAGGTTTGCAATTTAAGATTATGTTTTGAAGCATTCAATTCAAAACCTGTCCATTTTATTCGTGTCTGATTAGATGATATCCTAACGGATATCATATTGGACATACCTTCGTGCTGTCACTGATAATTACATTACTTATTGTAATGCTGTAATGGTATCCCTCAAGACAGAGGTGAACAAATTGACCAACACACTGTCAAAGGTAAAGAATGCCTTGAGATTGATGAGAACAGGAAGAGAGCCAGACATTGATGAAGTATCAGCAGAAAAATCTAAAAGCTCTTGGAGAAACAGAACTAACGTGACAACAGAAATTTATGATCAAATATATGGCAAAGGATACATTGCAAGTGA
This sequence comes from Chiloscyllium plagiosum, assembly GCF_004010195.1. Taxonomy (NCBI): domain Eukaryota; kingdom Metazoa; phylum Chordata; class Chondrichthyes; order Orectolobiformes; family Hemiscylliidae; genus Chiloscyllium; species Chiloscyllium plagiosum. The sequence continues at coordinate 15,202,586 of NC_057728.1, forward strand.
TTTGAAACAAACATTATTTATTAAGCAACCCAAATAAACATTTAAAGCAATGATTTTAAATGCGATGATTGTTTAGGCTTGGTTTTAAGTGATCTTGAAAATCATACATTTGAAGCTTAAAGTGGAAACTGGTTTAGGAGACAATGGACTACCTAACCCACGAAAAGCCTTTAATATACAATTTACAACTAAAACGGTTGTGGTATTTTTCACAGCTAATATGCAAAATAACTTTAAAGAGAGATGCTCAGGAAATCGCTCCTGTAACAGTAGCATGTGACCCAATGGTATAAAATGGACTTGGTCCCTGTCTCCCTGAAGCCACATACAGCATGATACACCAAAGGAAGGATGCTATCGTTTGTAACTGAATTACTCAGTACAAGCACAGATGTGTGGATCCAAGCACTGCAATGAATATTTATGGATTCTATCAGCCTACATATCTCAACATTTAGTTCTTATGTCACGGGACACAAGACAAGTATCACGTCATCAGGTACAAATCCGCTGATGAAAGTATTAAGTCCTCAGTATATCTACAAAGAACAGATCAGGGCTAACTACCGTGCCTGTTTATAAAGGTTTCCACCATCTCAAGTATTGCATCTTAAACAAGAGCGTTTATGCATATTCTGCAGACTGTGAGAAAGCTTTCATGACCAAAAACCTCAAGTATTGTTGAAGTATGAAAGCATATAGAGACTAGGCATTGAGCATCAGGTTCAAAGACCAACAGTTCAATACCTTTTCAAGTGAAGAGTAAACAAGATATACTATGCACACAAACATTCAAAAAGAGGCACTTCCAGGAATAAAAATTGGAGGCAAGAACATGAACTTGTAAGCACTACTTGCAGCAATGAGAAGTTCTTCAAAACACAGATCAAATAATCTATACTCCAAGCATCTTGCTTTTAAGTATAAACACCAAAAGACTAATTTAAATGATTATCAAAAGGAATATTAGAAGAATCCAAACAGTAAAGTTTGAAGTAAGGTGGATGATGTCATACAGGAACAAGTAGCTAAGCTTGTTTGCGTAGGACGAACAAAGGATAAAAATACTGAGGACAGAGATAGCCAGAAGTAATTTTGTGACAAAAAGGTGTGTTAATAAGAAAATTCAAGCCTGTAATGAGTTTTTTGAAACATCTTAGAGCAATTTACCCACTGTCCTTTATATCCCAGAAACTTGGGACAAAGGTCTGTAGATGAAAGATCTTTGATGCTAAGACATGCTTAAAATGTTATATACAGACCATCAGACAAATGAAAAATGACTTTTCAGGGGTAGAAGAGTCCAAATCTAGGAGGCCATGGGGCAATTTTTTCAGTGGGTGGTGCGTGTCTGGAATGAGCGTTATAGCTGTCATAGGAAATGGGGAAAGCTAGTATAATTACAACACTTAGCTTAAAAGGCATCTGGATGGGTACATGAACAGGAAGGGTTTAGAGGGAAATGACCAAACAGGACTAAATCAGTTTAGATTACCTGGTTGACATGGACAAGTTGGACTGAAGGGTCTGTTTTTGTTCTGTGTAACTATGACTCTATGACTTAAAGTTGCATAAAAAAACCAAGAAGAGATATCCAGACAATAACATTTCAGCATTTGATCAGGATAGCCAGCAGAAGAGTTGATGTATTTGGATGATAGATGTCAGTGGTTACTCACGAGCTACAGTTGGCATGTGACAGTGATATAAGACAAACTAATGTGACATACCATGACAGCAGATTTCCTGGTAAGAGTCACTGCAAGCAGAGCAGGACATGCAATAAGACCCTTCCAGAAAAGAAAAATTGAATAGTTAAAGAAAGAATGGAAGCGTCACAAGATATGTGCAAATAGGTTTTGCTGCATATCACAGATATTGATATTGAACAAACCTCCAACTTGGCATTTCTATTTGTCTGTACAGGACCTACAAGCCCCCTTTCAAGATACAGACTATCACCTACAAGCCCCCTTTCAAGATACAGACTATTGGGATTAAAAGATTCAAAATTTTGGAGCTTCATTCCTAACAATACTCTAGGTGTACCGACCTCATAGACTGCAGTAATTTAAAGACACCAACTCATCACCACCATCAAAGACAATGGAATGTTTCTGGCCCTATCAATGATAGTTGTATCCCTGTAAACAAAATTAACAAAAATACTTTCTATATTGCAATTCATTTTGCTTACAATGGGGATAGTTATAGTGCAAAAGGACATCTCCAGATAGTTGCCTGAATTTGAAATTCACACTAAGCACAGACTGATGGTAAGAGTTCAGAGAATGTGCTTATTATCCTGAAGACAGTTTGAATTGCAGCTTTAATTGACTCATTATTCCAATCAAACCATTCTTTTAAAAGAACTAAATTGTAGGTAGTTACTGTAATGTTCTTCCACAGTAACTTGATGATAGAATAATGCCTTCTAGATTTATTGCCTCAAAGTAATCATTTGATCTTTAAAGCTGCCTCCTTGAATTTATTTTTAAAAACCGTAGATGGTCAAAACTATTGGAGATGCTTTATTATTTTAAAAGTGCAAACTAAAGACTTTCTTCACATCATAAAATGGTACAACACATAGCTAAGATTGCAAACCTTGTGGAAAATACTGCTGTAATCATTTGCATTGCAGTGATAGAAGAGGGAGGGCTCATGTGGCTGAGGGCATCAGCACTAGTTCTGAGCCAGTCAGGGTCTCTTACATCTTGGCTGAAGAAAATTTAAAACTAAATTTGAAGGGAGAGGAACACCAGTGTATAAAAATTGAAATGAGGAATTTTAAAAAGGTGCAAAAACAAGTAAATGAGTGTTGTGTACAACTATGGAAGGAACATAATCATGTTAGATAGAAACGGAATAAGGACAGCAAGGAATTTAGAGGCAGGTTTGCTAGTGTACAAAGCGCAGTGAACTAGGCCAGGAGCGACAAGCACAAATGTGGAAATAGGTTATCATGGTAAACCAAAAACAACTTGAAGAATTGAGGTTTGGGCATTTAATATTTACTGTGTTCAGAGAAGAATGGGAAAGAGGGAAAAAAACGAGTTGGGGTGGCAGTATTGATTCAGGAAGGCACAATAGCTCTGGAAAGGGATTATATCCTTAGGGAAATTTCAGTATCACTTAACATGATCATTTTGCTTTTCAACACACTACCAGGAATAATCAGTAGAACTGTAAATAGCACGAGCACGTGAAAATTATAGACAGACAAATTGAGTGAATTATAATATCAGTAGCATTAGGAGACTCTATACAATCAGTATTTAGCCAAATAATATTTGAAATAAAACAAAAATGTTTGGAGGGGGGAGGAAATTTATGAAATGTCCTCTGTAAAGCAACTTTGACCAGAATGTTCAGAGAAGGAGGCACTGCTGAATACAATGCTAGAGGAATGACAGTCGTGTACTTGGGAGAAACACTCATACGTAAGTGTGATCATTGTATCGTGGAGAGGTTTCACTTAGCATGGAATAATCCAAATTGAAGTTTGAAATTAAAGAGGATTAACTTTAATGAAATGACAAGAGATTAGCCTGAGTTAAAATAAAACCAACGATTGATGGAGGAAATCTGTAATGGACCCGTGGTTGAGCTTAAAAAAAAATAGCCGTTTCTACTTAAGACTAGGTCTATTTGAACACGAGTGAAGGCGAGAGAATCAAAGCCAGGGCATTTTGGTTAATTGGGAAGAAAGGGGATATAATGAAACAAAAATATGTTTATTGGATGCCAGGGACTTTTGAGTGTATTTGAACCAAATACAAGTCGGAGGCAAGAAGTTAATAAGAAAATAAGATTGACAAAAAGAATGAGAACAGAACGATTACTAACAAAATAAAACCCAAATATCCTCTTCAAGTATATAAAGACTAACAGGAGCAAATGATGAGGTGGGTCCATTAGCTAATAGAAAGGATAAGATGATTTTCAGAGAGACCAAGCAATGAGGATATTTTGTATTTTGTATTGGTGTTTACTTAGAGTTTGTTGACAAAATATGGGCAGAAGCAAAAGTAAAGGTAATGAACGGGATTCTAAAAATGGATAGATAGTGTACATTGGAAAGGCTTGCTATGAGGAATTTGGACCAGTTTTCTGTTCTGTATCACATGCATTCAAAAGCCTTTGAAGAAGGTGGGAATAGAAATAGCAGAGGGTTTGTCATACTCTTTCACAGATACACAGGAAAGCTCCCAGTGAATTGGCAGGTGCTATATGTAACACTCCTTCAATGGATGGATTATAGGCACGTTTCTAATATTTCAATAGTTTAGCATCATACATACCTCAGCAGTTGACAGGGTTTTCGAAAAAAAAATCAGAGTGGAAATCTAAAAAATAAAATCAGGCACTTGAGGGCTGAGTTAGGCAATAATCCAGAATGGATTTGTAAAAGACAGATCAGTCTTGATTAACCAGACTGAACTTCCTGATGAAGTAAGTTGACCAAGGAAAAGGAGCGGATGCTGTTACAATGGATTTCAGAAAGCACTTCAAAGAAGTACAAAAAAAAGTTATTAAGACGAAAATGTAAGAAACTCCCAACCATTGAGTACCTCTTGTTGGGATCTCACCCTGCTTGGTCTTAGTTCTGGAGTGAGATTTTGATCAAACATAAGCTATTTTCCCAGATTCACATTGATAGCCATCCAAAAGAGATGCCCATTGAATAAATGAGTATATAATTATATCCTTGAGCCATCATTTTATCCTAATTACCCTGTTCTCAATAGAGAATAATATCTTTCGTAACTTTAAGCCACTTCCTCAAAAGTTGTTCCAGTTTTACATTCCCTATATAACTCTGTCCAATCAATCACAAATGACCAAATCTTGTTAGAATAAGCACTGGCCACAATTACACTAAGGGTATCTCTTTTTTTTTCTCTCTGCACAAGTGAAAACATCAACTGTCTCAGTTGGAAGACAGTGAATCCCCAGTTAGTTTCTAGCTTTCCCAATACCAAATTAAGAGGAAATTGCTCCATCTGTAAAATTAGTCCAACATTACTGAAACTTATTAGTCACAGTATTTTTAGGGGTCAAGTAATAGTGTGCCATACTCTGATCTCCTCTGCAGCCAGAAACTACAGAAATACATTTGAAATTATGAACTGCAGAGATTCTTAAAAGTTTAGCTTGCTATGCCTGAGCACCATTTAAGCTTCATATACGCTTTCCATTTTCCATACATAAACCTTTCTTCTTCTTTCTAAAGAAATGTACAATTGAACTTCTCCCAATTCGGGAGAGATGAAAGTAAGTAAAAAGATTTAGTTTTATTGTGAGATATATCTGCATCAAAATCTGATTGAATTAAGTCCATCACCGCATGCACTCCAGTTTTCTGCCTCACAGCACACATCAGTGCCAACCTAATTTGAAATAACTCAACAAATGGCTTTTCAGAGGCACAGAATTTATTCTGCCATTGCATTAATCTAGACAGGCAGGAGACAACACAGTATTCACTGACATTCAGACTACCACACAGATTATGCAAATGCCCATCACCTTGCTGAGGATCCTTCAACCTCCAGTTTAGGGTGTAGGTTTGCTCGCTGAGTGAAGTTGTCTCCTGCTTTCTTGGCTTCACTTGGAGGTCACCACTGATGATGTTACCTAGCCAGGTAATGAAACGTCTGGATATAAAACCTATAGCTCAGCGAGCAAACCTACACCCTTAACCTCAGCCTGAGCTACAAACCTTCACAAACTTCCGATTTCTTAGGACTATCTACACTTGGAAAACCTAGCTCCAGATGCTCCCCCTGTCTTCAGGTGTCAAAAACAAAAATCATTTTCCCAAAAGAAATATCCAAAAATCTGGACAGGGGTGTGTGTCAAGCACATTGGGGGTGGGTATTCTGGGAATCTGAAAATCTTGACTTTCACAACCTCAAACATTCCTGCTCCATTGTAAACGTGACTTTACCAGGCATCTTGCTAAGAGAAATGCCTTCATGATCATTTTTGAGCTGTGTGCATCTATTAATTGAGCAGTTGTCCTGTGGCCGCTTTTTTTTTGTTTCTTTTTGTTCTACTCATTTTGTATTTGTTTGGAACTTTATTGAGTTTTAGGCAGCAAAACAAAAGCGGGTTGACTTCAATGGAGTTGCATTGTGCTACCATCCAACATGAAGCATCAGGAGGTGGACAAGTTGATGTTTAGAGTGTAACCCTTCTTCAGAACTGTCTCATTGCAGAACAAATGCCTGACAGATTAATGCATAATAATGTGCAACCTCTTCAACCAAAGACAGGGTGGTTAAGAAGGTGTTTAGCAGGCTTGCCCTCATGGCTCAGACCTTTTCAGTCTAGGAGTTGGGATGTCACATTGAGGTTGTACAAGACATTGGCAAGGCCTTTTCTGGAGTATGGTAATAAGAAGGACGTTATCAAGCTGGAGAGGGTTCAGAAAAGATTTACCAGGCTGTTACTGGGAATGGTGGGTCTAAGTGGGAATGGTGGGCTGGACAGGCTGGAATATTTTTTTTAACTGGAGTGGAGGAGGTGAAAGGGTGACCTTAGAGGTTTTAAGATCATGAGTATCAATAAGGTGTCTTTTCCCTGTGGTTGGGGATGTCAAGACTAGGGAGCATATTTTTTAACTTGGCCTAAAGAGTCATCCATTTATGTATGAACAAAACGGCCTTTCCTCTCTGTACAAAACACAGCCGTTTCGGAGCCTGGAGTGTTTTATGACTCCTCAGGAAAAAAATCAAGGACACTGTATCCATGAGAAAAGGAACAGCTTTTAGAAAAAAATGACCAGTTTGCGACAGTTCCATCTGGGAGACAGAAGAAAGGGCGACAGGAAATGTTATCTGGGAATCTGAAAATCTTGACCTTCACAACCTCCCGCTCCACTGTATATGTGACTTTACCAGGCATCTTGCGAAGAGAAATGCCTTCATGATCATTTTTGAGCTGTGTGCATCTATTAATTGAGCAGTTGTCGTGTGGCTGCTCTTTTTTGTTTCTTTTTGTTCTACTCGTTTTGTATTTGTTTGGAACTTTATTGAGTTTTGACCATCATTTTGTGAAAGCTCCCCAGCCAACGCACACTGCACACACATCTTTCAAGAGGATGTCACTTCATCTTGGATGGTAGCACAATACAACTCCATTGAAGTCAACCAGCTTTTGTTTTGCTGCCTAAAACTAATACCCACCCCCAATGTGTTTGACATGCACCCCTGTCCAGATTTTTGGATATTTCTTTTGGAAATTGATTTTTATTTTTGACATTAGAAAACAGGGGGAGCATCTGGAGCTAGGTTTTCCAAGTGTAGATAGTCTCAAGAAACTGGACGTTGAAGGATCCTCAGCAAGATGATGGGCATTTGCATAATCTGTGTGGTAGTCTGAATGTCAATGAGTGAGTGTGCAACTGTTTTGCGAAAGTGTATGGAAATGCAGCCTTTTAAGATGTATGCAGTGAGATGTTGAATTTTGCGTGCTGCTAAGTAATGGGATGCAGTGAAAGGGTAGTATTGTGGCAGATGTCAGCAGGAAATGTGCACTAGTTGACATTCAGGGGATTGTAAACCAGAGATGCGTGTTATTGTTGCGTAGATTTTCCTTGCCAGATTCCCTTTCAGTGTATCTGAGTTCACAGGTGCTGCAGATGGTGAGCAACCCTGAATATATACAACTCTGAAAATGGTCACATATTGCTAGGAACGGGTGTCTTATTATCCTTTGGAATTTTTGGACATTATGGTCTCCAGTCATCACACCCTGAGATCAGTTTTTGGGATCCAGTCTTTCTGGCCAAGATAGGGTCACCTCCACTGTTCCAAAGAATAGAGCAACCCATTAACTTTGTTAACCCTTATAGTTATATCAATATTTGGTAGGGCCTTTGGTGCTATATCATTGCAAGAATGAGATTTGTGTTCCCATCCTGATCCTAATCTCTGACTAATGGCAGCTACTCTCACTGGTCATCTTTACTGCTTGTAGAGAGCATTTACATTTTTTTTCCAGCTTCAATACTCCTTTCATTGCAGTGGTGTTGACAGAGCTTTGGAAGTAGTTGGTCATGTTGAAGAATAAATTTCTGATGGGGCTTGTGACCAAGAAGCAGCAAGGTTCAATTCTGTTGCATATGAAGGAGAATTATACATTCACTGAGGTGGTTACCTATAAAGATGGTTCCTTATTGCTGCTGTTGGACCATTTTAATGATGCTGAGCAATTTGCTGTACTTAATCATGAAATATTGATGCACTTACATATTTGCAGCTGTTGTTTGAAATCAAATTCTTACATGCTACAACTAACCATAATTTTAATATTACCATGTCAAGTGGGACTAGATTAGGTTGGGATATCTGGTCAGTATGGATGAGTTGGATTGAAGGGTCTGTTTCCATACTGTATATCTCTATGACTTCATTGAAACTTAAGCCAGACTTTGCTAGAGTGTAATACCTACATTTATTTTCCATAGTATGTACCAATTGCTTACCCTGTTTGCAATTTGCAGTATTTCATTTACATAAATGATTTGGATGTGAGCATAAGCGTTACAGTTAGTAAGTTTGCAGATGACATCAAAATTGGAGGTGTAGTGGACAGCAAAGAGGGTTACCTCAAATTACAACAGGATCTTGACCTGATGGGCCAATGGGCTGAGAAGTGGCAGATGGAGTTTATTCAGATAAATGGGAGGTGCTGCATTTTGGGAAAGCAAATCTTAGCAGGACTTATACACTTAATGGTAAGGTCTTAGGGAGTGCAGGATCATAGCTTCTTGAAAGCGGAGTCACAGGTCGATTGAATAGTGAAGAAGGTGTTTGGTATGCTTTCCTTTATTAGTCAGAGTATTGCGTACAGGAGTTGGGAGATCATGTTGTGGCTGTACAGGACATTGTTTAGGCCACTGTTGGAATATTGCGTGCAATTCTGGTCTCCTTCCTATTGGAAAGGTGTTGTGAAACTTGAAAGGCTTCAGAAAAGATTTACAAGGATGTTGCCAGGATTGGAGGATTTGAGCTACAGGGAGAGGCTGAACAGGCTGGTGCTGTTTTCCCTGAAGCGTCGGAGGCCGAGGGGTGACCTTTATAGAGGTTTACAAAATTATGAGGAGTGTGGATAGGATAAATAGACAAAGTCTTTTCCCTGGGGTGGGGGAGTCCAGTACTAGAGGGCATAGGTTTAGGGTGAGAGGGAAAAGATATAAAAGAGACCCAAGGTACAACTTTTTCACATAGGGAGTGGTATGGGTATGGAATGAGCTGCTAGAGGAAGTGGTGGAGGCTGGTACAGTTGCAACATTTAAGAGGCATTTAGATTGGTATATGAATAGGAAGCGTTTGGAGGAATATGGGCCGGGTGCTGGCAGGTGGGACTAGATTGGGTTGGGATATCTGGTCGGTGTGGACGGGTTGGACCAAAAGGTCTGTTTCCATGCTGTACACCTCTATGACTACAAATTAATGATTGCAATAGTGGACGAATTCTTGTGATATCCCCTGCTCGTCATTTTTACAAGAAGCATTAACCTCTTTAACATACTCTTTAAAATATGATTTCTCTAATTATTTTGAAATAGCAAGCTAAGGAATATTTTAGTTCAGGTTATTCTATGTAGAAAACTAGTAATCATTAAGAAAACAGTTTAAATGATTTTTTTTCCCTGCTTTCACTGGACAGTTTTTGAATTATCTTCTCTGTTCTACACTGATTCACAAATTGTGATGTTACCAGCAGCACACCTGATCAGAGATAACCATTCTAAAATACCTTGCAGGCATCTTTTTGGCCGTTTTTTTTTCCAAGTTCTGGCTTTTATATGTCATATTTAACCCATTCATCACTCCAGATCTGTAACTTTAATTTTGCTTTCAGTAACTTCAGACCTTCACTTTTGCCTTCACTTTCTGGTGGGAGTTGATGTGAGGTCTGTATGCCAGTGTCTGGCAGTGCTTGACAGAAATTGATTCAGTCTGAGGTTAGAAACTTCTCCAACTACCTTATCTTGCCAACGCTTAATGTTTTGCTTTCCTGTGCTTCGCCACCCATCATCCACTTCCCGTTCGTGCTCTCCACCCCCTCCCCCTTCACCAATCCCACATCTATGTCACGTGGAAAGGAAAATAAAGGGACATAAAAAAGCAGGTCAGTTTGAGGTTGGTGTATATTTAGAGTTCCTCTCTGACTCAGTGTTCAGGAGCTCACTGACCTCCAAGTTCTCTCTCTTTTGTAAGAAGTGATGTCACCTTGCAAACTAAATATTGTGTCAACACTTGTCAGTTCACAGAATTAGATCAAGTATCTATCATACAAGATACCCCAGGATTCCCCTCTTCTCTGATCCCTGGTTCTATTATGCCTCCTGTTGTTGTTTTGTGTTGGTAACACTTCTTACATTTTCTGATTCACTCCCGTCTTGAGCATGTTTTTTTAGAATCCCTACAGTGCGGAAACAGGCCACTCAGCCCAAGTCCACACTGACCCTCTGAAGAGTAAGCCACCCAGACCTCCTTCCCTACCCTATTACTCTACATTTACCCCTGACTCGTGCACCTAATCTACACATCCCTGAACACTATGGGCAATTTAGCAAGGCCAATTCACCTAACCTGCACATCCTTGGATTGTGGGAGGAAATCAGAGCACCCGGAGGAAACCCATGCAGATATAGGGAGAATGTGCAAACTCCACTTAGGTAGTCGCCCGAGGCTGGAATTGAACCCGCGGTCTTGGCCCTGTGAGGCAGCAGTGCTAACCAGTAAGATACTGTGAAAAATTCATTCATGGGATGCAGGCTTTGTGGGCCAAGTCAACTATTATTGCCAGTCCCTAGCTACTCTTGAGAAGGTAATGGTGAACTGTCTTGAACTGCTACAGTTCATATACTGTAGGAAGACCCACAATACTGTTAAGGAGGGAGTTCCAGGATTTTGACACAGCAACACTGAAGGAGTGGTGAGTGGCTTGGAGGGAAATTTGCAGATAGTGGTGTTCCCATTTATCTATTGCCCTTGTCTTTCTGCATGGTAGTGGTCATGAGTTTAGAATGGAATGTCTAATTTTAATGCGTTGTCCCCTCATTGCTATCGCCTTTCTTATTTCTTTGTTGAAGTTGTGATATTATGGATGGAGGGAAATTGCCACCAACTTTGTTCACCTCTGCCATTGTAAACTAATTAGGCTCTTAGACCTAGCGATTGATTGCATGTTAACAAGAAGAAACATGTCCTCCCAAAATGTAGCTATTGCATTTTAGAATTTAGGTATAAGTTACATTAGTTTGTTAGATATTCCTCAAGACTAAGAAGAGACCTGTGCATACAGGTCCTCACTTCAAGATCTAAGATGTTTGCCTTATCCCCACCCAAGCTTATATGGTATCATTATATTGGTTGAATCTTAACACAGTCTCCATTATTAACCCTTTCAGAATCATTGCCTTGTAAGCAGATGAGACTATTTTATTGTTGCAGTTTCATTCATGACAGATTTAGGGGAATGCTTTCCAAAATTCAAATATCAAGGCAGATGTAGAAAAGTTTTGTTTACTTATTTTGATGTAGATCATGGGATCAATATGATGTTTGAAATTTTGTACATTGAGGTAGGGTGTTTTCAAGTGGAATGCTTCAAGTTGTTGAACATTCTGAACTAAGGAGTTATAGATACAAGATAAAATGACAGTGTTCATGATTTCCAGCATGCTCATAGGTAGAGACGTCTTGATGCACATAACCCTTACAACTATATTGGGTCAGCTCTCTCTTGTAGGATGTGATCTCCTGTCTTAGCTGTAATCTGTCCATGTCCCTATGTCCCCCTGTCCCTCAAGTTCCACAGGGACCAGGACTGTCATGTAAACTATTACCTCACTCCTTAAAATTAGATTGGATAAGTGGGTGGGGTAAAGAGGATCGAAGGGCATAAGAATATAATAGGTAAACAATTTATTGGGTACCATTGTTGAATGTTGACTCAGACCAGCTGGGCTGATAGGTCTTTTTCAGTCTTGATTTGGAGATGTCGGTATTGCACTGGGGTGTACAAAGTTTAAAAAAAGGCACACAACACCAGATTATAGGCTAACAACTTTATTTGGAAGTATTCGCTTTTGGAACGCTGCACCTTCATCAGGTGGTTGTGGAGTATATGATCGTAAGACACAGAATTTATTGCAAAAATTTACAGTGTGATGTTACTGAAATTATATATTGAAAAAGACCTGGGTGGTTTGTTAATGATGAGAGACTTATTGAAAAAGACCTGTATTGTTTGTTAAGTCTCTCATCATTAATAAAAAATCCAGGTCTTTTCAATATATAAATTTAGTTACATCACACTGTCAACTTTTGCTATAAATTCTGATTCTCACGATCTTATACTGCACAACCCCCTGATGAAGGAGCAGCGCTCTGAAAGCTAGTAATTCCAAATAAACCTGTGGGACTATAATCTGGTGTTGTGATTTTTAACCTTTATCAGTGTTGTAACTCTTACGTACTTCTGTTCCAAAGTTGGAATTTAAACAATGCAAATTTCAAAGAAGACTGGGCTGAAATCCAAACTGTTAATCCAATTTGTTACTCAAATGATAGCAATATTCAGAACATGACCTCAACTGCCCTGTGTTTTAAGTAACTCAGGACGAGTGAGTTTATACTAAATGACCCATTGGGAGATTCAACTAAGTCCTCCTATAACCCAAATTTTACAATTTACATTGCACAAGTTGGCCATTCTTGTCCCAACCAGTCAACACTGTTTGTCCAATCCCAGTACTCGTTCACCTAATTGTATCTGCATATCCCTCTAGTCCTTTGTTTCTTGTGTCCTTAACTAGCTTCTCCTTAGGGGTTTTAGTGCTGTTCATCTCGATTTTCTGTAGTAGTGTATTGCACATGCTAACCACTCTAGTTTTCATTAAAAATAGTTTATATTCAATGATGATAAAGCAATTTGATTTTAGCAAAGGTATATCCATTACTGTAGAAAATGACCATAAAATGTTTTAAAATTAAAAAAATGGTTCAGTGAAATGGAAGGAGGAGAGTGATCTACAATTGCAGTTATCTGTTGCTGCAAATGGTCAATACATCATTGGAATGCTAAATGTAGGATTAAAAGAATATTGGAAAGGTTGCAGTCTAGACTCCAGGAAATTTCAGGAATGAGAAGATATTGTCTGGTCACAATTAATTGAGTTCTGAGAGGATTGATATGCTTTGGAAGAGACCGAGACAGTACATAGTGAAACAATATCAGTGAATTGATTTTTGAGATAAGGTACATGCAGAGGAAATTGGAATTTATTTTTGAACCAAGAAGTTGTGTGAAGATGGAGTGTATAACCACAACTTTGGATTTGAGGCTATATGAGACATAATGATTATTGACAAACATTTACAGCTAAAAAGGAATGAGTATGAGATATTTTGGTACAGTGGTAGTGTCCCTATCTCTGGACTATAGGTCTAGGTCCAATTCCTATCTGACTTGGAGCTGTGCATCCACCTGAGTAGGTTGAAATTAACTGCAAGCACCGAATTGGGAGGATGAAATTGGCACAGTGGGCAAGTGGCTTTCCTCTGGATTGAAATGCTCATGATTCTGTGTGCAATCGCACTTTACATCTAAAAAAGGCTATTCTCAAGCTCAGACTGTACATAAATCATAGGTTATTGCAGTACTAAAGGGAGACATTCAATGCATGGATTCTGTGATGGTCTTTTAAAGAGCATTTAGGTTTGTCCCACTTCTGTTCTTTCCCTATTCACTGTTCCTTTTTCTTTCAAATATTTATCAAGTTCCCCATTGTATCTGTCCGTACCAACCCCTTAGGTTGTTGGTTTAACCCAGTTGGTTAGAAGGCTGGTTTGCAAAGCACAGCGAAACCAAAAGTGCAACTTCGTTTCCCAAACCGCCTGAGGTTGAGAAGATTCTTCTTCTCAACCTCTCCTCTCACATGAGGTGTCGAGACCCTCAGGTTAAACCATCACCTCTCCCCCTTCCCCTCAGCAACCTGAGCATTATCAAGCAGTGTATTTTGAAAGGTTTTTCCTTGTTACTTCAGGCTATTCAGCCAATCATCTTCAGGATTTATGGTTGTGGTTAGTGGCTTGAAAGTAATCGGAAACCATTTCTTCTCTTTACTCTGTCTAAAACTTGCATGTTCTGTTGGCCCCCATGATTTTTTTCTTTATTGATTCACTGGATGAGGGCATTGCTCACTTGGTAACATTTATTGCTCATTCCTAATTGCCCAGAGGACAATTAAGGGTCAACCACATTGCTGTGGGTCTGGAGTCACATGTAGGCCAGACCAGATAAGGATGGCAGTTTCTTTCCCTAAAGGATGTAAATGAACCAGATGGGTTTTTCCCAATGATTGACAATGGCTCCATGGTCATCATTAGATCTTTAATTCCAATTCTTTTCTTTATTGAATTCAAATTCCATCATCTGCCGTGATGGGATTTGAATCCTGCTCTCCAGAACATTGTCTGGGTCTCTGGATTAACAATCCAGCAATTTAATACTACTAAGGCCACTGCCTCTTCGGGAGGAGGATACGCCCCAGATTCCCAACTCAAACCATCCATCTCCAGTAAATTTACAAATCTATTGCATTTTTCCTAAATAATGGTATCCAGCATTGGGGTTGAATGCATGTTTTAAGGATATTGAGCATAATTTCCTGGCTCTTCTGCATCCTTTTTTTTCTCCCACTTTTCCAAGCTTGTTGCCTCTCTTTCCACTTTTTTTCTTCCTTTTTCACTACTTCTAATGATTCTCCGTTTGTAATGTCAAGTTGACAACTGTTTTGTGCTCCTATTCTGCTTTATTATCCAGAGAGCTCGAGTTATCGTTGCTTTTTTTATTTCCCATCTGGAGGAATGTAGACAATCAACCAGCTAATTTTTAACAGATTGCCCATTGTTATGTCACATTTTGCCCCTTGATACCGGTTTATCATGACTAGATTCCTCAATTTGCTGAAATTGTTCCTTAGTTGAAACTTTATTGCTGGAACAGCACAGCAGGTCAGGCAGCATTCAGGGAACAGGAGATTCGACGTTTCGGGCACAGGCCCTTCTTCAGGAATGAGCAGAGAGTGTACAGCAGGAGAAGATAAAAGGTAGGGAGGAGGGACTTGGAGGAGGGGCGTTGGAAATGTGATAGGTGGAAAGAGGTCAAGGTGAGGGTGATAGGTCGGAGTAGGATGGAGGCGGAGAGGTCAAGAAGAAGACACTCCTCCCTCCCCTTCCTAGACCTTTCTGTTTCTATCTCAGGCGACCGAATCAACACGGACATCTACTACAAACCAACCGACTCCCACAGCTACCTGGACTACACCACCTCCCATCCTGCCCCCTGTAAAAACGCCATCCCATTCTCCCAAATCCTTCGTCTCCGCCGCATCTGCTCCCAGGAGGACCAGTCCAAAATACGTACAACACAGATGGCCCCCTTCGCCAAGGACCGCAATTTCCCCCCCGACGCGGTCGACGGTGCCCTCCACCGCATCTCCTCCACTTCCCGCTCCCCCGCCCGTGAGCCCCGCCCCTCCAACCGCCACCAGGACAGAACCCCACTGGTCCTCACCTACCACCCCACCAATCTCAATTGCTGTCCTTCTGTGCCCCTAACACTCACTGCCCCATTCAATATAGTTAAGAATCACAACAGGTTATAGTCCAACAGGTTTATTTGGAAGCACTAGCTTTCGGAGCGCTGCTTCTTCGTCAGGTGGTTGTGGAGTATAAGATCGTAGGACACAGAATTTATAACAAAAGTTTACAGTGTGATGTAATGGAAATTATATATTGAAAAAGACCAGGATTGTTTGTTAAGTCTCTCATCTTTTAGAATGAACATGTTGGTTTTAGTTCTTTCATATGTAAGTTGCAGAACTTTTTTAAAGTTAAAGTTCACTTGAGAATGTAACTTTTAAAAGGTTCTGTGATGGTGCTCTTTGTTCAGAGGTCAAGTCAGAAAGGACAAAGAACAGCACAGGAACAGGACCTTCGACCAGTAAACCTATGCTTACTCTTGATGCCTTTAAAATTTAAAAATGTTTTGCCTCCACACAGTCCATTTTCCTCTCTTCCCTGCCTATTTAAGTATATGCTTACAGATATGTAAGCACTGCTATTGTATTTGCTTCCACCACTGCCTCTGGCAGTGCGTTCCAGGCACTTACCCTCTGTGAGTCTTTTTTTTAAAAAAAACTTGTCTCTCACATCTCCTTTTTAAAGTTCCCCCTTGTGTCCCCTTGTAATTGACATTGCGGGGTAGTGGGGAGAGGGTGACTGAATGACCACTTCTATCATAATTTCCCTTAGCTGGCCTCAATCCCTTCTCGTTCCTTCCCAACTTTTCCTGTACTTTGAAAGTATTGAGCATGAAGCTCTCTTTTTCTCATTTATTGAGACAGGTCTCTAATTGCTTTGACAGCTATTGTCCCATGTAGCCATCTGGACCTGCAGTTCCAGCATTTACATATATTCTGAATCTAATTGTAATGTCTTTTACTTTAAGTGTGTATTCCAATTGTCTGTGCACTTTTTAGTTTTTTTCTTTTCATGTAATTTGTACCTTTGTAACCGAACTAGGTTAAACCTACCCACTGTACTGGCAATCAGCTATTGAGGATTGGACCCTCGCTTCAGTTCAGTGTAACCTTGGACAGATTTCTTTTGTTACTGACTTGATCCGAATGTCCCAGGCATCTGAAGCCTTCAGTCGTATGCTAGCCTTTTTTTTATGCATGCGTGAACTCCCCCACCATACTCTGATTTTTTAAAACTTTTTAATCCATTACACTTTAACATTCTCTACACTCCATTGCATCATGGTGCCAGGCCGAGGAATGTGGTTATTTGATGGTGAATATTGTTTGCTGCATTCCCAGAGGGTTCCAGTACCGAATCCCCCTGCTTCTTCTTCCACTGTTCACTCACTTGCTGTTCTGAACTTGGTCCAGCTGTGGGCTAGTTAGCTGTGGAAACTGCACTCTAAAAAATACATGAGGGCACACCAATGGCTATGTGTGTTTTCTTGCCTATGAAGTTCGAAGCATGCACAGTGAGATTTTAAACAATAGGAAGCACTTCTATCACACGTGGGCCTCTGACACACTCAAATGGCACAGAATTGCAGATGCTGGTCTAATTTTTATCATAGGCAATAAATTGTGTAAAACTCACATCAAATGGCATCTTATTGGATTCAACAAAGTGGAGTGGCTTCACTCCTGCAGATGATTGACAATCCCTGAGATCAATAAGCAGAATCCTTGCCAGAAAACTTGTGGTATACCATTGTTAACATTTGACATCCTTATTGTATGGTTCTTATACAATTGATATTTGTGGGGGGTGGGGGTGGAAGAGCAAATTAGTGACAAACAAGATGATAAACGCTCGTCAATTTGCATTTTGCATCTGAAGAAGCAGCATTACATTCAACTATCCACCATCAATTGGGACTTACATGAACAGAAACTCAACTGGACTCTCCATATAAACACAATGGTTATAAGAGCAGGTCAGAGGCTAGGAATACTATGACAAGTAACTTCCCTCCTGACTCTGCCTATCATCTGCAAGGTACAGTCAGGAATACTCCCCACTTTCCTGGTCAGATGCAGCTCCAGCAATGCTCTCACAGCTTGATAGCATCAAAGCATCTGCCTAATAGGCATCACGTCTAAAAGCATCAACTCTCTGCATCATTGATGCTCAACAGCACTACATACTATATACAAGATGCACTGTAGAAATTCACCAAAGATCCTCAGCCAGCACCTTCCAAATTGATGATCACTACTATCTGGAAGGGCAACAGCAGCAGATACTTGGGAATACCATTGCCTGCATGTTCCCCTCCAAGCCACTCACTGTTCTGACTTAGAAATATGTCACCATTCCTTCACTATTGACAGACCAAATTCCTGGAATTCCCTCCCTAAGGGCATTGTGGGTCTACCTACAGCATGTGGACTGCAGCGCTTCAAGAAGACAGCTCACTGCTACCTTCATTTGAATAGCTAATAAATAGGGCAATAAATGCTGGCCAACCCGCAATCCCTCAAGTGAACAAAAAAAACTATTTGGTGCATTTTTTTTTCATCGAGTACCTCAAGAAGTTTCTTACCAGAACTCTAGTAATTAAGCTTTAGTATAACACAGTTCATCCGAAATGGACAAGGCAGTTCATCTTTACATTTCTTTAATTGTACATACACCAGTTAACTCCATCCACTGCCGGCTATACCTTCATTTTTTTTCACTGATAATGCTTCGTTTTCAAAGGTAGATGTTATGTGTAGTAAAAGGATAATGATACCTTTACTGTCAGACTGCAAATTGGAATGTGTGAGCATAAGGAACTATGTTATAGAGAGAGACCACACCAAGCCAGACCTGAGTGTTTGGTTAAAATTCTAAAGGAGCCATTAACAGCTAAGACAAATCAATGAAGTGCTGACCGAACTCTCAAGGTTGGGAATTGAAAGAAACTGTTAAGCTTATACACTTGATAGGGAATTAAAGTGATGTTATTAGGAAAAATAGGATTTTATTTTTATTGTGTATTTTTGAAATTAATACTGTGAATGGTTTAGTTTCTTTCAATTTTCTTTTATCATAAACATTTTAGCTTTATTGTTAAAACTAGAATTGCAGCTTTGTGTGCTTATTTCTCTGTATGAAAGACCATGTTGTTAGATGGTATTTTGCTTTCAATTTATTAAGCAAAATTTCAGTATGTGGTCTGACTTGTCCAGTGATCGGATCAGATGGCAACATGATGTCAGTGGTAATTTGGTAGATTCCAGATACCATGAAAAGGTCCAACATGGAGCAAATACCAATAATCAATGAAATAGAGTCTGTATCAGCCTAAAACACTGAGTTGCCCACCTGTATTGCATCTCTATAGGATGATTCAGTGGATGCAAGTAGGAGAGCTAGTCATCTCTTTGAGATACCAGTGCATTATAATAGTCAGTTATCACTTTGCCATGATGAGGAACCAGTTAGTGAGGAGTCTGGGAATCCTGAGGGGAAAAAAAAATATTTGGCCCTTTCAGGCTGCTATATCAATCCATAAGGTTAAATTTCTACATGGAGTTCAGGTTCCACCTATCCCTCAACACCTTGTGCTTCAAAATTTCAATGAGAGCAGAGAATTTTGATTTCTCTACCTCATGGCCCGTTAATGCTCATTGAGTACAGTCAAGCCTAAGACCGCTGTCCGTCTGGGCATTCAGCCAAGAATACACAGTAAGATTTGGCCGAGAACCCAGTCACCCACGAGTCTCTTGAAAAAGCTGCATCCGAACAAAAGCAATCCAAACATTGAAAGTAGTAAAGGGGTGGGCAATTTGGCCTTCCCAGCTCACTCCACCATTCAACATGATCATGGCTGATACTCTATCTCAAGGCCTTACTTCCACTCTAACCCCTGCATCTATAACCCTGAAAATTCTATTACCTCTTTACCCCCCTCCTCTTTCCCTCCCTTGATATTGTTTAGTGATTTGCCTTGTGGTGGAAAATTCCAAAGGTTACCATTCTTTGAAGAAATTTCTCCTCCTCCCTGTAAAATGGCCCACTACACATCTTGAAATCATGACCTCCTGCCCTACTCCATCTCTTTAGCTTTGTTGGAATCTTATGCATTTTAATTAGATTCTCTGTCATTCTTCTTCACCTTTGTGGGCGGCACGGTGGCACAGTGGTTAGCACTGCTGCCTCACAACGCCAGAGACCCGGGTTCAATTCCCGCCTCAGGCGACTGACTGTGTGGAGTTT
Organism: Chiloscyllium plagiosum; assembly: GCF_004010195.1. Taxonomy (NCBI): domain Eukaryota; kingdom Metazoa; phylum Chordata; class Chondrichthyes; order Orectolobiformes; family Hemiscylliidae; genus Chiloscyllium; species Chiloscyllium plagiosum. The sequence continues at coordinate 15,222,403 of NC_057728.1, forward strand.
GCACATTCTCCCCGTGTCTGCGTGGGTTTTCTCCGGGTGCTCCGGTTTCCTCCCACAGTCCAAAGATGTGCAGGTAAGGTGAATTGGCCATGCTAAATTGTCCGTAGTGTTAGGTAAGGGGTAAATGTAGAGGTATGGGTGGGTTGCGCTTCGGCGGGTCGGTGTGGACTTGTTGGGCCGAAGGGCCTGTTTCCACACTGTAAAGTAATCTAATGTAATCTAATCTAATGTAATCTAATCTAATCTTGTGCTTATTGCTGTATTCTCTCTGTGACAAATAATATATTTCTATTGGATAAGGAGACTAATGCCTCTCACACAATAATTCAGGGTGGTCTCAACAAGGCCTGTGCAGCTGCAGTAAGATTACCTAGCTCCTGTATTCAAACCCTCTTTTTTTTTTGTAAGATGGCCTTCCTAAATGCTTGTTGCACCTTCATGTTTTCTTTCATCGACCAGAGTGTGAGGACACAGAGGTCCCATTCTCCATTACCATTTAACTAATGTGCCAGAGAAGGCATAGGTGATGGTGTTGAAACTTTATTGCTGAAACAGCACAGCAGGTTAGGCAGCATCCAGGGAACAGGAGATTCGACGTTTCGGGAACAGGCCCTTCTTCAGGAAAGGGCCTTCCTGAAGAAGGGCCTGTGCCCGAAACGTCGAATCTCCTGTTCCCTGGATGCTGCCTAACCTGCTGTGCTGTTCCAGCAATAAAGTTTCAACTTTGATCTCCAGCATCTGCAGACCTCACTTTCTCCTCATAGGTGATGGTGTCCCTATCTATGAGCCAGGAGATCTGAATTACCTCTTCGAACAGGTTAGAAAATAAACAAACTGCTGCTATTTTAGTTTTCCTACAAAAGTGGACAACTTTACATTTATCTATGTTATAACACATCTGTCACTCACTCAACTTGGTCCAAATCATCTTCAAGCTTCTTTGCATTTACCTTGTCACATTCTCACTCCCTAGTTCTGTGTCATCAGCAAACGTGGAAGTATTGCACTCAATTCCATCATGTTGTTGACCTATTGGGAATAAGTGGGACCTTAGCACTGATTCCTGTCATACTGTACTTGCCATTTCAAAAATGACCAATTTATTACCAATCGATTTCCTGCTGTCGAACCAGTTCTTTGTCCATGTCAGTATGTCAGCATGTACTTTGATTTTGAGAGGCTTTATCAAATCCTTTCTAAAAATCCAAATGCTCCATTTCCACTTATTTTCCTCGTCTATTCTACTAGTTGCGCATACTCAAAAAAAAGCTCCAATAGGTCTGTCATAAATAATTTCCTCTTTCTGAATTGATGCTGACTTTGTGTCATGCCTCGCTGTTTTTAAATATCCTGTTATCACAACCTTTGGTGTGTGATTGACACCTCTTCTGTGATCTATTCTGTTAATTGTTCAATGTATATTTACATAAAAAGGTGTCAGGTGCGGGTTGTTTCTGCCCTGATACCTTAGAGGTTTGCAGAATTAAAATGTATAGGATTGTGTAGTAGAAGCACTTTTTAAAAGAAAATTATGGGTGACTTTTAAAAGCTTTTCTATGCATGCCACTTTTATACATTTCATTGGCCCAGACAGAGTAAAGATATTGGCTCTAGAATTCCAAACATTCCAGTGTCCTCTCCATCCTCAGCTACCTCTACAAAGCTCCGTTGTTCCAGATGGAAGTCCTAGCATTAACTCTCTTTTCAGACAAAGGGCTTGCATTGAAAACATTCTGAGGGATTGTTTGTTAATCTAGTCATGTGATAACACCGCTGGAACAAGTGAGACTTGAATTCATGCCTCATGCTGTGGAGATGCCATACATTGGCATGGAAGGGTATGATGGGACATTGTAGTAGGTGGAGGGACATGGCTTGGATGAGGACATTGCCTGCACCTTCCAAGTATTCTGTTCAGAAGGTGCCCTCACCCAGCCTATTGGGTGCCAGACGAGGACTGAACTGACTTGACTCAAATTGTGGAGTGGGCTAGAAGATGGCTCTCTTTCTACACTGCCAGCATAGTTCAAGATGTAGGCTTGCAAATTACGCCATTCTGAACCCCTGTCCCATACTGATTTGATACTTGGAGATGCAAGCAATGGAGCTGGAATCCCTTTAACAGGATCCTACTCACCACTTTTTTAAAACTCTCTCTATGGGGTTTCCTTGGCTCCACCTGTAATCTCTGGGAGGTTACCAGTGAGCATTTATTCAGCAGGTGGTTTTTCAGCAGGCAATTCTCATCGCTTTCCTTTAGGAAGGATGTTATTTAACTGGAAAGGGTGCAAAAAAGATTTAAAAGGATGTCACCAAGACTGGAAGGCTTGATTTATGAGGAGAGGCTGGATAGGCTGGGACATTTCTCCCAGGAGCGTTGGATGCTGAGGGGGTGACCTTTTCTAGAGGTTTATGAAATCATGAGGGGCATAGATAAGGTGAATAGCTAAGATCTTTTCCCCAGGTACGGGAGTCCAAAATCAGAGGGCATGGGTTTAAGGTGAGAGGTGAAGTATATAACAGTGACCTGAGGGGCAGTTTTTTTCACACAGTGGCACATGTACGGATTGAGCTATCAGAGGAAGTGGTAGAAGCAGGTACAATTACAACATTTAAAAGACATTTTGAACTGGTGCACGGATAGGTAAGGTTTAGGGGGATATGGGCCAAACACAAGCAAATGGGGCTAATTCAGTTTAGGAAATTTGGTCGGGAAGGATGAGTTGGACCGAAAGGCCGGTTTCCATGCTGTATACCTCTGACTCCATAAATGTTGAAGTTTTATAATTGAATTATTTACGGCAAACCTTTGAACTTCCTTTTTTAAACAGGGAGGGCAGTTCATTTCTGTGAGACTTTTTGATGACCTATCCTATTGTTTTAAGACCACCTAGCATGCATGCTCTTAACCAGTTACACTTTTTAAAAAATAAAGTTGCTTCATGTCGCCCACGTTTTCTCAAGGAGTTGCAACTTCTACCTCATTCTTTTTATCATTGGTTTAATTCTGTGATTGGACATTAAGACAGGGGCATTTTGCGAAACCGTAGCTCTTAATCCTCATGATTGATGTTTTTAACTCGCAATAATTGAGAAATCTAGTGTAAACCCAATCTCTGCTTTCTTTTTTATCTTCACCAGATCTTGGAATGCTTGTCATGTTCTTGAGGCTGAAATGTTTGCTTCAGAAGTTTATGGCCGGTTTTAGTTCAATGTTGTTTATTGATATCACAAGCCTTCACTTCTTCCTTGGTTCCAGTGACTCCAGGCAAAGCAATGCTTCTTCTCTGGGAAGGCGACTCAGCAACTCTGCATAAAATTTATGATGATGTAATAGAATACTTTATCACTAAGACTAGTTGAGGCAGAGACCTTCCTAACAGTCATAGGATAAAATAGGCAATAAGTACTTGAGGTTGAGGAATATGAAGGCTCTGGGAAGACAACTGGGTAGAGAAATTAGACTTTGTAATAATTTTGATCTGGAGTACCACCTTCTCTCCTGGGAATATTAGCACCGAATCAATACTGGGAAAGCTTCATCCACTGTTTGTCATGTCAGCTATGCTGAGAAAGCAGGAACTTTTTTCCTCTGTTCATATTGTTTGATTTAAAAATACACATATATAAATTGAACGCAGCGAAAGATTCCAAATTCAACACTCTTGGCTTTGTCTTGTTGAAAACTACTAATAAGAACTAATAAACCATATTTCTTCTCTCAACAGCTTGATGTATCTATTTTATCTCTAACAATACTTCAAGCATCGATCAACGCATGTGGTGTAATCTGTATGTAAAGCTTTCTGGATGATATGTTTATTCTTGAAAGCACACACAATGCAGTACTTTGTATGCATGTGTTGAATCTCGTCTCTGAGGCACGGACATTTCAACTGCCTATTGACCATCATTTGTTTTGTGTTCGCTTTCTACTATTTATTGATTTCCTGTAACTGGGGAACTATTTCATTGAAACATATAATTAACTGCTTTGGATTAGACACCTGGGACCTCCTAAGTGAAGTAATGACCCAGTCAGTTTGAGTTTGTGATCTTGTTTTTCCTCTTCATGTTACTTGGCATCTCATTGATGGAAATCTTCAGCTCTGCCTTGTAGTCTGATTATCTGTAGGCTAGTGTGTGAAATTAAATTGGAATTTTGATAATTTTAGACTGGATATGAGCAGCTGACATTATTCTATTAATATCAAAATCTCTTCACTACTTGTACCTTTTCACATTCACATGTTGTCATCTCATGAATTCCATAATCTGGCCACCATTACTCGCATCAAGTCCACTGCAAGTTCCACCATCAGCAAGATTTTGGTCCTCTGTTCTAGGTGTGATATTGTTTCTGGGCAGCTTTTTCTTTTAGAACTTCTCGATTTTCATAAATATCATTATGGAATAGTATAATTATTCCACCCATTGAATTGTGACAGCGCTGGCCCTTTAAGAAGGTTATGTTGTCCTTGTTTTTTTTCAAGAGGGGTTGTAAAGGCAGAGGTTCCAACATGTCTGGAAGTGTCTACTTTAAAACAATGGCAGGGAAGTGGCTAGTTCTCCCAGTTCAGGATTTTTCCAATCTATTATGGACTAAGCCATAACCCCTCAAAGCGTTTGAAGAACGTAGCCAAAACTCTATTTTTTTTTCGCAGATGAAGTGTGGATATTCCAGGAGTGATGCAGTTGGTCAAACCACTCGGTTTTAAGTTTATTTAACCACAATGGATGAAACGCGAACAAATGAAAACAGAATTTAGAATAAGTTAAGCTAATTTATAACCTAACTGACTCGATCACAACGTAACAAAGGAGCTGTTTCCAATCCCTGCAACATTCCATAAACACACCTATTGGCAAAAGATAAATTCAAACGCCAGGGTTCTTAAAGGCAGGTATGATTTCAGAAAGTCCAGGCAAGACCTCCGTTTGAAGCATAGAACCTCTTTTCACTGTAGCTGCTTCTTTGGATCCCCAGCAGTTTGTTTGACTGCCTGCTAAAACAAAACCAAGTCAGGGAAAAAAAGAACTTGCCACTCCCCTGCCATTGTTTTAAAGTAGACATTTCCAAACATACCAGAACCTCTGTCTTTACAACCCCTCTTGGGGAAAAAAAAACAAGGACAACATAACTTTGTTAAAGGAGCAGCATCACCACAGTATATGGAGTGAATCTAATCTACAGCTGGATTTATCCAATATTATGTAAGAAAACAAATGTTTAATTTTAGTTTTAAGGGAATGTTTGTTTGGAATTTTTAACCATTCAGGCCATATTTAGATAATGCCCAATGTCTTGTTGCTTATGAGTATGGAAAGTAATGAGAATGGTGCTTGTTGATCGAATGAAGTAATACTTTAGATACATGAAGGACAACAGTAAGCACGTATTCCTCTGGACATGAATGTTTTATTGACTATTGAGTTTTTAGATCTGGGTACAAGTCTCTCCAGAAATATGTATTTTCCTATTGACAGTCAGTCATAGAGTCATAGAGATGTACAGCATGGACATGGAAACAGACCCTTCAGTCCAACCTGTCTATGCCGACTAGATATCCCAACTCAATCTAGTCCCACCTGCCAGCACACGGCCCATATCCCTCCAAACCCTTCCTATTCATATACCCATCCAAATTCCTCTTAAATGTTGCAATTGTACAAGCCCCCGCCACATCCTCTGGCAGCTCATTCCATACACGTACCACTCTGTGTGAAAAGGTTGCCCCTTAGTTAATGCCTCTTAAATGTTGCAATTGTACAAGCCTCCGCCACATCCTCTGGCAGCTCATTCCATACACGTACCACTCTGTGTGAAAAGGTTGCCCCTTAGTTCTCTTTTATATCTTTCCCCTCTCACCCTAAACCTATGCCCCCT
>NC_057728.1:15228684-15269116 GCF_004010195.1 Chiloscyllium plagiosum
ATCCTTGTGGCACTCCACTGGTCACAGGCCTCCAGTCTGAAAAACAACCCTCCACCACCACCACCCTCTGTCTTCTACCTTTTGAGCCAGTTCTGTATCCAAATGGCTAGTTCTCCCTGTATTCCATGAGATCTAACCTTGATAATCAGTCTCCCATGGGGAACCTTGTTGAAAGCCTGACTGAAGTTCATATAGACCACATCTACCGCTCTGCCCTCATCAATCTTTTTTTAATTCTTCAAAAAACTCAATCAAGTTTGTGAGACATGATTTCCCACGCACAAAGCCATGTTGACTATCTCGAATCAGTCCTTGCCTTTCCAAATACAGGTACATTCTGTCCCTCAGGATTCCCTCCAACAACTTGCCCACCACCGAGGTCAGGCTCACCAGTCTATAGTTCCCTGGCTTGTCTTTACCGCCCTTCTTAAACAGTGGCACCACGTTTGCCAACCTCCAGTTTTCCGGCACTTCACCTGTGACTATCGATGATATAAATATCTCAGCAAGAGGCCCAGCAATCACTTCTCTGGCTTCCCACAGAGTTCTCAAGTACACCTGATCAGGTCCTAGGGATTTCTCCACCTTTAACCATTTCAAGACATCCAGCACTTCCTCCTCTGTAATCTGGACATTTTGCAAGATGTCACCATCTATTTCCCTACAGTCTATATCTTCCAACTGAGCAAGAAAGTCCAATCTATTTGTGTTGCTTTTCAGTATGTCTCATTTACCTTTACTGCACCAACTCTATTTTCAAAAGTCCTTGAACCTTTTGCATTTTTAGTGGATGTGAATTTACGCAGCTCACTGAAATACGCGAATTTCATAAATAACATTTCGTCAGGAACTCCAGGCTTGCAGTCATCCTCTTTGGGGATTTGTTACACACAGGCTGAAACACTCCGTGCCAATATTTGCGAAGACAAGTTGGTGTTGGAGATTTAGGGCTCTTAGGCTATTAGGCAAGAGGAATTTGAATTCAGTCAACCCAAGCCTCGAAATTGGTGTTCTCTGATTCCTATCAAAAGAAGGTATCTTTCCACAGAATATGTGAAAATGAGTTGGACATAAATTATTCGCATTGTTTGAAGAAGTATTCTTTTAGCTAGCATGTCTAAACCTTTTTTTATATGGAAGTGCCACAAATAATTCTGTAAGGACTTTGAGCTCCTTTTTGTCCCAGTGAACCCAATTATGTTTGGCCCGAGGAAAAATGTTATACCAAATTTAAAATCCTCCAACTGAGACCAATTATGTCTTCTGCAATCACCGGAACTGGAGTGCATGCATAATTTTATTTCAACTGATTTAATTCTTTCTCTTTTGTGATTTGCATGTTTGCATATCATGCTCCTTTTAAAAAGGGAGCAATTTTGTTGATTATTTTTGTTTGGCTGGACGATACTGAGGAAACCAGAGTCATCTAATTTTTCAATTCGATGAGGGAACCGATTTTGTGTTCAGTCAATTGTGTGCAAACCAATTTGCTATTAAGAATTAAATATATACACTCCCACACTGTTGTGTTGAGAGGTTGATTGCTAACAAGTTGCAAACTGTTTTATTTCTCGTGAGGTTGCTGTGAAATTTGAGTTTTAAACTGCTTTCCTGCATTGGGTTTCTTTGGAAGTATGGATTACCCAGGAGTGACTCATTCTTAAATTCACATTGAAAATGCTTGATTGATTAAATTGTAAGAAATTACCTGCAGTAAAATCAATCAAATGTAAAACTGTAACTGCAATATCGATCAGTGCAAAATCAATTGTACTACTTGAATGTGCTACGGAAAATAATATCATCTATAGACATAGCTTCCTCATTTTTGAAAGAAAGAAGTCCTAATTATGCATTTTAATCTTGATTAGTTGGGATAGCTTACCAGCTGTTAAATAATTGTAGTGGTTTTTGGATTAGGCCTTGGACACTTATCAAGAGTAGTGTATTTCACACATTGAAAAACAAAACTTATTTCATGGTGTCAGGACATTCCAAAGCCAGCAATGTACATTTGAAATATGGCCATTGTGACAGTGTGGTTAATGTGGTGCCAAAACTTTTGTCTTTAAGAGGGATAAATGTTGACCAGGACAGTGGGCTAACTCCCTGACCCATTGAAAATAGCTTTCCAGCATCTTTTATACCCACTTAATGTGTACATGTACCTCCAGGTTAAAATCTCATTTGAAAGTAGACATCTCCAGCAGCACAGCATGCAGTGCTTCAGTACTGTGCTGAAGTGTTAACCTAAATTCTATGCTTGAGTGAGACTTGAACCCCACAGCCTTCTGTAACAAAACCAAGAATGCTATCCATTGACCCACAGCTAAAAGTAGATACTGTGTCAAATTGGTTATAGGCAAGGTAATTGCTGTACTCTTACTGTGTTTGAAAGAGAGTAAGCTGTTCCTTCTCTGTCAATATTTTGTTAAACTTCAGAGGACTGTTGTTGGATTTGTGTGTACAGTAATAGCATTGTTGATCAAAGTGATGACCTATTTAGCTCTGCACTATGATAGGGTCAGCCCTTGGCAAGTTTTTTTTTGACGCATAACTGCTCCTGAATGGATATGTCGTTAATACAACTAGAGCCAATTGACTGGTCAGCAGTAAAATAAATTGAAAAGACCCTCAGGATGTATTTTGACGACTTGGATTTAACTTGTATGGTTGGCAGGTTCATTGGCATTCATTTTGGCAGACATCAGGATGAGCAGTTTAAACGAGAACAGCGAAGTGCAAAGAATGAATAGTTGGCTTGCAGTGTAATCTGTTTCGAGGAGGGGGTTAAATGAAGGAAGTGGCACAGTCACTGCCAGTTCAACCCATTAAACATCAAGATGTATAACAAAGTGCTCACCTTGATTTAGTAACTGTGCTGTAGTTATAAACCAAAAAATTGTGAGTTGACCTTTGACTTCAGTGCTACAAAAACAGTGTAGTATAATCAACCAAACCTGTCATGAACTTGTTTAGTATGGAACTATGGGCGGCACGGTGGCTCAGTGGTTAGCACTGCTGCCTCACAGCGCCAGGGACCCGGGTTCAATTCCAACCTCGGGCAATTGTCTGTGTGGAGTTTGCACATTCTCCCCGTGTCTGTGCGGGTTCCGGTTACCTCCCACAATCCAAAAGATGTGCAGGTCTGGTAAATTAGCAGTGCTAAAGTGTTAGATGCATTAGTCTGAGGGAAATGGGTCTGGGTGGGTTACTCTTCGGAGGGTCGGTGTGGACTTGTTGGGCCGAAAGGTCTGTTTCCACACTGTAGGGAATCTAATCTAATCATACTTAATTGAAAATAACATTGATTTCAGTGTTTGAAGACTTCAGCTGTTTTCTGATGTCTGGCTGTTAGTTTCAGGTCTAATTCACACTTACAGAAATGAAGCATTCTGTGCTGTCTTTGAAACAGTGAGTCTGCCGAGAAGGCTATTCCAATTTCTAATACAACTCTTTTTCAATGCCAATTGAATGAATTATATTTAACCTGTCAGTTCTTTGACAGGTAACAACTGAAGTAACATTCCTGATACCATGAAGTGTAGCAGAGAAGATGCAACCTACAAAAGAGATTTGGTTTTCATGCCTCTTCAGGCATCTAACATTTATTTTGCTTGAAGGCTTTAGAAGATTCAATAGCACTTGTGGGTTTTGAAGTAATCTGAAGGACAAAAAAGTAATATTCACCATTGCTTTAAATTTTTAAATGCTATTGTTTGTGTTGAAGTGCTTTTAAAGCAGAAGTCTCTACCTAAGTAATAAGGCTGTTAACATAAGCCATGAGTCTGAAGGATTAGAGAAACCCACATTTATCCACTTTCTTTTTCTGGAAAAGTGGGTGGGAATTTATTTCCCTAGTGGTAACACAGCCTAGCAATCAACCAACTTGTCTTGGTATCTAACTTCTAACGGTCACCGCACCCAAAATGTTAACTCTAATTCCTCTCCGAAGATTCTGCCAGACCTGCGGAGCTTTTCCAGCAATTTTCTGCTTTTGTCTTGATAGTAAAGGTTGTCAGCCAATTACATCAAAGCTGTACTTTTGCAGTGTGACATGTTTAAAAGAATAAGTGAGTTGTTCTTTCTCTGCGAAGTAGCCATGCAGTTCCTTGCTGCTCATGATATTTGTGAAAATGAGTTCTCAAATAAGTAGTACAGTGAAGGATCTGGATTGCGCAGTAAGGGCAGGGTATGACATGGCACTTTGTCATTTTCTTAATATGTAAAATCCCTACGGTGTCGAAGCAGATCATTCGGTCCATAGTGATGCACAGATGAGCATCCCACCCTATCACTGAACCCTGAATTTCCCACATCTAATCCACCTAACCTGGACATCTTTGAATGGAAGACAGCCGTGGAGAATATGTGAACAACATGCAGACAGTTGCCTGAGGGTGGAATTGAACCTGGGTCCCTGGCCCTGTGAAGCAGCAGTGCTAACCACTGAGCCACCATGTCACCCATGTGAGCCTCACCCCACAAAAAGAAGCTATAATGTTACATGTATAAGCCTTTTCGCTCTTAGAATTTGTCATTAGAAGCTAGACTGTTTACTTGTCTCTCCACCCAGATTGGCAGTAATCAGGAAGTTACTGTTGATCTCCATAATATGTGTATAACAGCTACTGACTTCTGCCTGTGTGGAAATTACTGACTGATTTTCTAATCCACCTGTTCAATGATATGTTACAACCTCAGAGGAGGTGGGATTTGAACCCACGCCATTGTGAAACTTGAAAGGGTTCAGAAAAGTTTAATAAGGATATTGTCAGGGTTGGATGGTTTGAACTATAAGGAGAAGCTGAATGGGCTGGGGCTATTTTCTCTGGAGCATTGGAGGCTGAGGGAGGCTGACCTTATAGATATTTGTAAAATCATGAGGGGCATGGATAGGGTAAATAAACAAGGTCATTTCCCTGGGGTGGAGAGCCCAGAGCTAGAGGACATAGGTTTAAGCTGAGAAGGAAAATATTTAAAAGGGACCTAAGGGGCAATATTTGCACGAAGAGGGTGGTGCGTGTATGGAATGAGCTGCCTGGGGAAGCGGAGGCTGGTACAATTACAGCATTTAAAAGACATCTAGATTGGTATATGAATAGGAAAGGTTTAGAGGGTTCTGGGCAAAATGCTAGCAAATGGGACTAGATTAATTTAAGATATCTGGTCAGCATGGGCAAGTTGGACTGAAGGGTCCCAGTAGGGAGATAGGGTCACTGATTTAATGAAACATGAGCTATGATATCTCCAATATAGAGCTGAAAATGTGTTGCTGGAAAAGCGCAGCAGGTCAGGCAGCATCCAGGGAACAGGAGAATCGACGTTTCGGGCATAAGCACTTCTTCAGGCTTATGCCCGAAACGTCGATTCTCCTGTTCCCTGAATGCTGCTTGACCTGCTGCACTTTTCCAGCAACACATTTTCAGCTCTGATCTCCAGCATCTGCAGACCTCACTATCTCCAATATAGAGCCACATTGACAACATTTGCTGATGAGGCTGCTTTTATCAAGGATTTAAACAAAGATGTTTAAACAAAATACTAGAGGAAAATGGTAGAGGACTTTGCGAAGGGTCAGTGCCATCACTTTTAGGGGAGAAGGAAGGAAGAAACATCTGAAAGGATATGCCAGAGAGGGAAAGCCGCTATTTGGGATTGGCTGGGAGAGCAATTGGAGGAGGAGTTGTTGTCAATTGATTCTTTGTGTGCCTTATTTGGAAGGGTCCAGAACTTGTTTTAAAAGAAAGTAAAGCTTTGCTGACTGTTCTAGAAACCTGAAATAAAATTGAAAGTACTCAGGCAGTATCTTTGGAGAGAGAAACAGAGAGTGTCTGATGTCAATGGTCAGTCGCCTTGAGTTCTGACTTCGGTACCTCAGGTGGTTTTCACCCAGGTGCTGGACTTTGTATTTCTAGTCTTCTCTCACTATTGAAACTCTCAGTTGGTCAGAAATAATCATGTGCTGTTTCTTTCTATTACGGTAAATTCTTATTCCTGCAAAGATGGAGAGAGGAAGGGCAGGGCATATCTGACTATTACCCAGATTGTCTACTGTGCCAAAACAAATTAAATTGTGATTACTACCCATCCCAATATTAGACTGTGCATCACTTAGCTGGAAGACTGAATTTTGAAATTGGCAAATTGAATTTAAGACAAATAAGGTCTTTGAGCAAATATCAGGGATGTCATTTTTCAGGATATGTAATGTCCCTTTGTAAAGCATAATTCCAAGCACACTGCTGTTTCCATTAGGTTACTGACTGGCTGCTGCCTGTGTAATTCAGAATCAAACCTGTGTTCCAATATCCTGCCTTGTACAAGAGACATGATTTGTAGACTGACTTATTCCCCAAGGTTGTTTGTGAAAATTTATGATCTCTTGCAAGCCAATGAATGCAACCAAGTCTGTCATTTGTAGCTGACAATTGCGGTTTACTGTGCGTCAGAGCACATCTGATCCATTCAAATATGGTTAAGCTGTGGATGGGGGAAGGAATGGGACTGTGATATAGAACCTATGTTTTAAGCAGTCAATTAGTTATACGAGACTTAAGTGGGAGATGTGACATGCTTAGACTGGAGAGAGTCTTTTTGGATGAACATTTTGAATTGATTGGGGCAACAATCTTTGCAAATTGCATATTTCTCAAATATACTGTCAAATATATCAAATATACTGTGTTAGAGGGGCCTTGTGGTACTGTGATAGTGTCCCTGCCTCTGCCAGACAATCCAGGCTGTTCCCTGGATGTGTGTCTTAACATATGCAAACTGATACAACTGTATTGACTCACTGGCATGTTTGTTCTGTTGGGTAACTTTAGGTACTGAATATTTCTTTTCTGGTGAGCATCATGATTAGAGGTTAGGATATGGTTTGTACAGTTTTAATGCCTACAAGGATACAGACTTTACCAGAAGGATCACTGGGAATATAGAATTAGAATTAAGTTTATTGTCACGTACCCAGGTTCAGAAAAGTGGAGGAGAGTGAAAAGTGTACAAAGTTGCCATTTCCACCACCATCAATATCGCTGATAATGTGTCAGTATTGGCAGTGATTCCCAGAGGATTGCACCGATACTTACTGGGCCTCACCAGCAAAGTTTCAACATTTACAGAAGGACTGGTAGGCGTTTCTCAGTGTTTGCAATACATCCCCTAGGAATATGTAAGCATCTGCTGAGCATTCCAGGGAGCATGTCAGTCAATATTTCTCCACTGACCTCTCCACAGGACAATTTGACAACCACATGTTTTTATAGACAGTGTTCCATGAGTGTTAACCTTAATACTGAATCTACATTGCTTAGTTTGTTCCGTTTTAATGAGTAGAATATTGTGGTGCAGACATTGTTGAACTGACTTAGAGAGGTGAATGAACTTTCAGGGCTGATTAGAAGTAGGTTTCGTTAAAATCCACCACCACTGGAAACAAAAGGTAAACAAGGTGGTTTAATCAAACAGTAGAATTATCTTTTTAAAATGTGCATGTGGTATGCAGACCATTAGTAAAAAGAGATGTGGAGTTATCAGAAGCAAGGATAATTTTTAACATGACTAGTGATGTGAACTTTTCCCAGAGATGTGTGCTACTGTGCCTGCTGCCTTTTTATTAGGGATATGAGATACTGGCCAGTTGAATTGTATTTATCACTGGTGGTATCTTTGAATTTTTGTGATGACTTTTTTTTTCTAATAGACTATATTTGACTTATTCATCCATCATAGAGATACAAAACAATTCTCAAATTCTTTCTCTCGTTACTTTGATGCAACCACTGTGACTGGTCCTACCCTATCCACTGTGAATCCTTTTGTCAGACTTCAATATTCTGAACTCTCCATCTTTCAACAGAGTACCGCTCTCCCCCAATTCCCTCACATTGCACAGAAATGTGGTTTATATAACTCTCTTAACATTATGAACACAGATTAGCATGCCATTACCATGTTGCTATTTATGCCACCATGCTGTTATCATTTGACATGGTCTGAGGGAATGCCTAAGCTCTGATAGACCTATTAAGGGTCAATTTTGGTTTAAGTTGGTTGCATAAATATGGGGAGCTAGTAATCGGCTGGATGTGCATTTCATAGTCGTTAACTCAAATAAAACCTTTACTAAAAGTGGCACAGTGGCTCAGTGGTTAGCACTGCTGGCCCACAGTACCAGAGACCTGGGTTCGATTCCACCCTCTGATGACTGTGTGGGTTTCCTCTGGGTGCTCCGGTTTCCTCCCACAGTCCAAAGGTGTGCAGGTTATGTGGATTGGCCATGGTAAATTACTCATAGTGTTCAGGAATGTGTAGGCTAGGCAGATCAGCAATGGGAACGGCAGAGATAAGGTTTGGAGAGGGCCTGGGTGGATGCTCTTTGGAGATTCACTTTATTCCTGATGGGCCAAATTGCCTACTTCCACACTGGGAGATTCTTTGGCTAAAAAAGTGGACTTGGACTCTGCTTAAAAAGTAATCATCTCGCTCATGATGCTGGTGTGCACATTTTGAGGTAATGCTAGTGACCAACTCAAGCACTTATGTTCACTTATTATGTTGTCCAAGATCATGAAAGGTGCTAGATAAATGCACGTGCTTTTTCTCACTTGTTTTCAGGCCATTGGGATAATGGAAGACCGAAAGAGGAGAGAGGATAACATGGCTGTAGGATAGTGCATTACCACACTACCCTCTTGATCCAAACTGACTGTCATCTTGCCTTTATCATTAGCAATCTGGATGCATTACCGGAAGTGGACATTGAAGTAGAGACAGCTGTGACATTCTAAGAATTAAACATATTACTCGTAAAAAGATATTTAAGAACGTATGGCTTGAACTGATAACTCTTGCTTGGAACTGGCACCTTGTGATTCCAAATGTATCCCCACTTACAGCATGGGGAAATTAACCAATTAAAGGACGTAATGAATGAGCAGTTTTCCACTGTGCCAGACTGAGCTGGAAGACAGATTATTGTCAAAAGGACTTTGGTTTCTGTTTTTCCTTTGGTGCCATGCTTTTATTTTGTTTTCTTCTGCTTTCCAAAAGTAAACTCTAGGAGCTTTGAGAGAACTTTGGACTGTAATAAATTTTATTGAGATGATACTTCAACAGAACTGAGGTGGGTTTCTATCTAAATGTTGAAAGTGATAAAATTACAAGGCAAGAAGACCATTCAGCTGAATGAATTGACCATTTCTTGAAGCAAATTTTACTTCAGTGCAAATAAATGGATAGGTTTTGAAGATTAGAGGAGATGATGATTAATAGTTTTCATTGGCCATTAATATGAGGGAGTAGAGCGAAAAGTATGCTACAGATCAGAGATAAATTAACTGGATGTCAGCACAAGGTTTGAGGAATTCAATGACTTATTCCTGTTTTGTTCACTTATTATTTTCTCTGCTTTGAGTACAAATGGTGTCACTCTTGATAAGATGCTGTGGAAATGTGATGAGTGATTTTGGTTTATTTGTGTATTTATCACTTAAAAGAGGGTGTTACCTCTGCCCCTCGCTCAATTCCAACTCTGATGTTCTCCTGCTGAGTAGTTGACAAGACAAGTTGACTGAAGCAAGTCCAAGCTAATGCTGGCTGCTCCCTGTCCCACTCTTGAATATACATCAACAAAACGCTTTTCCTTAACTTGATAAGGCACCAGGACCGGATGAGGTGCAGCCAAAGATACTGAAGGAAGAATGAGTGGAAATTGTGAAGGCATTGGTCATAATTTTCTAGTCTTCCTCTGACTCTGAGTCGAGCCAGAGGGCAGGAGAATTGAAAATCTTAAACCATGGTTCACAAAAGGTGTACAGAGCAATCTAGCAACTACATTCCAGTCAGTTTAACCTCCATGGTGGGTAGGTTTCTAGAAATAATCATTCGTGACAAAGCTCCTTGGGCAAATGTGATTAATTAAGGAAAACCGGCATAGATTTGATAAGGGCAAAATCAAATTTGAATCAACAGGCAGGTTAACTTTGGTTAGCAAAGCATTACCCTGGTCAATGAAGTAGACAATGGCTTTCACCTGTTTCATTGAATTGAAGCATGTTCTTTGTGGGCAAGTGAGCCGCACTACAAGTCTGACTGACGATTGATTGATTGTTACTTGGTTGATAGTGTAATTTCCCCAATGTCAATATCCTGAAGGGTTATCATTTGACCAGAAAGTGAACTGGACTGGCTGTATAAATACTGTGACTATAAGAGTGAGTCAAAAGGTTCAGAAATCTTATTGCATAGCTCTCTACCTGGATCCTCAAAGCCTGTCCACCATCTTCAAGGCACATGCCTGGGGTGTGGTGGAATGCTTTCCATTTACCTGGATGTGTGCAGGCAAAAAATATTCATGAAGCCCACATCATTTAGGACTAATTCACACTTTATCTGTCACCCTCACTACTGATGGTTGGCCGTTCACCGAGCCTCCTACAATTGCACTTTCCAAACCCATGGCATTTAGGATTAGGTTCTTCTAGATATGTGGTTTTATTGTCTTGTGTACTCAATTACAAGGTACAAGAGTATAGTGACAAGTATACAGTGTCACCCCATTAAGCACCGTCTTAGGTACAAAGCCCTAGGTATAAAAACTTAGTGGCATAAATAGAAATATTTCAGCATTGTTTTCTCAGTTTAGCAATAGAGAAATAAAGTTCAAAAATTCAAACATTCCAGAGCTTTATTAAGTCTTGGGCCTGCAGATGCTCCAATCTGGACTTTGCCAAGAGGGCTCACTCTCCCCTTAAGTGGGCATGCTTTCCCAAACTGGAAGGACAAGGGCAGCTGGTGCATGTTCCCATCCAAGGCGCACACATCATCCTGATTATGAACTCTATCACTGCTCCGTCCCTGTCACAGGGTTAAAATCCTGGAACTCCTGTCCCTGACAACACCCAGTGTTACCTAGACTCCTCATCACCAGCATTTAAAGAAGGCAGCTTGTGACTACCACCTCGAGGGCAATCAGGGATGGGTAAAGCCAAAGATGTCCACGTACCATGAATGAATCATAAAGATTTCCTCCTTCAGAGGGCCAGTACAGTCCTGAAGGGCCAAACGGCCATCATCACTGCTGTGATAAGTGTATGATTCAATGCTGGAGACTCATTTGGGTCAGAGAAAATAGGGATCTATTGCCTTTGTTCCTTCTTCCCTCAGAACAAGCATATTGTTGACCAATAAATAGGACTATTGAATTGATAAATTGACAACAGGCACATAATAAAAGCACATTCAGAAGGAATGGATAAGGCACTGTGTACACCTCATTGCAGCTGGTCATCAGCACATGACAATTAAAAAGCTGCTTTTCACTCTCTTTGGAGTCAATTTGCCTCAGGGCGAAAGGAAATTCATCCAGGGATTCAGCCTGTCTCTTAATTAAAGCTGTCATCTTGATATCGTGCCAAGCAGCAATTTCATTTCTTGGATAGCGCCTTGCAATCAACTCAGGACATCTAGTGAATGAATTTGCTGAAAATCTGTCACTTCAGACCCTTTTTTAAAATCTGATTTAGTGGCAAAGGCCTAGGTACATCAGCTTTGAATTGATAAAAGCTGAAAAACTTTTTTTTAAAAAAAATCACTTCACTCTCAAATGATTTCAGTAGAAAACATGTTGTTTGGCTTGTTGAATGAATCACCTGTGGCTGTTTTTGAGTGTGAAAATGTCCTGTGGGAAGGTGGTGCCGAACGCTGACTCTCTGAGCCAGTTTCAGCAGCTCGTTCGTCTGTTCCAAGGTTCACCAATTGTTTACAAAATATATCTATATCGAGTGTTTCATCTGCTGTAGTTCATGGGAGTGGGGAGCTGTCCAATTAGGATAGTTTTGTTCCACGTAAATCTCATTCACAAGGCTGCTTTCACACCTTGGCTTTTCTGTCTAAGGTTTTCTTCCAGCTGTCTATTATTGCAGTAAATCATAGAGATCTCCGATCGCCTAAAATGTCAAGTCAGCTTGGAAAAGTGTTAAATAGTACACTCTCAATTATATATCAAACAAAGAACTGAGGATGCTGAAAATCTGAAACACAAACTGGTAACCGCTGGAGAAACCCGGCAGGTCTGGCAACATTATGGCGAACCTGGAAGAGATGTTACAGTGCGTAAAACACTAAAGTGGAGCAAATAACAGCTGGAAATCTGAAATGCAAACAGGAATTGCAGGCATTCTCCATCGTCTCCATCAGGAGCATTCTGTAGATATTTTTGAATCCTGCAGTTCCGAGATATTGCTACAAATCTCTGGAGCAGGTAGGATTGCAATGCCAAAACACATTAGGCTATGGACCAACTGTTAGAAAATGGGATTAGAATAATTACACAGCTGTTTTTGATCAGCACAGATTTGATGGGTCGACCGGCTTTTTTCTGTGCAGTGGACCTCTACGACTCGATGATGGAAAAGGGCAAATCATACTGTGGGTGGCAAGGCTTTGAGTATGGGTGCCAGGAGCCTCTTTGAGTATAATGCCAGTTCTAAGAGTGATTAATGCATTTGAAGGTGTGCAGATTGGTTGGGAAACCAATAGCAGGCTTAAAAATAACCCTTCGAAAGAAGGGCACTGCCTAAACAGAAAGAGGTGGATATTGCAAAGATGTAACTAGTGCAGTGCAGTGGGATTTGGTCTTCAGGGCCCCAACTATTTACAATCTCTATGAATGGCTTAGATGTGGGAGTGGAACATACTCTAGCCAAATTTGCAGGGGATGGAAATAGGTGGGAAAACGTGTTGCATTGAAGAAAGAAGGTATTTACAAATTGATATGGAGAGGTTAGGTGAATGGGGAAAATTTGGCAGAAGGAGTTTAATGTGGATCAGTGTGAGGTAATCCATGTTGGTCAGAAGAATAGAGTTGCAACTTATCTGAATGGAGAGAAATGTCAGAGTGCTTCAGTGCAGAGCGATCTGGATGTCATTGCGCATGATCACAAAAAAGTAGTTTGCAGGTACAGAAGGTAGCAAGGAAGGCAAGTAGAATTTTGTCATTTATTGCAACATATAAACATGGGAAGAATTGCTGCAACTGTAAATGGCATTAGTGACTCTGCACCTGATGTACAGCTTTGGACTCTTACTTGAGGAAGGATGTACCTGTATTGGAGGCAGTTCAGAGGAGGTTTACTGGATTGATTGTGGGGATGAGTGTTTGGGATTATAGAATCCCCACAGTGTGGAAACAGGCCATTCGGTCCAACAAGTCCACACTGACCCTCTGAAGATTAAGCCACCCAGACCCATTCTCCTACCCTGTTAACTCTACATTTACAACCTGCCTAATGTACTCAACCTGCATGTCCGTGAACACTAGGGGCAATTTAGCATGACCAATCCACCTAACCTGCACATCTTTGGATTGTGGGAGGAAACCCACACAAACACAGGGAGAATCAAACCCGGTAGCATTGTTAACCAATGTGCAACCCACAACTACTTTGACTAGTTCAGGGTTCTATTCTTTAGAATTTAGAAGAATGAGAGGAGATCTAATTGAGGTATATAAGCTGCTAAAAGAGATTTATAAAGTAGATGTCGAAAGGATGTTTCCTCTTGTGGGACGATCTAGAAAAAGGAGTCCGTGTTAGGGTCAGAGGTACTCGATTTAAAACTGAGATAAGGAGAAATTAATTCTGAGTCATGAATCTGGACTCGCTACCAGAGAGTATTGTGGATGCTGGGACATTGAATAAGTTTTAAGGAGACAGGCAGCTTTTAATTAGTAGGGCTATGAAGAGTAGGCAGGAAAGTGGAGTTGAAGCTGAGATGAGATCAGCCATGATCATATTCAATGGAGCAGCAGGCTCGAGGGCCAGAATTGTCGTCTCCTGCTCCCAGTTATACAAAGATATGAGGCTTGAGAGGAAGAGAATGAGAGCATGAGAAAGCAGGAGACAGGCTGAAAAAAGAGCAAGATAAAAATTATATTTTGTCTGTCAGCAAAATAAGGTGCATTAGCTTGAAGAAAAAGAAAATTTGCACTTAACTTTGGTGTTCTGATTGTTGCTTGGGAAACTTAGGTCTCCTGAGGCTGCTGATTTCCTGACTGAAAGTCATTTGACCAAAGCCCTTTGGCTCTGATACAACATTCAAGCAATAATTCTTTGTGTGTGAGATGTGGGTGTGAAGGATATGGCAATCAAACTCTATTCTGTCCACACCTTATGCGCACTCCACCAAACTCCCAACTTTTCCACCTTTATTGTGGTGCATTAAAGTGTTCCTGGTTGAGATCAGTCAACTTAAGGGTCGTGGACTCTTAACTTCCTGCCCTGGACGACTCAGCTACTCTCTGGATAAACTCAGAAAGATGGCAGAGCTGTGTAGCTGTCACTTTTTCAGTTAACGGAAGCTCTGCCATTCCATGGACACTGGGGCAGACAGGCGACGAGAAGCCTTTGCCAATGCAATCCACAAACCAACTCCTTGACAGATAAGATAAAGACAATAACACTGTCCAGCTTCCCATCTATTGCTGCAATTAGGCCTGTCCTCAGCTGTCACCAGCTCCTACCGGGACATTACGGATCCAAGTATGTGGATGCAATCAGGCCACACACTGCAAAATAGCCTCCCCTTTAATGAAAGCAGATTTCCAGCAGTAAGAATATTTATTTTTCTTAGACCAAAAGGAATATAATTGGGGATAATGCTTAGCTGAAGTGAGCATTGGCTGATGGTGTTTTCAAGGAGTCATAGAGTCATACAACATGGAAACAGACCCTTTGGCCAACTAGTCCACGCCAAACATGTTCCCAAACCAAACTAGTCCCACCTGCCTGCATTTGGCTGATATCCTTCCAAACATTTCCTATTCATATACTTATCCAATGTCTTCAATGTTGCAACTGTACCTACGTCCTTTATTTCCTCTGGCCATTCGTTCCACAAGTAAGCCACCCTTTGTTTTTCTTTAAAAAAAAAATGTCCCTTTTTAAAAAAATTCTTTCACCTCTCACCTTTTACAAAAAATATGCCCTCTAGTTTGAACTCTTTCCCAAACTTCCCACCCCCCATCTAAGGAAAAACCCTTGCTATTCACCTTCTCTGTCCCCCTCATTCTTTTATAAACCTGTAGATGGAGGCGAGGTGAGATTTGTGGCTTTAATTTAAGTTTCCAGCTCATAACCAAAGCTAACTGCAAGTCAAAAGATGCAAATCATGTGTAAAATCAATCCCAGTCACTGCTGAGCCTGAATGGTGAAAGAGTGAAATGTCTCCTTGTGATGGCCTGTTGTCACCCTACATGACCATATTTAGTGGGTAGGGAATGCAAAATAATATTGGTAAGTGGACATGATTCAATAGCACAACTTGTTGACAATTTTGTGTACATCGAGTGAGTGTGGAAGTAAAGAACAGTACAAAGTTGCATCCTTGGTTCAGCAACAACTTCAGAAATGAGATGTTTTAAGTTCAGAAACCATACTAAATTTCTCATCTGTGAGGACGAGATGCAATTTTATGGGTTTAAATGGATGGTTTTGGCTGTGCAGCTCTGATATAAATAAGACTTCATTTATCTGTCACAATTATTGCGCACTGCACTGTGGTTTAAGTGTTTTGTGATTGCTGTACTACATTTCATTTTGCCTTCCATTTTGCAGTCTGCGATGAGACCGATCAGAACTGAAGTCCACGTGCATTGTGACAACCCACAGCACTGGAATGCTTTCATAATTAATCTTGCCTTTGTTTTTGCCCATACTATTCTGCCTTTATTTATGCCTCTCATTCCCTGAAGGTGTATTTGCAGTGAGTAATTTATTTAAATTGCTTGTTATGTAGAATGGTGAATGCTGCTTTGTAATTGTTTAATTGACAGCAAGTGTTTGAGATAATGGCTTAATCAACCAAGAGGCCATCTAATAATTATTGTGTTATTCATAAGGGCATAAGCTTATTATTGCTTACTTTCCTCCTGAAAGAGTCCTGTCAAAATGATGAAAATTGATTATTTTTATATACATCCTTTTACATAACAAAGTGCACATTGGCTAGTAACTGTCTCCTTCCCTGAAGTACCATTGTGGATGGGAATTACTTGTATTAGCTTTTATACAAACAACTTGAACTTTTATATAGTATCTCTTTGCAATATAGGAAAATGTCCCAAAGCATTAGTTCGCAGGAGAGTTTTCAGCAAAATTAGAGACTGAACTACCTCGTCTTTACAGTGTACTTCGTAAATTGGAGCTGGTGAGACCCAAGACAGAATCTGAAGTCTAAGCAATGTTGGTTATGGTGAGTTGTAGGTCAGAGATAGCTGACAAAGGTCCGTCTCGATGTTGGGAATAACTCAACACTGTCATTTATGCTTTTCACAAGCAGTGTGGCACCTTTCTCATTAGGCCGCAAAAAGTTAACAGTTGACAATTATTGCTGGTTAAATGCATTGTAAACAGCCCACCTCATGTTATTGGTAAAATGGGAGGCTGAATATCAGACTTGCCAAACAAGCTTGACATGAGGAAAGCTTAAAAGCAAATCCAAATGGATGCCTGGTCAATTCAGCTTGCTCTAAGTGACCACCATGTTGGAAACTGGGTGCTGACATGTCACGGAATGCTTCATGGGCACAGGCTGAATGTATCCCTCGTCCCTAGTGACACATCTCTGATCCATTTATAGGGCACCTGCACTTCAGTGCTGTTTTCTGGCTGCCTCAACAGCTATCATTGTAATATTGCAGCAAGGACACTGGTGCTCAGGGACACACACTGTGCTCAAGAACTGGACCAGATTGCATCTCGAGCTCTTTGCTTTCTCTCAGTGGTCAATCACTCCTGACCTGACCTGGATTCTCTTGGCATACCTGCCCACTCTCAGCTAGAGATATACAGGGTCAATTTATTGATGTTTTGCTGCCCAACTTTGCACAGGCACTCAATCAACAATCTTGCAGTCTTGTCAGTAAATCTAGAACAGTCTGTTACCAGTCCAGGTACTACCTTGGGATGTGTCAGAGTCCAGGATCGCATTTGGTAAGACGGGACAAATTCCAGACGTAAGAGACACGATGCAGTATAAATTAATCCCCGGTGATTTTGGGGAGGGGTTTCCAGACCTTCTGCCCAAATACCTGTCAGTAGCTAGCATAATGACCAGTAATAGAGAGATAAACATTTCTACATTTTCTATATTTTCACTATAAATAGAATCATATTTGTTGAACCTCTTGCAGGTGTCAGTTGTCCACTGGTACCTCTTGTCGTCACGTTTTAATTGTGAAAATTGAAATAATGATTGCTGATAAGGGCATTTGATATAGGTTGATTCCACAATCAAAATTGAAGGTGTAGTGGACAGCAAAGAAGGTTACCTCAAGAGTACAACAGGATCTTGATCAGGTGGGCCAATGGGCTGAGGAGTGGCAGATGGAATTTAATTTAGATAAATGTGAGGTGCTGCATTTTGGAAAGGCAACTCAGGGCATGACTTATACAGTTAATGGTAAGGTCCTGCAGAGTGTTGCTGAACAAAGAGACCATGGCGGCAGGTTCATAGCTCCTTGAAAGTAGAGTCACAGGTAGATTGGAGAGTGTTGAAACTTTATTGCTGGAACAGCACAGCAGGTCAGGCAGCATCCAGGGAACAGGAGATTCGACGGAGAGTGAATAAGGTGTTTGGTATGCTTTTCTTTATTGGTCAGAGTATCAGGTATAGGAGTTGGGAGGTTATGTTGTGGCTGTATAGGACATTGGTTATATTGTGTGCAATTCTGTTTTCCCTCCTATAGGAAGGATGTTATGAAACTTGAAAGGGTTCAGAAAAGATTTACAAGGATGTTGCCAGGGTTGGAGGGTTTGAGCCAAAGGGAGGGTCTGAATAGGCCGGGGCTGTTTTCACTGGAGCGTCAGAGGCTGAGGGTGTGACCTTTTATAGAAGTTTATAAAATCATGAGGGGTATGAATAAGGTAAATAGACAAGGTCTTTTTTCTGGGGTGGGGGAGTCCAGAACTCGAGGGCATAGGTTTAAGGTGAGAGGAGAAAGATTTAAACGGGACCTAAGGAGCAATTCTTTCATGCACAGGATGGTGTGTGTATGGATTGAGCTGCCAGAGGAAGTGGTGGAGGCTGGTACAATTGCACCATTTAAAAGTCATCTGGATGGGTATATGAATAGGAAAAGTTTAGAGGGATTTTGGCCAAATGATGGCAGATGGGACTAGATTAATTTAGGATATCTGGTTGGCATGGATGAGTTGCACTGAAGGGTCTGTATCCATGCTGTACATTTGTAAGTCTATTGTCATCCAAATGTCCTCAAAGTATACTTTCCAACAAACGTCCGTAGACAACCATCAGAAGTGGGATCCTGCATGAGAGAAACGTACAGAAGCAATTTGCAATAAATACCACTTTTTTAAATGCACAAAAAATGTTTCCAAAGCTTTCACAGTGGCTCAATCAGACAAATTTTAGACTAAGGTGAAAAGACCATATTATGAAGGCATCATATGTAATAATTTTGGTGGGTTTACATTTGAAGGATTATAGATATTGGAATTATTTTCTTTTAATTAATCAATTGAAGGGTATTGTAATTTATTTACAAGGTATTGCTTGGTGGTTACATATCTTGACATAACTGCTTATTTACTGGAGTTTATGACTGAAGTTCTGTTTTCTGCTTTGGATGTTGTTTTGGAAGAATTGTGGAGAAGTCTACTCAAAAACAAGCTTTCTTGCTCAACTTTCTCCGTTCTGGGGCAGAATCCTCCTTGTTATGGGTCCGTTTTATCTGCAGCTCATGTCCACCTGGCTGCCCTGAGAGATTTTGTTGATGTTTCCTGAATGATTGTGTCTAAAATGTTCCCCACAAACAAGTGCATGTGTTCAGTGACTTCTGTCTTTGTTCAGCAGACCATTGAACATCACATACCTTATCTGAATTGCCTTTTAAGAATGAAGACTTTGAGGCCAAACGTTTGTTACCCTTTTTTGTGTGTGTGTGTGTGTGTGTGTGTGTGTGTGTTAGGGAGAGCAGTGGTGGGTGGGTGGTTTGGAATATTTTAAGTGGTAAGCATTTGTTTCCCTGATTATAAATTGTTTTAATCAGCTTTGCATATTTGTGAAATAAGCTTTGTGTTTTACAGTAGAATCCCTACAGTGTGGAAACAGGCCATTGGCCCAACAAGTCCACACTGACCCGACTAAATGTATCCCATCCGGACCCTATTTCTCTACATTTACCCCTGAATGATGTACCTAACCTACACATCCCTGAACACTATGGGCAATTTAGCATGGCCAATTCACCTAACCTGCACATCTTTGGACTGAGAGGAAACTGGAGCACCCGAGCGAAACCCACGTAGACACGGGGAGAATGTGCAAACTCCACACAGTGTCGCCCAAAGCTGGAAATGAACCCAGATCCCTGGCGTTGAGGCAGCAGTGGTAACCACTGAGCCACCGTGCTGCCAATAGGTCAATAATTTTGGGTTTATTAAAGAAACTTAGTTGATATTTCACAAATATCTCTTCTTTTAAGTCTAGTGTAGTGAAAGCATATGATTGACCATGTTAGGAACTGTGTAAAACGACAATTAACCTTGCTTTGTGACCAGTGGAGTAGTGGGACAAGAGAAAGGCCATGCAGTTCCCCATCTTGATGCAATGCTGTTAGAAGGGGTGACTAAACATTTGGTCAGAAATGGGTTTTAACTAGATTCTTCAAAATATTGACTGAATGTCAAAGGTCAATGAGTTTAAAGTCATTCCAAGGTTTACAGCTTAGATGGTTAAAGATACAATGGTCAGTGATGGTGGCGCAACTAAAGGTGATGCTCAAAGACAAGAGTTAGATAAATAGAGTTTTTGGGGTGGATTGTGGGACTGATACAGGTTAGAGATTGTGGATTGAGGTCATGAATTGATTTGAGCACTCCAGGATGAGTTTTTAAAATTTGGGAACACCCTAACACTAACCCTAATCCTGCTGCAGAGAGCCAAAGCAGGTCAGGGATCATAAAGGACTCGGAACTGGTATAAGTCAACATATTGGCAGCAGAACTGACTTTTATGGAAACTTAAAGGATGACCGGTTGGCCTGGAGGATACTTTAACAACCTGGTCTGGAGGCAACAGGCACTTTAACTTGAGTTTGACTTTTTAATTTAAATATTGTGCTTGAATATATGCAATTGCATTACAACTCAGTGTTTTCTCAGTTACATTTTACTGTTCAACCAACCTGTTTGTGAGGAGGATGATGAATCAGATAATGAAGTGGAGCCAGAATTCATCCAATCGTTGGTGAAATTCATGTCTGTTGCTGTGAAACTTGTCAAGTGTAACCATGGCAAAGCAACCAGGTGGACTGTTACTTTAACAGAGGGAGGACAAATAGATATTATCCGAATGTACAAACTGCGTACAATGAGATTTACTACATGAAAATGACATTTTCATTTTAAACAATACACTGAATATTTTGGGGGAAAGCTGATTAGTTTACCGTACATTAGGCAATATAGCATTATAACATAAAATATTTTTGCAATTGACACATTTAATATTTTTAGAGATATTCAGAATGGAAGTAATGCCTTGGCACAGACTCTTTTCTGAAGTATAGTTGATTAAACTTATTTGTAAATAAACAGTTTTGAACATTTCCCTTTTAAAATAGAAAGAGGTTACACTATGAAATAAATCCCTGTAATTTTCAGCACTTTCTATATTGTAGTCTGTAATTTGTATAATTTTCAGTGTGGCTGGTGGTGACAGCAGTAATCTTGTTGGTTTAGTACATGTTTTTTCATGTGAATGTGGACGGCATTTCAAATGTGTAACGTTTTAGCTTGCATGCCTGTTTTGTTTAAAAAATAATAATTTTTAATCATGCTGTGATAACTCTGTTTAAAACAGTTTAGTTTAAAGCTTGATATTGACATTGCAGTACAATCTTGAGACTTTCTTCACACGCTTTTTGGTTCATTTCACATTTGATATTAGAATAGACCTTGACTGCAAACAGCTCGAGTTGTGCTCTGAAGCCCGATCAATTGTCACACATCTCAAAAGCCAATCTGTGATTAAACCTTTGCAGTTTGTTTTTGTCACAAAATAAACTGCAGCTCTGGCAAATGAGCGATTTTTAAGGCTGCACCCTCAAACAACCTCCAATCAGCAGATTATCAAGTTCCAGTTTATCTGCACAGATGAAAGTTAATGAAGTCAATGTTTTCCATCATTGACCTCTGTGGACTATTTTGAAGCAATCCACAGAACTCTCCTTCTTCACTGAGGTGACTCTGCTTTTTGCTGGCAGTGTTCAGGAAGCTGCAACTGTTGAAGCAGGAGGTGTCAAGCTGAGTCAGGAGATTTTGTACACTTTTTGTTTCCTTCGACCAGTAAGTTTTGAATAAATAGCAAAAGGTGTTCTGAAATGAATTATGAGATTGCCTATAGCCCTGTGACTGTAGGTAATGATTTTTCAGTTGCCAGTCCTTTCCATGCCTTTGATTTCCTAGACCATTAAATTAAGGCGAATTGAGCAGTATTTTCTGGCTGAAGACATTGGTGTTGGAATTGTTTTCTCTCTGCCTTTAGGTTTGTTATCTTCTCAACAGCATCCATTCCCAAAGAGTGTTGGGTTGTTGGTGTGTCTGTAACTCATTTGTACAGAAGGCTCAAGCTACTCCTTGATCACGAGGTGTTGGCAACTCTGCTATTTACAGAGGCTGACCTGCTCTAGCCCTGACATTCTCCACTTGCCAAGCCAATCTGCTTCATTTCCAATTTATATCTTGTTATAAATATTATAAGTTATATAACTAAATACTTGATAGCTTTGAACCTGATCCACCTTCCTTATTTCTGACCAAGCACTTTATTTTTAAAAAATTAATATGTCCATTGAGAAACATTATGAAGGTGTAATATATTGACGATTGATGTTTAATTCTGTCACTTCAATACCTGGGGCTTGCATTTGGAGAAAAAAATACTTTTTTAAGATGAGCCTGGCACTCTTTTTAAATGGCTGCAAAAATGACCTCTAAGATGGCTGAACTCCACCTGGGATTATATAACGGATACCAAAACAACATTGCTAAAGAACTAAATTGGGTTAAGACAGATGAAAGTGGCAATAAGTAAGAGACCTGTCATTCTCAAGAATGACCTGACACACAAAAAGGATATTGAAACTCATTATTCAAAGGCAGGGCTGAGAGTGACATAGGGCGAGTGTATATACACATACACACACATGCATCCGGATACCTTTGACAGTAATAGATATAAAGCTCTCCATCAATATGGATTAGCTCCGTGATGTGGTTAGCCAGCAGTGGCATGGTTGGAACCCCACCCAGGAAGGAGTGACATTATACGCTTATCTTTTGCAGAAGAACAGTGACCGCAAGTAAGCTTGAAAGCTGAAATAAACAGCAGCTTTTTCTAAACAAACTCTTAAAGCTTTGATCCTATTTCTCTTACAAGTGAGACCACGGACATAAAGAATTTAAAAACTAAGACATATCATAATACCCGCTCCGGAAAAGGACTGATTTGTAATTCAAAAAAGATCAGCTTCAGAAGATCCTTTGCGACAACCCAACTGTAACTGTCGGAGCATCAAAAGAATGTTTAATTCTTTTCTCAATGGACTTTAACATTTTTTAACTATGCTTTTCCCACCTTATAACTTTGTTCTGTTTGTTGAATGCTATTGCTGCAGAATTTGGGATGGTTGTATTATTTTTAATATTTATACATTTAACTCAATTTTGGTATTAATCAAAACTCTATACTTGCCAACTTGAGCTGGCCCATTCCTTTGTATCTTTCTGTGTTCAAGTGCATATTGAGTTTAAAAAATACATGTATTAAAAAAAATCCAAGCTGTTATATTATCCTCAAAAGTAAAAATAGAGGAATTTATTCACCTCTCTGGACTTAGTCCTAATATATTTGAGGGAAAAAAATTATGTACATTTTCCATGGAAATGATCTTAAATGTAGGTGCTGATCTCTGAGAACCTGAGAAACAATTAGGAAATATTCCATTAGTGATTGAATGAGTCAAATTATATTCTCTGAAAATTATATTCCATGGCCATGATAACACTTTATTATAGGGCCTAACAATAAGGAACATAGAAGCAGCGCTGTGCTATTTATCCTCTTAAACTTGTTTTGCCATTCAGTAAAATGTTGGGTTACCTGTAACTAATTCCATAAACCCACCTTTACCTCTCAATCCCTTTTAGTAGTAAACAAAAATCAAACAATCTCTGTTTTAAAATTTGACAATTGATCATAAATTGTCATTTGTGGAAGAGAATCCCAAATGTGTGTGTGTGTGTGTGAGCATTTCGCCATTTCATTCCTGAAAGGTCTATCTCTAATTCCAAACCTTGGTGTCCAGATATCATTTTAGTAAATCTATATGCTGCATGCCTTCCAAGTCAAATCTATGTTCTTCCCAATGTGTGGTGCCCAGAACTGATGTACAGTTGGGAGTACAACTTCTAGCTCTGTAAACTGTTATTCCAATTACCATCTTTGATTCATAACTTTGAAGTAAGCCTTGCCCCTAAATCCAGCTGCTTTGAGTTTCACACTCTCTTTCTTGATTTTGATCATGTTATGATCACTATTAACTCAATACTTATGCATTATTAGGCTGTTAATAAAACTCTTTATGAAAATTCTTAGCTCTTTCTAAGTCACCATGAATCATGGGAAATTTGCTAGTAACTGTAAGAACAACAGTGTGTGGAATGAAGTACATGTTTTATTTGTCAGAACTTTTGAGTTACCCTCCTGATATAGAAGTACAGAGAATTGGCAGCCATTTCATAATTGTGGAGGAAAAGAAAAATCGAGTCTCAGTTGCGTATTGAGAAAACTCTCTCAAAGCTGGTTAAACCAGTTAATTAAAATAGGTTTAATTAAATGCTTCCTTCCTTGTTGAGAGGATTAAATCGGAATTAAGGAACTATAAACAAAGGATGCACTATACTAAAATCTGAAAATGAACCAAATTAAGTGAGTCAGCAAAAAAAATCCCGATGCAATGTTTTTCCTTGAACTAGCAAACTAGTTATGGGTAAAATATTCCAGTTGCTGTCTGAAATGATAAAAGATATATGTATGTGCATGCTTTTTCTATGCCTTTTTCACACCAGGAAGGCAATAAACAGCCATCTCATTGTTTTCCCTTATAGTATTGCTTATTGAAGTTGTAAAT
The DNA here is from genome assembly GCF_004010195.1 of Chiloscyllium plagiosum. NCBI lineage: Eukaryota > Metazoa > Chordata > Chondrichthyes > Orectolobiformes > Hemiscylliidae > Chiloscyllium > Chiloscyllium plagiosum. Next base: position 15,252,905 of record NC_057728.1, read on the forward strand.
GCTGTGAGCAACAAGAGAGGAAAGGAACTGACATTGGGCATATACCCACCTGCATATATGTGTATGGATAATTAGATTAAATTTAACCACAAAGATTGTATTTTGTGTCTTTTGAGTAGCTTCTCTATTTGTCTGAAAAGCCTCAAGTTTGTACTGATGTTCTTCCAAGTGCGATTATTTCTTCAGGAGTAGAGAGCTAACAGTTGGGCATGTGCTTATATTGCCATGATAATACAGTTGTTTCGTAGAGAAACCTCCAGAATGTTTGTGTGGTTACATTATCTATTGGCAAAACAAAAAGTAATGGGTCTTTCCTCTGGTTGTAATAATTGTGTTCTCACTATTTCAATGCAAGATGTGATGTGCACTTTTAGGTATGGTTTAACAAAAACATTATTCTTAAATGTTTATTTTTACTTTGAGGGAGGGACAAAGAATAGAGTTGGTTCCCTTTCTCTATTCATATTTTTTTTCTGAATCTGATGGAGAAAAACACATTTACTACTAATACAGCTGTAGTGGCTTTATTTATCTAATTTTAGGGCATAAGGAAAGCAATAATTATAGTTTGTTTTCAGAAAAAAATACATTTGTTTCACTGTCTCCAGGGAGATCAAAAGGCAGTTCCAATTTTTGTCTAATTGAACATCTCAGTATAGAACACCTTGGGGTGGGGAGGTGGAGAGGGGTGCTTTTGTGATGCAGTGGTAGTTGACGAGTGTACTACTGTTGCAGGCAGTGTATTCCACGCCTCTACTACTGAGTAAAGAAACTACCTCTGACATCTGTCCTGTATCTATCACTCCTCAATTGTAAGCTATTTTCTCTCGTGCTAGCCATCATCATCCGAGGTAAAAGGCTCTCACTATGCACCCCATCTAACTCTCTGATTACCTTGAATATCTCAATTAAGTCACCTCTCAACCTTCTTCTCTCTAACGAAAACAGCCTCAAGTCCCTCAGCCTTTCCTTATAAGACTTTCCCTCCATACCAGGCAACATCCTGGTAAATCTTCTCTGAACCCTTTCCAGAGCTTCTACATTCTTCCTATAATGTAATGACCAGAACTGTATGCAATACTCCAAATGTGGCCTCACCAGAGTTTTTGTACAGCTGCAACATGACCTTGTGGCTCTGAAATTCAATTGCTCTACCAATAAACTTGAATCTGCCAGGTGCTCACTCTGGCTTCCTTGTAAGCCTTCTTAACAACCCTATCAACCTGGGTGGCAACTTTCAGGGATCTATGTACATGGATACCAAGATCCCTCTGTTCATCTAACTACCAAGAATCTTACCATGAGTCCAGAACTCTGTATTCCTGTTAATTCTTCCAAAGTGAATCACCTCACTCTTTTCCACATTAAATTCCATTTGCCACCCCTCAGCCCATCTCTGCAGCTTGTCTATGTCCCTCTGTAACCTGCAACATCCTTCAGCACTATCCACAACTCCACTAACCTTAGTGTGCAAATTTACCAATCCATTCTTCTGTGCCCTCATCTAGGTCATGTATAAAAATGGAAGCCAGAGTGAGCACCTGGCAGATTCAAATTTATTGGTAAGGCGATTGAGTTTCAGAGCCACGAGGTCATGCTGCAGATGTACAAAAAAACTCTGGTGAGGCAGCACTTGGAGTATTGCATACAGTTCTGGTCACTGCATTATAGGATGGATGTGGAAGCTTTGGAAAGCATTCTGAGGAGATTTACTAGGATGTTGCCTGGTATGGAGGGAAGGTCTTATGAGGAAAGGCTGAGGGACTTGAGGCTGTTTTTGTTAGAGAGAAGAAGGTTGAGAGGTGACTTAATTGAGACATTTAAGATAATCAGAGGGTTAGATGGGGTGGATAGTGAGAGCCTTTTTCCTCAGAATGACAAAAAACAATGGCCCCAGATCAGATCCTTGAACTACACCACTAGTAACTGAACTCCAGGATGAACATTTCCCATTAACCACCCTCTGTCTTCTTTCAGCTAGCTAACTTCTGATCCAAACACCTAAATCACCTTCAATCCCGTGCCTCTGTATTTTGTGCAATAGCCTACCATGGGGAACGTTATCAAACACCTTACTGAAATCCAAATAGACCACACCAGCAGCTTTACCCTCATCCACCTGCTTGGTCACCATCTCAAAGAACTCAATAATGTTTGTGAGGCACGACCTACCCTTCACAAAACTGTGTTGACTATCCCTAATTAACTTATTCCTTTCTAGATGATTATAAATTCTATCTCTCATAACCTTTCCCAACACTTTACCCAGAACCAAAGGAGACCTGAATTCAAGTCCCACCAGCTCCATAGATGTTTCCTAACATCTCCGAAAAGGATATCTAGAACACCTTGGAATCTTAGATCTCCATGGCAAGTAACACAGACGCATATAGGCTCAAAAGATATTTAAAAATATTTCAATATACTATTTGCCTAATTTAGGAATCATTGCTAAATATATTGCAGCATGGATCTATATATTAAATGGATCCAGTCTACATTTTGAGAGACGGGTTGAATCTTTGGGGTCTGAGAGGCATGGAAATGTGTGGCAAAGTTGGGTGATGAGCAGTGAGACAACTGTATGTTGACATGATCTTGCTTTATCTTACGCTTTTCACAAGCAGTGTGGTGAGATTTGTGCTGAATGGCAGAGATTAATGCTTGTCAAACACCTTGTTAAGAGTGCAACTTACCTCATTAATATTCAGATTCCCATCCTGCCAAACTCTCCGAATAGGTTTGTCATCACAAACTCGACAAGAAAGCCAGAGTGAACACTTAATCCAAACTATTCCATGTTGGAAACCGGGCACCAACTTCTTGGAGCATGCTACATGGAACACTGGATACATACAGCCCACATCCACGGACGTTGGCACCCAATATCTGCTAACATCGAAGACCCCTCTCCAATCTATAAATATATAGCACTTCACTGAGGCACCTTGGGCTACAATGGCAACTATGGATGTAATGCTGCCACAAGCTGACTTTGCACTCAGGGACATGCACCCGTCCATGGACTATCTGGATGCTCACAGAATGCCTGCCATACCTTGCCTTTTTGCATTTTGCCTCTTCCGCCAGACCTGCCATTGCTCCAGTTTGTGGTGCTGTTTAATGCAAAGCCAAAGCCTGGTCCCAAACCAGGAAGCTTATCATAGTTGCCTCAGTAATGTCGAGCAGGATAGCCTTCCTGGCATGATAAACCTAGGTTAACCTCCAGGCTAGTCCGAGTCAGGTTCCACTTCTCATAAGAGTTGAGAAGCCAAATTATGTGATCCCATGTGACCTAAGTCTTACTGCCCTATTGTGAGCTATACTCATTGCAGGAAGTGTGCAAATGGGGAGATATTCTGAGTGGGTCAGAAAGCAGCACAGAGGGAAGAGTTAGTGGTGTTGGAGTGAGGACGATTGGAGAAGATATTGCAGACAAGGTCATGACTAGTAGAGCAGGAACGTTGGTGGGAGGAGGGTTTAAAAAGCAGAGATAATATGAGATTTTGGAGAGAAGGTGGTGACACTGATGATGGCAGAGTGGAGAAGGATCCTTGTTCCCCCCCCCCCCCCCCCCCACTTCTGGGCATTCCTCTGGACAACTGAGGCTGCTTATAAACCGGGTGGCAACCTCAGGCCAAGCTGCTATATTGTGGTGTTATGTGCTTTACTACTGGTCCTAGGAAGAGAAAGTCCTGTCAATGTACCATTCCATTCTGCAAGACCTCCAGGATCCTACCAAACCTGGTACCTTTTTTTATTGCCATTGTGCCCACTCCTCTGTCCTCCCCCCCAAATCTTCTGACAGTTCCTTGTTTGCTCAGCAGCAACACATTCATCTCACACTGATTTGTGTGTTTAAAGATTCATTTTCCAATACAAGCCCAATCTTTTACAATAACCACTTAGAAACTAACACCTAAGTTGTCCCTCTGAGGTATGAAATATGTGGGCTTCTGTCCAAGTCTATGTTATGAAGAACAACTGGACCTTTCAATGGAAGAAATATCTTCAGGTAGGCCCTTATGATGAAAACTGTTCCATTTTGGAGACCAAGAGGGGGAAAAATGGAAAAGTGTAATATTGAGGATACTGAAATTTAAATGAGAAATTTTAATGTTTGAGATATTCAGCTACAAGAGAAGAACAAGGTTAAACTTTCAGGTTAATCAGAAAATATCTATTATGCTGCTAAGGAAAGAGAAATTGTTGTTAATCATAAATAATTAGAAAATAAGAAAACTGGCTTATAATTAGGAGCAATAAATGAGTTACATCTGATTGAAAAGATTAACAATGGAACGTAGGATAAAATTCTTTCAATGTAAAATATTTTGCAAAACAGCAAAAGTTACTTGCAGCTTGTGTGGAATTTAGCAAAAATGCTTGATAAGTAATATTTCCAATATTTTATTTGTATGATTGTTACCTTTCAGTATCCACATTGTATGCAATGCTGTCTTTCTGAATGTGTCATGTAATTCACATTACTTCAGTAGACTTGCTGTATTATTGTGATTAATGAATCACTGGTGCATCTAGCCCACACCAGGCTAAATGTAAACATCAGAAGCCACGTTTCAGTTCTGGATGAATCTTGAGCAAAGCCACAGGCAATCTATCTGATTGCCAGCAATTCAGTCTCCAGTGTTATAAGTGTCCCGGTGATCAGTCTTCATGTATGCACTCAAGAAGAAAATTTACCTTGCTTTGTTTTATCTTCTAATTTCTTTGAACACTTTAATTCTGAAAATATTGGAAATGAGGGAACAAGAGTTTTTGCCAATTCACGTGTCATCCAATTGTATAGAGATTGTTTGCTTCACTTTCCAATTGTTTGTCGAAATGCTTGTGCTCAGGAAGGACATGAAGGGTAACCAGTGGTAGATAAACAGGAGTAGATCAGAGACCGGAAGCTATATAAGAAAACCTCCAAGACATGTCTGATACTGTTATAGGTGAGGTTGAAATTATACATGTTTTGAAGAAAATTATTAAACTGAAACATACCATAACACTTCCTGAATTTGGAATAACTTTTGAATGTAGGAACATTGAGGATTTCTGAAAAGCTCTTGGTTTGAATTTATAGGACTTGCAAAGCTACCAAGGCTTCTGTTTGACTAAAGATGAGGCTGCCATGTGTCATAATTGATATTTCAAAATGTTTGTCTCAGCAATGGAGATTGTGATTGGAAATTAAATCACAATCTATTGTACATTTACGAGGTTTAATTGCCATTTAAAAAAATGTAAAACATGAGTTTTTTTAATTGTTGTATTGTGTGTGAAGATATGTTATAAAATCTGGAACTGTTGCATTTTCCTACATAGTAAATATGTCACACTGTATGGTATTTTGAGGTACTTCTGATGCTACAAGATAGATTACATAAATGTCAATAAATGTTAGTGCTCATTTTGCTGTTGCTTCACCAAAAACGTGCAGGTCAGGTAAATTGGCCATGCTAAATTGCCCGTAGTGTTATGTGATGGATAAATGTAGGGGAATGGGTCTGGGTGGATTGCACTTCGGTGGGTCGGTGTGGACTTGTTGGGTCGAAGGGCCTGTTTCCATACTGTAAGTAATCTCATCTAATATGATCTAATCTAATTTATTGAGCTAATTATCAGATGGAATTGCAAATGGGGAAGAATAATTGAGGCCATCCTTTGCGTTAAATAATATCTGTTACAAAATGAGAATTAAAAATACGTAAGTCAATGAAATGATCAACTATTACAAAATGTGAAGCTTTACAGAAACATTTTTTAAAAATTCTAATTATTTAAATTAAACAGGAATATTAGCAGAGCCGTAGCAAAGTTGGGCTTGAAATCCAGACATTTAACAATGGATGAATCTTCTGTGGAATTTCAATCATCCTTTTATTGTTGATTTGCCATTTTTTCAATATATTTAACAAAATTTATTGTTATAAATTAACAGATTCTACCTACAGGTTAACAACTATGAACAGTCAACATGTAACTTGAGATTAAACTCTCCTCCCCCCTTATATCACGAGAGAGAGAGAGAGAGGTAGACAGAGACCATTTTTGTTTTCCCTCTGTATCTGATGGTCCGTGCTCACAGGGTTATCTGAGATTATCCTTTTAGCTTGATCTGTCTTGCTTGGAGGAAGCACAGAGCAACTGGTTCACAACTAAAGTCTCTGGCTTATTACATAACAAGTGTCAACTTATAGCACCTGGTGAGGGAAAATTAAATTGACTTTCTTCAGGCTTAAGGTACCTCGACTGTAGAGAAAAAGACATCACCCATCTTGGTGGTCAGAAGACTGCTGGTGACGTTGTCCACATCTCCAAATTGTTTCAATGCCACAGTTGGCAGGCAACAGGTCCACCACTCAGAGGGAAATGGGTCTGGGTGGGTTACTCTTCGAAGGGTTGGTGTGGACTAGTTGGGCCGAAAGGCCTGTTTCCACACTGTAGGGAATCTAATAAAGCCACTCCAAATCAGCTATTGTTGTTGGCCGAATCTTACTCTATACACACCTCAGTGCCAGTCTGTCTGCAGCAACCTGCTCCCAGTGCTTGAACAAACTACATTTGCATTTAATGTTGATAGCTTGTCTTTTAAATGTGCAGTAACTCTTCCACAATCCTTGGTTTGTAAAACAGTTCTTTTCCCATTTCAGTCAATAACAAAAGCCACAGAAAAATAAAAACATAATTCAACTGGTACTTTCCTGCACTGCATTCTATATAACTTTTTTTCATCCTGTAGTCTTTCATTATTTTGTACTCCTAGCTCTGAAGCCTCTTCCATGCCTGTCTTTCTGTTTGCATGCCTCAACTCCTGTCTCCCGACTTTGCTCTCTGCTGTGGGTCCTTTTTCATGTTTAGATCCTGGATTCTGGAATACTGTCTCTAAGCCTGCCACCATTCTTCACATCATTCAAATCTTTGCAGAACAAGCCTGTTTGAATCTGGTATCCTTTTTTAGACCTTGTCCAATTTTACTTTCCGTTCATTTCAACAGGGCGGAAATGACAAAAGATGGGGTGGGTTAAAATTGGGAATCAGATTTTTAATCTCGTTTCTGCTGAAAACCACCAAGTTTACTCCTGCATTCTCACTTTAGTTCTATCTGAATTGTAAAGTATCACTGTTTGACACAAATGGAAGTAACTCACACACCCAAGGTATTTACAGAATGAAGAGCAACCTGTCTTGACTGCAGTGATTTTAATGTTGTGTCAACTAATAAACATCTAATTCTATTATCCAATTTCTCAAGAATTGTTCCTTAGAGAGGGCTTATGTTGCGTGAAGGAGAAGTTCGATTGGTTTCTAGTTTTCTTCTTTTGCAGCGAGGATCTGTAGGTTTGTGTTAGATTGCCATTACCAGTCACAGTTTGCTACATTGCGTCACTGCCCATCTGTACCATACAGGCACAAAAGGAGCACCATATGCAGATTAATCTGAAAGCCAACATTGCAAGCCAGATGGTTGGAGTGATGATCATACTGCAGTGAAAGGTCTGCGCTTGTCTTTACTCAGCCACAGTTCATTTAATGTTAAGGCAATGTGCTATCTTAGGTCAGCTGTGTACTGAATTACATTACGGCTTGCTTAGAACTTAATGCAACGGCAGTGCTCTTCAATAGACACACATTATAATGAGAAGTGATAATTCAGCAGCCAAAGCTGTCCCTGGTGCTACCTTTGTGACAGAAAAAAGGGTATTGTACATTCTGTAGCTCATTACTGATTAAGGGGTTTAATGTTCCCCAAAAAATCCTAGATTGAATGGGACTTAGGCATTTGTCTTTAACAATTCATCCAGCAGTTGATGTGGCCTGTTTACTATTTGAAGGTAAGCTGTTGCACTTGGTTCCTTCCCTCACAGCTCCCCCACGCCCCCACAACCAACACCCTTCCTTTCCTCCAATCCTCATTGTCAGGAATTTGCCAAAGTTATTTCATGCTTAGCATGATCAAGGGGGCGGGAGCAGTATGTGGGTTATTTAACATACACAGAACTATAGGTTCTATCTAAATTCTGACGAAGGGATTATGATCAAAACTTCGACATTCCTGCTCATCGGATGCTGCCTGACTGTCTGTGCTTTTCCAGCACCACACCCTTTGACTCTGACCTCCAGCATCTGCAGTCCTCATTTTCTGCTATAGGTTCTAACAGTATCCTTTTGTGTCATGTCCGAATGCTTCGCATCAATTGTAGCACCCATGTTGATGTTTTCATTTTATCCAAAAATGTCATTGTTCTGGAAGTGTCGTACAAGAATGACAGCATTTCAAAGTTAGGTATTGAACAAGTTGACATTGAGTATCATTAGGAAAAGCTTTGTCAAAGCTTTTCATCCTCTGCTCATTAGGACAATTTACAAGAATGCTGGTTTAAGAAAAACCAATATTTATACCATATGAGGGAAGAGTGCTGATTGGTTGGCAAATGTAATCTGATTGCTGCAATCACCATAGCAACATTTCTACCAATTAATGATGACTGATGACTTATCATTTTGATGCCATAGCAATATCATGATGTTGACTGAATTCACCCCCTTTTTGCCTGTTTCAAATTATTTCTGTGAATAAGTTTAAAAGTTCATGTTTTGCACTTCTACCATGAAAAAATAAATTGCACTATAGTATAAATCAATTTCTAGGTTTTCAGAGAAACAAGGTTTTACAAACAGCAATGAAATAAGTGAGTTCTGTTGGTTGGGAATGAACATTGAAAAGGATCCAGATGAACATGCTTACTATCCCATCAAATGGTGACATGGGATCTTCTACGTTCACTGGAGAAAATAGAGCATCAGTTTAATATCTAATCTGAAAGACAATCCCTCAGTGTGTCCTCAATATTGATATGTGCCCCCCTAGATAACCTGCTCAAGGGCTTGACCTACCAAGTCAAGCTCGACACATGTGATTGGGTTATGCAACAAAGTGGTGTATTAAAATTGCTATTCTTTCATGAAAGTAATTCTTCTGAAAAAAAGCTCTTCCTTTGTCTTTCCATTGTTTTTCTATACTTAGTCTTGAGTGCTGCAACCTGTGACAAGCTTGAGGCATCTCAACTGACTGCCTAATTTATTTGTGTAAACCTTAGTGAAAAGTTTTCAAGTTATTTTCTGGCATTTAATACAACAGCAAGTATAGGCTATAAAGAAAGTGCTCCAACACACCATCTGATTTTCCACATTCACAAATGTGGTGTCCTACCTCCAGTTGTTCAGGAGCTTGGAATAGGAAAATATAAGGGCAATAAATGGCCCGTTTCATTCAGCAAAGGATCACATTGGAATGAACTTTCATGGTGCAAAGAAAAATGCCGTTAGCATAATGTAATCATATCATTGAACTTAAATAGAGGAAATCAGTCCTATGGTGATGTATTCTGAGAGAGTCCTGTGAGATTCAAAACAATTTATTTTCTGGAGATAAGGACAGCGTTTCATACTATTTGCAGGTTTTTTTTGTATCTGTTCATTAGCTTGCAATGAGTTCTGTATTTGAATTCCATATTTTTTCTGCTGATGTCATTCGTTGATGTGCTGATTTACTTTTCATCATTCAAAAGTGGTTAATCTTGTGCCTCCCCGCATTTACCTTCCATATATAATTGTTTTCCTCATTAATTTAATCTGTTCATGCCCCTTTGCAACTTTCTGCACCCATTTCCACTATTTGCTATGCCACTTGTATCTAAATGCGGTTCTCTGTTCTTCCATCAACTAATTTTTAAATCTACAGAACATCTGTTGCTGAAGTACAAGATACACAAATCCTTGGAAGGTGGCACTAGTCACATCCTGCCAATTTAAGATTAGATTAGATTACTTACAGTGTCGAAACAGGCCCTTCGGGCCAACAAGTCCCCACCGACTCGCCGAAGCGCACCCACCCAGACCCATTCCCCTACATTTACCCCTGCACCTAACACTACGGTCAATTTAGCGTGGCCAATTCACCTGACCTGCACATTTTTCGACTGTGGGAGGAAACTGGAGCACCCGGAGGAAACCCACGCAGACACGGGGAGAATGTGCAAACTCCACACAGTCAGTCGCCTGAGTCGGGAATTGAACCCGGGTCTCTGACGCTGTGAGGCAGCAGTGCTAACCACTGTGCCACCGTGCTGCCCACATAGTGCACAGCCATTATTTATTGCATCCCTGGAAGCAAGTGATAGTCTCCTCTTTTGCTGAGTTTAAAGCAGTTAGTTCCATTATTTCCATCAAGTGATGCTTGGAGACAAACAGGATGCTGCAAAAGTGGCTAAGGAGCTTGTAGTTCAGCCCCAGCAATGAAGGTTGCCTGCACTGATTTGCCCGTGCTGAACGTGTTTTGGATGAGGACCACTCATGCCAGGTTAGTTCAAACCTGGTTTGTCACCAGGAACTTGGTGATTTCTTGTGTACAGTTCGTTCTGGTATAACGTGTGCTTCATTAATATGAATTAACTATAACATGATTGATGAATTGTGGACGCTGTTTGGATAATGTGAACTTTCTACTCACTATGTATAGTGAATTTCTATAAGGATCTTGTACATGCAGTTTTCCAACGCGTGATCTTCTGGAGCACGGGGACGCAGAAGAACACAGCTGTTGTGTTACAGCAGAATGAGCTGTATCCCATTCTTTGATGCAAACAATGACATGTTGCTGGCCAATATCTCTACTTTGTCTTTTACTATCGAAACCAATTCCTTATCTAATCAGTGGAATGCCTCCAGTTTTGGTGAACAGTCTCTTTCATGTAGAACATTGTTTAATGACTTTTTAAACACCCACATAAATGAATATATGAAGGCAATGGCAATGTGAGTCCCTTAATGACAGATATTTCTTTATGCGTGTTGGCTAACTCTCAAAAAATGCAATTGGATTGAAATCTTCTTCTGTTTTGCTTTGTCCAGTCATTTCTCTTCCTAATAAAAGGTTATGGTGATTTCTCCATAATTCATGTTAGAATAATAGACCTTTTTTTGTAATTTCCTAGTTAATCTCTCTTACTCTTACTCAAAATGGAATAATAGTTGCAAATTTAAGATCCAAGGGGATAATTATTGGATTGAGAATTTTGGACAATAACACACCATTAATTTCCTCATTAAATTCTTTCTAATGTTCTTGGAAAGGGAGTTTGGTGAGGGAAGCCATTGAATCTTTGATTATTTAACATTAACTTCTCCATTGCCAGATTTTTTTTTAGTTTTATTGAATCTATTCTTGATGTACTTTTAAGTGTCTTTGGTTATTAGGTAATTCATTAAAAATGAATCTTTTTTGTCTATTATTATACAAAGTATTTTTAATAAATTTACCAGTTCCTGATTTCCAACTTCAGAGTTACCAGTGCCTGCCTCTCTGTCAAAACATTGTCACTGCTCCTCAGTGTAAACTATAGCATACTTTAGTCAATTACTTTTTTTTTGTATTCTCTTGACTCTGTCCCTCTTCAGTGTATCATTTTGTTTAAAATCACTCCTGACCTAAAGGAACTCTGCTATTACATGAGTTTGGATAAGCTCTTTAAATGTTTAAATGGACATCTTTTATTGACCATGGTTTGTTTAATCAGTCAAGTCAAGCTCATGCCCTGTAACTTTTGTGAATATTTTCTATTGTTGGCTATTGGTGATCAAGCTTAGTTCGCTCAATGGCTGTTTGTGATGCAAAGTGATGCCAACAGTGCAAGTTCAGTTTCCATACCAACAGAAGTCACCGTTAAGATTTTACCTTCTCAGTCTCTCCCCTCACCTGAGGCATGGTGACCCTTTGATTAAATTCATGGTCAATCATCTCTCTGTTGAGACAGCAGCCTGTGATCCTCTGGGACTATGTTGACTTTCATTGTGTTATCCGTTAATGGTTCTGCCAGACTCTTGTGATTAATTTCTGTCTCATTCCTTCAAAATCAGAGTTACTGAAATTTAAAAATATTAGCGATTCAGCATTCTCCTTCTGAAACTGAATTCACTTGTTTTCAGTCACTGTTCTCTTGATGTTCCCTGTTAGATTATTCACTGATTCAGCTTTCTTACTCATTATGAGATCTTAAGAAGACCAGCTCTACCTCCCAATCCCATTGCTGACTGGTCAGATTGCTTCTCCAATTTTGAGTATTAAGTTAGAAGAAATTTCTTTTTTGTAAATATTGGGAAGATTGAGACCATTGTTTTTGATCCTGGCTCTAAATTCTGTTCGCTAACTACCAATTCCATCCCTCTGGCAACAGTCTGAGCTTAAGCCAGACAGCCTTCAATGTTGGAATCGCATTTGATCCCAAAATAAGTTTGTGACCTCACATTCACACTGCCTCTAAGGCTGTCTGTCTGTCTGTCTTTTTCTGCCTTTTTAACATTGGTAGATTCTGCCAGTGTCCAGCTCATCTGCTGATGATATGCTCAGCCATGCTTTGATGACTTCTTGAGTTAACTAATCTGATGGACTCCTGAGTCGTAACACACATTCTACTTCTGGTAAACTTGAAGGCTGTTCATAACTCTGCTTGTCTTTTAACTTCTGGCAACAGAAGTTAATGCCAATGTGCATTGACCTACATCAGCTCTCAGTCAAGAAGTTTTTTGATATTAGAATTTCCATTCTTGATCACCAATCCTTCTGTGGCCTCCCTTCCCCTACCTCTGTCATGTTCTCCAACCACACGAGCCCCTCTGAATTATCTGCACTCTTTTCTAATTCTGGCCTCTTCTGCACTCCCAATCACTGTGACTTCACTACTGATGGCAGTGCCTTCAGTTGCCCAGGCCCGAACCCCCGTTAACCCCTCGATCATGCTTACCACGTTTTTAAAAATACTTTCTATGACCTACTTGTCTGACTATGCTTTTGGTCACTTGGCCTAATGTTATTTGTGTGAAGTCTTTGGGAGCTGATCTTGAGAACTTGTAACTTATAAAGTGTACTTGCATTCAGTTACTTGAACCTCCTCAGGTTGCCATGTAGCCTCAAAATCTGATGTTGAAGTTAGTTTTGCTGTTATACAATTAACTCTGATGGATTGTGTTGCTTTGTGACAGGCATGACAATATTGGCAAAGGTTATTTCTTGCCTGAAGCCCATTTAATTATACAGAGAGTTTATTGTAGTGTTGGAACAGCCAAGAGCAGCAATCCATCTGTCTTCATTTGTACCAGTTACGTTTATGGGTGCAGCGTCAGAATGATGTGCTGGCCTTGATGGGGAGTGTTGGTAGCTTTCTTAATGTGAGAAGAATCCAGTGTTGGCACAGATACACTTTTAGCAACCATCACCAGAGGAGGAAAAAAAAGCACATGTTTTCTCTGCTTTTTGTTGTTGTTCACTTTCCCCCACCTCCATTTACCCCAGCCAGCTTTATCATTCCTAACATTGTCATGTCAACTAACTCAACATATCCTAGTTTTGAAGTTGATATCTTCCTGATTTGCTGATGATGTGCATAGCAGCAGGTAAATCAGAAAGAAGGCTTCTGATAAGCTTGTTTCTGTTCAGTGCTACTCATTGGAGAAGGGTTTGGGCTATTGTAATTCTCTTCAGTGTGAAGATGCATGAAGCTTAGAGAGTAGGATAGATATTGGAGATCAGACAAGTAGGTCATAGAAAGTATTTTTAAAAATGTGGTAAGCATGATCGAGGGGTTGAGGGGGGTTAGGGCCTGGGCAACTGAAGGCACTGCCATCAGTAGTGAAGTGACAAGAGATCAGATTCTGAGCTTAAAGCCATCCAAATGGGCTGTTTTCCATTTAGTTTGCACATTGCTGACTTCAGTCACATTTTAGCCACTTAAGAATCATTAAAGAAATTACAGCACTGAAGGAAGCTGCTCCACCCTCACTGTCTCCTCCAGTCAACAATGAGACATCCAGCCTAACCCCAAAGCAAAATCATGTGGATTCACAGAAACTGAAAGGAAAATAGAAAAATGTTGGATATATTCAGCAGGTCAGGTAACATTTGTGGTTAAAGTTAATGTTTCAGCTCTGGTGTTTCAGGATTGGAAAATGATGCTCAAAGCCTCTGTACTACTTGCTTCTCATAACATCCTAGGGTATGGTTAATTGGGAAAGTAGGATTTATATATGAACAGAAAAATGAGAATGCCATTCAGCCGATCAAGTCTGCTCTGCCATTTATTATGATCATGGCTGATCATTGACTTTTTGACTGACATTATTTCCATGTCTCTTTATGTCACAGGTATTTAGAAATCTGTCAATATTATGGTGGCTCAGTGGTTAGTTGAAACTTTATTGCTGGAACAGCACAGCAGGTCAGGCAGCATCCAGGGAACAGGAGATTCGACGTTTCGGGCACAGGCCCTTCTTCAGGAAGAAGGGCCTGTGCCCGAAACTCGAATCTCCTGTTCCCTGGATGCTGCCTGACCTGCTGTGCTGTTCCAGCAATAAAGTTTCAACTTTGATCTCCAGCATCTGCAGACCTCACTTTCTCCTGGCTCAGTGGTTAGTCTTGCTTCCTCACAGCGGCAGGGATGTGGGTTCGAATACAGCATCAGACAACTGTCTGTCTGTGTGGAGTTTGGACACTCTCTCCATGTCTGCGTTTGTTTCCTCCTGGGTGCTCACAATCCAAAGATGTGCAGGTTAGGTGGATTGGCCATGTTAAATTGCCCATAGTGTTCAGGGATGTGTAAGTTAGGGGCATTTGTTAGGGGTTGAAACTTTATTGCTGGAACAGCACAGCAGGTCAGGCAGCATCCAGGGAACAGGAGATTCGACGTTTCGGGCACAGGCCCTTCTTCAGGAATGAGCAGAGAGTGTACAGCAGGAGAAGATAAAAGGTGGGGAGGAGGGACTTGGAGGAGGGGCGTTGGAAATGTGATAGGTGGAAAGAGGTCAAGATGAGGGTGATAGGTCGGAGTAGGATGGAGGCGGAGAGGACAAGAAGAAGACTGCAGGTCAGGAAGGCGGCCCGCCGCATCTGCTCCCAGGAGGACCAGTTCAAAATACGTACAACACAGATGGCCTCCTTCTTCAAGGACCGCAATTTCCCCCCCGACGTGGTCGACGGTGCCCCCCACCGCATCTCCTCCACTTCCCGCTCCTCCCCCCTTGAGCCCCGCCCCTCCAACCGCCACCAGGACAGAACCCCACTGGTCCTCACCTACCACCCCGCAACATCCTCGTAAACCTTCTCTGCACCCTCTCCAAACCATCCACATCCTTTTGGTAATGTGGCGACCAGAACTATACACAATATTCTAAATGCGGTCGAACTAATGTCTTGTACAATGTTAACATGACCTGCCAGCTCTTATACTCAATACCCTGTCCAATGAAGGCAAGCATACTATATGCCTTCTTGACCACGCTATCCACCTGTGCAGCAACCTTCAGGGTACAATGGACCTGCACTCCCAGATCTCTCTGCCCATCAACTTTTCCCAAGGCTCTTCCGTTCATTGTATAATTCGCTCTAGAATTAGTCTTGCCTAAATGCATCACCTCACATTTGTCTGGATTGAAAACCATCTGCCACTTTTCTGCCCAACTCTCCACTCAGTCTATATCCTCCTGTAATCTCGGACAGTCTCTTATGCTTTCTGCTACTCCACCAATCTTCGGGTCATCTGCAAACTTGCTGATCATACCAACATTGCCCTCTTCCAGATCATTTATGTATATTACAAACAACAGTGTATTCAAATGGCTAGTTCTCCCTATATTCTGTGAGATCTAACCTTGAAATCAGTCTCCCTTGGGGAACCTTGTCGAACGCCTTACTGAAGTCCATATTGATCACATCTACCACTCTGCCCTCATCAATCCTCTTTGTTACTTCCTCAAAAAACTCAATCAACTTTGTGAGACATGATTTCCCACGCACAATGCCATGTTGACTATCCCTAATCAGTCCTTGCCTTTCCAAATACATGGAGAAAGTGAGGACTGCAAATGCTGGGGATCAGAGCTTAAAATTGTGTTGCTGGAAAAGCGCAGCAGGTCAGGCAGCATCCAAGCAGCAGGAGAATCGACGTTTCAGGCATAAGCCCTTCTTCAGGAATGAGGAGGGTGTGCCAAGCAGGCTAAGATAAAAGGTAGGGAGGAGGGACTTGGGGGAGGGGCGTTGGGAATACGATAGGTGGAAGGAGGTTAAGGTGAGGTGATAGGCCGGAGAGGGGGTGAGGGCGGAGAGGTCGGGAAGACGATTGCAGGTCAAGAAGGCGGTGCTGAGTCTGAGAG
>NC_057728.1:15270076-15329180 GCF_004010195.1 Chiloscyllium plagiosum
CAACCCAACTGCCCCGTGGCTGAACACTTTAATTCCCCCTCCCACTCCACCAAGGCCTCCTCCATTGCCAGACCATGGCAACACGACGCCTGGAGGAAGAGCGAGTCGCCTAGGAACCCTCCAACCACAAGGGATGAATACAGATTTCTCCAACTTCCTCATTTCCCCTCCCCCACCTTTTCTCAGTCCAAACCCTCAGACTCAGCACCGCCTTCTTGACCTGCAATCTTCTTCCCGACCTCTTCACCCCCATCCCCTCTCCGGCCTATCACCCTCACCTTAACCTCCTTCCACCTATCGCATTCCCAATGCCCCTCCCCCAAGTCCCTCCTCTCTATCTTTTATCTTAGCCTGCTTGGCGCACCCTCCTCATTCCTTAAGAAGGGCTTATGCCCGAAATGTTGATTCTCCTTTTCCAAATACATGTACATCCTGTCCCTCAGGATTCCCTCCAACAACTTGCCCACCACCGACGTCAGGCTCACTGGTCTATAGTTCCCTGGCTTGTCCTTACCACCCTTCTTAAACAGTGGCACCACGTTAGCCAACCTCCAGTCTTCCGGCACCTCACCGTAAGATATGCAAATATCTCAGCAAGAGGCCCAAAGAACTGGCTCAAAAGGTAGAAGACAGAGGGTGGTGGTGGAGGGTTGTTTTTTAGACTGGAGGCCTGTGTCCACTGGAGTGCCACAAGGATCGGTACTGGGCCCTCTCCTTTTTGTCATTTATGTAAATGATTTGGATGCGAGCATAAGAGGTACAGTTAGTAAGTTTGCAGATGACACCAAAATTGGGGGTGTAGTGGACAGCGAAGAGGGTTACCTCAGATTACAACAGGATCTGGACCAAATGGATCAATAGACTGAGAAGTGGCAGAAGGGAAAGCAAATCTTAGCAGGACTTATACACTTAATGGTAAGGTCGGAGGGAGTGTTGCTGAACAAGGAGACCTTGGAGTGCAGGTTCATAGCTCCTTGAAAGTGATGTCGCAGGTAGATAGGATAGTGAAGAAGGCGTTTGGTTTGCTTTTCTTCACTAGTCAGAGTATTGAGTGCAGGAGTTGGGAGGTCATGTTGCAGCTGTACAGGACATTGGTTAGGCCACTGTTGGAATATTGTATGCAGTTCTGGCCTCCTTCCTACCGGAACGATGTTGTGAAACTTGAAAGGGTTCAGAAAAGATTTACAAGGATGTTGCCAGGGTTGGAGGATTTGAGCTATAGGGAGAGGCTGAACAGGCTGGGGCTGTTTTCCCTGGAGCGTTGGAGGCTGAGGAGTGACCTTATAGAAGTTTGCAAAATTATGAGGGGCATGGATAGGATAAATATGCAAAGTCTTTTCCCTGTGGTCAGGGAGTCCAGAACTAGAGCACATAGATTTAGGGTGAGAGGGGAAAGATATGAGAGAGACCTAAGGGGCAACTTTTTCATGCAGAGGGTGGTACGGTGTGGAATAAGCTGCCAGAGGAAGTGGTGGAGGCTGGTACAATTGCAACAGTTAAGAGGCAGTTGGATGGGTATATGAATTTGAAGGGTTTGGAGTGATATGGGCTGGGTGCTGGCAGGTGGGACAAGATTGGGTTGGGATAACTGGTTGGCATGGATGGATTGGTCCGAAGGGTCCGTTTCCATGCTGTACATCTCTATGACTCTAACAGTGGTCCCGACACTGACCCCTGTGGAACACCACTGGGTCACCTTTCTCCATTTCGAGAAACTCCCTTCAACTGCTACTGTCTGTCTCCTGTTGCTCAACCAGTTCTTTGTCCACCTAGCTAGAACACCCTGCACACCATGTGACTTTACTTTCTCCATTAGTTTACCATAGAGGACCTTATCAAACACCTTACTAAAGTCCATGTATATGACATTAACAGCCCTTCCTTCATCTATCAAGTTGGTCACTTCCTTGAACTGTATTAAGTTGGTAAGGCATGATCTCCCCCGCACAAAACCATGTCGCCTATCACTGATAAGCCCATTCTTTTCTAAATATGAATAGATCCTATCCCTCAGTTCTTTCTCCAGCAACTTTCCCAGCACCGATGTCAGGTTCACTGGTCTGTAGTTACCCAGAATATCCCTACTACTACTCTTGTACAGGGAAACAACATTGTGGGCGGCACAGTGGCACAGTGGTTAGCACTTCTGCCTCACAGCGCCAGAGACCCGGGTTCAATTCCTGACTCAGGCGACTGACTGTGTGGAGTTTGCACATTCTCCCCGTGTCTGCGTGGGTTTCCTCCGGATGCTCCGGTTTCCTCCGGGTGCTCCGGTTTCCTCCCACAGTCACAAAGGTGTGTGGGTTAGGTGAATTGGCCATGCTAAATTGCCCGTAGTGTTAGGTTAAAGGGGTAAATGCAGGAGTATGGGTGGGTTGCGCTTTGGTGGGTCGGTGTGGACTTGTTGGGCCGAAGGGCCTGTTTCCACACTGTAAATAATAAAAAATAAATGATCAGTTCTCATTCTTCAAAAGTCTAGAGAATATAGATGCAGTTTTTTCCAATCCCTTATCCAAGGATAATCCTGCTTTTGCAGAACCAATCTGGGGAACCTTCATTGCACTCCCTCTATGGGAATAATATCTTTCCTAGGGTCAGGTACCAAACAGCATGTACTCTATATGTGGTCTAACTGAGGTTTGTACAATGTAAGCAAGGGTTCATTACTCCTGCACTCACATCCTTTTGCAATAAAGACTAATATGTGCGGCCTTCGTAATTGCTTTCATAAAAGCCCTCATGCTAGACTACTTTGACTTATTGACTAGGGCACTGAGGTTTTGTAAATCTGCACTTTCTAACCTCCTATCATTTAGGAAACATTCTGCTCATCTTGCACTGTTCCGTCTGCAATATTAATTCTCACTCGCCAAGTCTGTCCAACTCATCTTGAACTCACTCTGCATCTTCCTCACAACACATGTTTACATCTAGCTTTGTATCATCTGAAAATATGGAAATATTACATTTAGTCCCCATATCCAAATCTTTGATATGTATTGAGGTTACGGCTATACAGGACATTGGTTCGGCCACTTTTGCAATATTGTGTGCAGTTCTGGTCTCCTTCCTATTGGAAGGGTGTTGTGAAACTTGAGAAGATTCAGAAAAGATTTATAAGAACGTTAGCAGGATTAGAAGATTTTCGCTACAGGCTGAATAGGCTGGGGATGTTTTCCCTGGACCGTTGGTGGCTGAGGGTTGACTTTATAGCTGTTTAGGAAATCATGAGGGCCATGGGCAGGATAAAGAGAGAAAGTTTTTTTTTTCCCTGGGGTGGGCGAGTCCAGAACTAGAAGCCATAGGTTTAGGATGAGAGGGGAAAGATATAGAAAGGGCCTAAGGTGCAAACTTTTTCGCGCAGAGGGCGGTGTGTGTTTGGAATGAGCTGCCAGAGAAAGTGTGGAGGCTGATACAATTACAGCATTTAAAAGACAACTGGATGGGTATATGAACAGGAAAGGTTTGGAGGGATATGGGCCAAGTGCTGGCAAATGGGACTAAATTAGGTTAAGATATGTGGTCAGCATGGACAAGTTAGACTGAAGGGTCTGTTTCTGTGCTGAATATCTCTATGACTCTATGACTCTATTGTATACAACTGAGCCCAAAGTACTGATTCTTGTGGTACCACACAGCCTGTCAATGTGAGAATGATGCATTTATTTCTACTGTTTTCTGCCTGTTAGCCAATGCTCAATCCACTGAAACTAAACTTCTGAAAATCCCAAGCATATACATTCACTGACTTCCCTTTATCAATTCTGTTGATAACATCCTTGGAAAAGGTTGACAGCTTCATTAACCATGCTTTCCTATTCACAAATCCATGCTAACCTTTCACAGCAAGATCATTACTAACCAAGTGAACCTGTTATCTCAGCTTTTTATAATATAAAAGTATATAAGCAAAGTGATAAAATTACTGATACAAGGCTAACAGGAATGTAATTCCTGGGATGACATTTGCTTTCTACCAACCTGTTGGAGCCATTCCAGTTTTGGAAGATGACCACTATCTCCATAATTACTACGTTCACAGTCTCGAATATAGAATACCGCGTCCTGGGAGCTTAACAATCTTTAAGTCTCTCAAAATTTTCCAACACAACTCTCTCATTCAATTTCATTCAATTCCTCGTTCTCCCTAGTCCCTTTGATCTATAATTTTGGGAGATCGCCTATATCTTCCAAAATGAAGATAGACACAAAGTTATTGTTTATCCTCTCTTCTATTTCTTTATTACGTATTGTAAATGCCCTGACTCTCCCTGTGTTGGAATCATGTATGTCTCTGCTAAATACTTCCTTATCAGATATCTATAATCACTTTCCTAGTTTACATTGATATTGTTTTCCTCTTTTGATTGTAGATTTTCTTGGTTCTTTTGCTGTATTCTAAAATCCTCCTAATCCTCAGGTTTATAACTGCTTCTGACAATTGTCTAGACATTTTCTTTTAATCATTGTGCAATTCTTAAATTCCTTTGTTGCCACTTGGCTAATTTACTTTGAATTTGAATGACTTGAATCTATTGTTGGTGTAAATTAAATAATACTTCAAAGGGCATCTATTGCCTGTGTACCTTTTTAAATTGCTGTTCAAATACTTTGTCAATTTGCCCCTCCCTATACTTCCTTTGTCCAAACTTAACACCTTGGCTTCAGATTGGACTATCTCACTTACAAAAATTTTGTTTTTTACTCATCCCTAAAAATTCTTTCAGAACAAGATTACTGATTTAGCTCTTTAATATTTCATTACATTACATCGAAAATAACCCAAGATCAAGTTGGACCCTAAACATTGCTTTAGGAAATCACCCTAATACACTTGAGAAGCTCATTCTCCACCATATTAGTACTCAACAGGTTTATCCAGTCTATTGAAGTCGCTCATTATACATATCGCATATTTCTCTAATCTCTTGATTAATACTATGACCCATGTTTTGGGGGGGGGGGCGTGACTGTGTGTGCGCGTGCGCGTGTGTATACTCACCCTTTCGCAGTCCTCCTGATTCTAAGATAATTTGCATCTTCTTTGAAAACATGCAAAGCATTCATCAAGAGCCCTGCCCAAGCTGTTTGCCACCACACATCGGTTATGGTCACTAAAAGGCTGGTTATGGTTGCTGAAAGGCTTCATTGTTTCTTTGGATAGTTTCTTGCTGTTTATATATTTTTAAGATATGAATAAGCTTGTTTCCCTTTCTCCAAAGAACTAAAGAATGAAAGTCCATTTGTGGAAAAAAAACTGATAGCAAATTTTAAAAATGTAATTTTTAAGCAAGTGTAACCCAGATAGTAATTTTTCAAAAGCATGCTGTTAGACATGAAGCGTTGTTAGTTTTATCTGCCACTGCCACTGTCGGTACTTAGTCACACCCCTGGCTATTCATAATCCCTCACTTACTTGTAAAATAACAAACTTTATACTTAAAAAGGAATTAACAACTGTGAACTGCTTTGGGCATTAATTGTTTTGCATAAGTAGAAGGTTATATTATTTTCCTCCCAATCCACTCCTTCCTGTTACTGCCTTTCTTTTTTCTCCTATTCTTCCTGTCTAGTGAGTGGGAGTGAAGCCATGCAAAATATTGATATATTTACTGTTATGTTAACTGTATGTTCCTGATTCGTAAGTCAAATGTGATCATTTGTGAAGGAAGAAAAGCAAAAGCCCATGTCCTGCCTGCTCGTTGCTACCCTTGTGTTTCTCTAGTATTTTGAGCTTTCTTCATGTGCTAAATTTTGGATGTGCCCCGTTTTAGTTCAAAACTGTGTATTCACTGTTCATTTACCAAGCTGCATAAGACTGAGCTACACCAGTTGACAAAAATGGCAAAGTGTTTGAATGAGCTGAAGCCTGTGGGCAGGATTTTGTCTGCCGAATAGAAGTATTTTTGCCCCCGCCCTGATTGGACAGCAGACATGGAACCTTCATCAGTTCTGTGGGAATGGCCCAATGGAGACACTCAACCAGCTGCCAGTGCCTGCAATTGAGGTTCCTGTTGGTGGATGCCCGGTAGCTCTTGATGTGATTGCTGGCTACATTGAACCCACCTGAAGCTCGGGGTCAAAGGGAAGTGTGGGATGGGGTCGTGGACTGGAGGCCCTAGATGAGCTTTTGGGACAAGGGCAGGGATTCGGTGGCATGATAGCTTACAATGGCCTTTGCCACCATACCAATTCTGGTCCCTTTTTAAAATATGGGCAGAGAATGCCTAGTAATGATAGACTTGGTGAACTTGAGAAAGGAATTACAAGCATAACTTGTAGAGTTAAAGTTGGAGTGTGGGTTCAATGTTAAGTAAAGAAAGGTGATAAGAAGTCAAATGAAGTGTGTTAGAACAGAATTTGAGCTTAGATGAGATATGAAATAAATGTTTTGTATTGAGTATTAGTACTTAGAGTTAAAATAAAGAAGGGTTTGTTTAATTTAGTTAAGAGTCAGTTCCCTGCCTTTTGTCTGTCTCACAAGGGAAGAATACCTGGGTAAAAGGTTAGAGTAATCTTCACACCAAGAGTAATGAAAATTTGCCAGTGTCCCCTTCATGGGATATGGAACCAAAACAGCTAGATGGAGTTAAGATGCGAATCAGTCATGATCAAATTTAAGCAATACCTTATCTTCATAATATAGCCATCAAGGGGGTCTACTATCAGTGAGCCACCCTGGTGTAAATCTAGCTGTCTAGAGTCGCTGCACATTATCATTCTAGTCCCTTATTGTTATGAATTCCTGGAGTTACTAATTCTGTTTCTCCTCAGATTGCAAATAAAATCCGTGTGTCTCTGACCAGATTCAACTGCATTGTGAAATTGGATTTTCAGTCCAGTATTGGTGTATCAGTTTGCTGGCACCACCCTAACCTTCACGCCATGCTCTTGGCAGGCTGGATTAGAGATTGAAAGGCTACGTTAAGATAATTAAAAGGCCATTTGAGGTGAATGATTTCATGTCAAACTGGAATTGTTCAGATGGTCGATACTCTCTAATTGGTGTTATGACACCACCTCTGGGACAGGTAGGATTTGAACCTGGGCCTCTGGCTCAGATGTAGGGATACTACTGCTGTACCACAAGAGCCAATACTTTCTTGGCCCCCTCAGTATTGGGAACATAACAGGTGCCCAGAGGCAACTGTTTGGTGGTTGGTTAGAGATCATCATTTTAAGGCTATCTCTGAAGTCTCTCACCTATATAAGGCCAGACCTGCAGCCATTGATTGCTCTGTGTGTTTGTCCCCATGCACTATTATTGTCTAAAGTCAAGGTCTTTCTATTAAATTTCAAAATTGCTTCCAAGATGGATGCCAATTTTTTTTTACTGCACCTCAAAAAAAAAGCCTCTTATTCATTCACTAACTTCAGAAGACCACGAATTCCTCTTTAGGGTCAGTCAGGATGGCGAATGCAACCTCTGTCCATTACTCGGCCAGTCCAGCAGTATTGCTAGCAGGTTGCTGATCCTGACACATTCCAGACATCACAATTGATGCTGATGTGCGGGTGTTTAGACCCAAATGCAATCAAATGTCCTGTGTTCAAGAATGGATGGAACTTGTGTTTTATGAATCAAAGTTGTGTTGAATTTTTTTAGGAAGGTGGGTTAGCAGTAGTTTGAGGAGCCTGAGATCAAATATCCTTACAAGGACTGGACTACAGTTCCTGCACTGTACTCTGTCTCTGTCCTCTTCTCTTCCATCTCTGCTAATCAAAATAAAAGTATATAACAACGATTTAACTGATTAGGAAGCATTAATCTCCCGTTCTGTGACCAGTTGGTGTGTTAAATTGTGCCGAATGCTCTTTTATTTTAATTGGCATTGCTCAGTCAGTTTATTAAAAGAGTGACGAGAATTATTGACAATGAAATGAAGTTCATTTCCAACCTATGTTTCAAACAGTTCAGAGACACTTAATTATTCATTTTTATTTTTGAACTGCTGGCAGTAATGTTTGTTCTCTTCAGGCATTAACCTTTATTGCCTTACATCCCACACAATGAGCAGCATGCAGATTTTAAAATGGAATTCCATTTTGCTTCTCTCAGTATTTGTCCATGTCTGTCCTGGCCTTGACAGATCAAGGGAAGATCAATGCCACAAAGCTTTGAAACTGTGAAGCTGAAAAACTGCAACCAATGTGATTGTGGGACTTGGTAATAGCTTCCATGCTGACTGCTCCTGTGTGGAGGAGACCGAGATCATAATTAGACAGGCAAGGATGAGGAATAGTCCATCTTTATGATGTTGTGTTCTGCCGGGCCTGTGATTAGCTGTCGTTCCTGCAATGTTGGTAATTGGAAGCAGATTAAACAAAGCAGGAACAAATCAGAAATTGGTTCACTTTACCAACCAGCTACTGGATTTGGAAATGTGAATTTGCAATCATTTTATGTCAGCCATTAGTACTGAGTTCAAAACACAGACCCAACAATAATGAATGGAAGCAAGTGGGAGTTTAAGGGTTTGTGAAGTCAGTGGATGTTGGAGATGGGATAGAGTAAACCATAGAGCATTGGAAACGTAGGGAGGAACATTTTAAATTTGAAGCATTGGTGGACAAGAGCCAATAAACATTAGCATGGATGGCAAATAGGGTGTCATGTTGGATAGCTTTGGTTGTGCTGTAGTGTAAGGGAGTAGGGTATATGGCAGAAGTGGGAGCCTGTTCAGTTGAGCAGGTTTTAGGGACAGCAGTGGTATAGGTGCAGGCTTTAGCAGCAGGGGTGGTGAGGGTAAAGAATGTTCGCGATTTTAAGTAGGTAGCTTTCCTGACACAGACAGGAGGATAGATACTCAGCTCCGGCTTGAATAGAACGCCGAGGTTGTTAATGAGCGGATTCTGCCCTTGATATGACATGGAGGAGGACAAAAGTTGGTGCTGAGGAGATGGCATTTATACTAAAGCCAAGGGTGAAACTGCTTTATACTTTTCAATAATTACATGAGCCACAGTTTTCTCTTGCTAAGACAGATGTTAGACACAAGAACAAAGTACTGCAGATGCCTGAAGTATGAAATTAAAACACAAGATGCTGAAAAACACAGTATTGATGGAAAGAAAAGGGTTTTATTAATGTTTCAGGCATCTGACCAAGGTGAGCAAAGTCTCAGATGTGAACCGTTGAATCTCTTTCCCTTCTGACAGATTGTGCCAAACCTGCTGAGTACATCTATAATTATCTGTTTAGGTTACGGGTGCTGGGGCATTTGACAGCACAGACAATAAAGGGAATGTGAAACTGATGGCGTCAGTGTAGATATGGAAGCTGTTCCTCTGTATTCCAGAAATTTCACCAAGAGGGCTGCATGCAAATATGGGAGAGAAAGGAACCAACTATGGATCTTTGTGGGATTCCAGACTGACTGGGAGGAGATGCTGTGGTTCCAATAGGTAATGGTAACATCGAGAGGTTGTTTCTGGATGTTGAAAGAGAGGTACTTGGGAAGGATCATCTGGCCAATGTTATCATAGACTGCAGAGCTGTCTTGAGGCTCAAAGCAGAATGATGCACTGCAGTTACTGTCACAGCTTGCTGTTCCTGGTTTTAGCTGGAAGGTGGAGGCTTTACTGGTTGAATGTCGGGATGGAGTAAGTAAATCATTGGCAGCAGAGATATGGTGAAGAGTAGAGGTTTTGTGACTGGGAGCATGAAAGTGCAATTGCAAAATGGAGTTGTCTTTTCAGGGTGAACACAGAAGGAAGTGTCATTTGAAAGGAATAAGGCAATATCTTGAGGGATATAAAGAAGTGATCACAGGATGAAAATAATAATCAATCTTGTGTGAATTATACTATTTGTATCCAGGAAGAGCAAATTATTTAGGATTGAAATATAATGCAGCACTTACGGGCTCAGTACTTTGTGTCTCTTTTTATGGTGTTGATTGTTATGAAGACAACATTTGTATGGTAGCTTTTGAGGTCTGTTTCAACTAGAGGGCTCCGTTTGAGATCTTCAATTGTATTATGACTGGTTTTGAATTCTACATTGTGTCAATGCTAGTAGCTCTGGGCCCCTTTTTATTGACACAAGGTTCTTTTGATATGCAGGATGTATCAATTGCTTTAAACAAAATGTATGTACTAGATTCTACTAACATTTCATTTGCAATCATATTGACTGGCAACTGCAATAAAATAAAGCCATTTCAGAAGCTGAATTGCTGATATATTAAAATACAAGCTGTACTAATTAAATGAACATTATATTGGCCACAAAGCCTTGATCTTGGAGATATTCAACAATTAAATCAGATTCAGATTTAAGCCGATGCTCGACTCAAAGAAAGGCTATTTTATAGATTTGCTCGCTGAGCTGGAAGGTTTGTTTTCAGACGTTTCGTTACCATACTAGGTAACAACATCAGTGAGCCTCTGGTGAAGTGCTGGTGTTATGTCCCACTTTCTGTTTGTGTGCTTTGGTCTCTGAAGGTGGGTGATGTCATTTCCAGTTCTCTTTCTCAGAGGATAGTAAATGGGGTCCACATTGATGTGTTTATTGATGGAGCTCCAGTTAGAATGCCAGGCCTGTAGGAATTCTCGTGCATGTCTCTGCTTAACCTGTCCTAGGATGGATATGTTGTGCCAGTCGAAGTGGTGTCCTCCTTTGTCTGTATGTAAGGATACTAGTGATAGTAGGTCATGTCTTTTGGTGACTAATTTTCTGCCTGGTTGTTCAATGCAGTGTTTGTTACAGTCCTTGCATGGTGTTTTGTAAATGACATTCATTTTGCTGGTTGTTTGTATAGAGTCCTTTTAGGTTCATTAGTTGCTGTTTAAGTGTGTTGATAGGTTTGTGGGCATTCATGGTAGCCCAAATGTCAAAAATCACAAAAAGCTATTTTACAAAATTAGAACATATCCTCTAACCGATTTATCTTCAATTCATTTAAGGTCAAGGGGAGGGCAAGTCGGGAGACTTGCTCATGGGTCTGCTCCTAGGCCTGGCCAAATTGGCCATAAACAGGTCCAGACAGCGGGCCATGGAGGGGGTCGTAATGGCCGATTGCCTGCCCTTCTTCCACGGTTATGTTCGAGTCCGATGTCGCTGGAGAGGGAGCAAGCTGTACCTACCAACACCGTCGAACTGTTCAAAGAGAGATGGGCACCGCAGGGAGTGGAGTGCATTATTTCCCCCCCAAATCTATTTTGGTTTAACCCCTGCCCTCGCCTTCACTGTTTAATCACACAGCCTTGCCCTTTGAGGAAGGCACTGCTTGTCACTGGCCACTTGGATGTTTCCTTTCTCCCTGGTGGTGGAAATTGAATAAAGATTTGTACACCTGTCATTTTTCACTGTGTCTCACACCTGCACACACACACAACATGGGTGCTGGGGAAAATATAAGCACTACCACAGTCCACAGTTAGGGGTAGTGTGGGGGTAAAGAAAGAAAAAAGAAGAGCACTGCAAACAAAAGAAAGAAATGACAATTGCACCTCTACTCATGAATGTTAAACTTTGCCTTTCGTCTTGGCATTCACATATACTTTAACATGTTTATACTGACAATATTTCTTGACCCTTACAGAATTCAGAGCTGACATTTGCTTTCCACTGCCCTGACATGGATGGGTGGTGTTTTATTGGTATGTCGTCTCAGAATGCTGTAGGTTACTCTCAGGATGAAGGAGAAAGTGAGGACTGCAGATGCTGGAGATCAGAGTCTAGGGTGTGGTGCTGGAAAAGCACAGCAAGTCAGGCAGCATCTGAGGAGCAGGAGAATCGATGTTTAGGGCATAAGCCCGTCATCAGGAATGAGGCTTGTAGGCCAGGGGGCTGAGAGAAAAATGGGACGGGTGGGATTGGGGGAAGTTAGCTGAGAATGCAATAGGTAGATAAAGGTGAGGGAGAAGGTGATAGGTTGGAGAGAAGGGTAGAGCGGATAGATGGGAAAGGTGATGGACGGGTCCTGAGGGCATTGCGGAGTTGGTGGCTTGGGACTGGGATAATGTGGGGGGAGGGGAAATGAGGAAACTGGTGAAATCCACATTGATCCTCTGTGGTTGCAGGCTCCCAAGATGGAATATGAGGCGTTCTTCCTCCAGGCGTCGGGTGGTAAGGGTTTGGCGATGGAGGAAGCCCAGGACCTGCATTTCTTTGACTGAGTCGGAGGGGGAGTTGAATGTTCAGCCATGGGACAGTAGGATTGGTGGGTGTGGGTGTCCCAGAGATGTTCTCTGAAATGATCCGCAAGTAGGTGTCCTGTCTCCCCGACGTAGAGGAGACCATATCGGTTGCAACGGATACAGTTGATGACATTGGTGGAGGTACAGATAAATTTCTATCGCATGTGGAAAAGATCCTTTGGGGCCTTGGATGGAGGTGAGAGGAGTGGTGTGGGCACAGGTTTTACAGGGGAAAGGGAAGGTGCAGGGAATGGAGTGTGGGCTGGTGGGGAGCTTGGACCTGACGAATGAGTAGCGGTGAGAATGGTCTCTCCTAAATGCTGATAGGGGTGGGAAGGGACATGTCTCTGGTGATGGGGTCCGTATACAGGTGGCATAAGTGGCGGAGGATGATGCGATGTATGCGGAGATTGGTGGGGTGGAAGGTGAGGATGGGGGGGGGAGGGAGTTTTGTGCATTGTTATGATAGACATTAGTACTGAATTTAAGGGAGACCTTCTAGCACCTTTGCAATCCAGAATTGATCCACTGCCTGAGTCCATAAGATGTTGTCAGCTCAATCCTTAATACTGTCAGTAATATCCCTTTCAGAACTTGCCCCCTTCTGTAACAACAGAGACTTTGAAAAGGACCTGGTGTAAGCTTTCGTTTGTTTGATGGCCTAAGCTGTTTTGTCCATGTGGTGTGTGGTGTCTAATGCATACCTCAATATTTTCCCTTTCAGACCCATGTGCTATGGGTAGGATTATGGAAGTCACCAACCAGCAGAGTAAAATGTTAAATGATTATTGTACAGTCTGCACGTAAAGGCTGCGTGACTCCCTTTGAAGTCAAACTCCAATGTCGCTTAGTACAATGTGATGTATAATAGAAACAAAACTGCTAGAAGTACTCAGCAGGTCAGGCAACACCCATGTAGAAATATACAGTTGACTCAGGTCAATGAGATTTTCCAGAACTGAATTGTGTTCCTCTATCTCCGGCTGCTTCTTGGCCTGCTGACTATTTCTAGCTTCTATTTTGGATTTCCAGCATTTTGTTTTTGCATTTTGATAAGCCCTTTCGATGACCTTGTTTTGGTATTGGGAGTCAAACAGCTTTCAACTGTCTTGTTGTCTGTTCTCTACATGGTGTAAAGGAAGCATGATGATGATAGGAATTGGATGACCTTCTGTCTGGCTCAGTGTATAGTTTGGTTTTTGTAGAAATTTCTAAATGTAAATTAAAATCCCACATATTTATTTTGGAACAGCTCAGGGAAAATTGTTAATGATATTAGTGAATGTGCTGTGGCAGGCTGGCTGTTTTGTGGCAACTGATGTATTTCCTGACTCCCTCAAGCCTCCTCACTAACTCCAGGGCATGAGTCTGGTGTGCGATGTTTTACAGGGGAAAACTTGCTTGCAGGAGTGCAGTTGCAATAACATTCAAGAAGTTCAACACTACCCAGGACAAAGCAAACTTGTCTGATTAAAACACTGTCCACCACCTTGAGCATTCGCTTCCGCCTCCTACACCACCCACATACTATGGTTGCAGTGTTCATACCATCTGTAACATTTAATGCAGCAACTTGCCAACACTTTTTCAACAACACTGTCCAAACCTACAACTATTGCTATTTAGAAGGACAGAACCAGCAGATCCATGGGATATTCACCAATTCCAGGTGACTCATCCTAACTTAAAAATGCCTTTATTGGCAGTGGGTCAGGAATTCTGGAACTGAGTACTTTTCCATAGACTGCAATGATTCAAAAGACAGCTGAACGCCATCTTAAGGGCAATTATGGATGCTCTTTAATAGCTGTTGGCCTTGCCGGTGACACTGATCCTGCGAACTAATGAAATATTTGAGAAAGAAGTCGTAATGAGCTTCAAAAAATGGCTTCATATTACACTCGGCATCCATACTACTACTCTCATATTGAAGCTCCTTCCATTGGTATCATTAGAATGAAAATGTGGAGCAGTCGTTGAGGATCCTTTACATTTAGATACAAAGGAAATTATAGTCTCTTGTACGAAGCTACAGTATACTACATTGTCAAGAATTTGTGGACTTAAAATACTCTCCAACTCTTGCCTTTTATCCATGTTGTGGATATTTGTTAGATAAATTATTTCTCCCTCACTCTGTTGTCTTAATTTTATTGCTAGTTCAAAGGATTCTATTTTATTTTAATATCCTTCCATCTGACCAGTACCAATGTGTTTAACTTTATCTTTCTTCATTCCACAATCAACTCTGTGGGGCGGCACAGTGGCTAGCACTGCTGCCTCACAATGCTAGCGTCCTGGGTTCAATTCCCGACTGAGGTGACTGTGTGTGTAGTTTGCACATTCTCCCCGTGTCGGCGTGGGTTTCCTCCGGGTGCTCCGGTTTCCTCCCACAGTCCAAAGATGTGCATGTCAGGTGAATTGGCCATGCTAAATTGCCCGTAGTGTTAGGTAAGGGGTAAATGTAGGGGAATGGATGGGTTGCGCTTCGGCGGGTCGGTGTGGACTTGTTGGGCTGAAGGGCCTGTTTCCACACTAAGTAATCTAATCTAATCTTCTATGGAACAATTGTTCCATTTTTGGTTTAACACTTTCCTAGTTCTCCTGAGGCACATTAACCATTTCATGCAATACTGTTCTTCAGTAACTGTTAATGTCTAATAAGATGCTGAGTATCTAATACAATGCAAATGGGTGTTGTGAACTAATGAAAGTTAATTGTTCTGGTGCAGTGGTAGTGTCCCTGCTTCTGGGCCAGAAGATCCAGATTCATGTCCCACTTCACGTGGAGGTGTGAATTGACATGTTTGAACAGGTTGACTTTTAAAAAGTGAAAAAAAAACAAGGGTTTAGAGGGATATTGGCCAGGTGCTGGCAAATGGGACTAGATTAGCCTCAGGTATATGGTCAGTATGAAGGAATTGCACCGTATGGTCTGCACATCTCTATGACTATGACTATATAAAGACAAGTCAGCAAAGGTTAAGAGGGTTTTTACAGTGTGTGGATGGCTGAAATAGAACTCACTAGAATGTGTATACCTGGACTCCATTGAAGAGCATTGTACTTCTAGAGTAGAACAACTGAGTATGTTTTGAGACCTGTCCTTCATATACTCTGAATGTTTAGTGCAGATGGAGACATAGTGGTAATGCACTGGACTAGTTTTGCAAAGGCCGAGGCTAATGTCTTGGGCATGGCAAATGGTGAAATGTAAATATAAATGAAAATGGAAAGCTAACTGAATGGCAATCTTGCTAATTGTCATAAAAACCCAAGTAGTTCACAAATTTCCTTTTTAGGAAAGGAAATCTCTCACCCTTATCTGATCCGAATTGTGTGACTTCAGACCACAAATGTGGTGTGGTATGGTCCTAGCAAGCCAATTCTACCAATTCTTTTGTTAGCTCGTCTCTCCTCAATCATTCTCTCTCCCACATGGTCTTGAGAGGTAACATTTTATCTAAAGTTTTGTTGTGGAAGTGGACCTTCAGCTTTTAACACCTGCCCTTAAGTAATTCTTTTATCAGTGATTCACTGAGGCTAAATTCCAGTCACTGTTTTGATTGCCAACAACTTCATGGCTTGATGCATTTTCTCCTATTCTCCGTTGCCCTGTGGGTGAAGGAAGAGTGATGTGATTGATATCTAATTGATTCTACTGTGAATCAATGCAAGTATTTTTTTCACAACCTGGGGACTGTTGCCTGAAGCAGTCTCGCCCCAGTACCCTTGAGTGGAAAAACTTTTCTTTAGTTCTTTGATTACTGCCACAATTGCACAAGTGTGGAGTTTAGAAGTTTATTTCCACCTGTACAGTAACCTACCCTGACCAAGTATCCTTTACCTTGGAAGTGGGTTTGGTCTAGTCCCAACCTTTGTTTGGAAAAGTAGAAGCTAAGTGTTTTGTTGGTGTCTGGCTATTAATTATGACAAAATGATATGAAATCTTCAAAAGAAATTGAAGTGACTGGTCACCTTACAGCCGAAGGGAATAGCCCGTGTCGAGCTCGCCAAGTGGCCTTTGCAGATTTTATGAATTATTCGCTCATTAGTTTTGATATTACAGATTGAAACCTAGAAGATCACTTCCTATCGCCAAATGTTTCCTTTGTTCATTGTACGAGCCATCTAGGTGAAACTTCCTGATGAGTCCATAAAGCTGCTTTTTATGCTTCTCAAATTTCCTGCAACTACATTGCAAAGGCTGGTAAACAATCTATAACTGACATTTTTTTACCTCAATAAGTGTTAAATCGTCATCAAGAGAATGCACAGACTATTACCAGGAAAAACTCGGGCATGTAGACTTTATAAGACATAAATCTGAGTCTGAATCTCTGGATACATAATAGCATTTTGACTGTCTCCATGGCAACAAAGTGTAACAATGATCTGTGTCCTGTCTCAGTTTGTAACTTCAATCCCATCAGGTAGTCCGAGAAACATTCACATTCCCACTTTACTGCTAAAACATTTTTCTCTCTCTTTCCTTCTGGTTGCATAATCTGTTCCAGTTGATGCTGAATGTGAAATAGACTAGCTTTTAGCTATTGTTACCCTGACCCTGGTTGACTGTTGAATGACTGGGATGTAATATTTTCAGAATTTGCTAATGCCACAAAACCAGGTGGGAATGTACATTGTAAGAAAGATGCAGGGAAGTTTCAAGCAGACTTAAACTTGCTAGCAAAATGAACAAGGACGTGACTGATGGAACACAATGTAACTAAGTGTGAAGTTACCCATAGGTTGAGTATTTTTTTTGATTGGTGAGAGGTTGGGAAGCGCTGATATCAAACGAATTTGGTGTCTTTGTTCATGAGTCTCTAAAAGTTAGCATGCAGTTGCAGCAAACAGTTAGGAATGCAAATGGATGTTGGCCTTTATCACAAGAGGCTTTGAGTAAGTAGAAGTGAAGATGTCTTACTGCAGTTTGTATAGAATAGAATAGCTATCAGATTTTATCTGGAGAACTGTGTATAGCTGTAGTCTCCACATCGAAGGAAGACTTTACTTACCGTAGAGGGAGTGCACCAGAAATTTATCAAATTAATCCCTGGGATGGTGGAATTGTCTTCTGCAGGAAGGTTGAGAAACCTGGATCTGTATTCTCTAGAGTTTAAGAATGAGAGGTGGCTAAATTGAAACTTAGAAAGGTGGGTATGGACAAGATGTTTCCCTAGCTGCTGAATCTAGCCCCAGAATAAGTGGGAGGCCATTGAAGATGGATATGAGAGAGAATTTCTTTAATTGAAAGATGGTGAAGCTTTGTAATTTTCTACCCCAGAGGTCTGTTGAAGCTCAATTTTTGATATGTTTAAGATAGAAATCAATAGATTTCTGCAGACTAATGGCGTCAAGGAAAAATACCATTGAGATGGATGGTCAGCCATGATCTAATTGAATGGCTCGATGGATTGGACAGCCTGCTCATGTTCTGATGAGTCTTCTCTGGTGAAATGGCCCAAGAATCTAATTTCAGTCCAGGCAAATTTATACATTTTATTCAAAGTGAAGCCTGCATTCTGTAATGCTTTCTGAACTTCAAAGCACTGATTTGTGCTCTTGCTTTATAATGCTTTGTATGAATATGTCATCTACATGATAGATTAATCCAATTTTTGCCCTTCTGAAAAATGAATGATTGCAAATTGAAATATTTCTGGGGCTGATGATACGCCAAAGGCTAAGTTGTTAAGGCAAAATTGCTCAAAAGGTGCAATGAAGATGAATAATAACCTTGACTTGCAGTCTTGGGGTGTTTGCAAAAAAGTATCTATAAGCATCTAACTTCATCATGAGTATGCTCTTGGCTAGTTTTACCAGACTGCCATTCACTGAAAAACTTTGGTGGGTTTCCCTATGCAACAGCCTTATTCAATTGAATATGAGGTCTATGTGTAGCCTGAGCATATCATTTGACTTGGGGACTTGTCGAAGCCCGATAAACCATCTTATAGGCTCTGTGATAGGTGGTATTACCATGCTGTTGAGCCATGCTTTAAATTCAGCAATGAATGTGGAACCCTCCTGGGAGGGCGCAAATGTACTGGCATGGCATCTTGAATAAGATGATGTGATATTCCTCCTCGAGCTTCATGGACTTTGTAAGAACTGTGGGAACTATTGATGAAATGCAGTTCCATTATTGCCCTGTGATACTGCATTCCTGCTTTCCAAAGACCTAATTGAGTGTGTGCATTCCTACATGAAGGAGAAGATGTATTGTTCTTTTAGACATGGAAAATCTTGTTGGTCTCTCACCCTTTCTGGTTTAGTGTAGTAGTGAACTGATCTTATACTTGAAGATCTGGTTTCTAGTTTAATCTTTATCTCTTCACTTCCAATTTGCCTGTTAAGAACCTCTAAATGCCTTCCTTGACTTCATTCAAGAAAGTAGTTTTCCTTTTCTAGCTGTTCATTGTTTATTTATTGATCTTTCTGAATTTTGAGAACTTTTTTCATTTTTCTTTCTGGGATTTTTCTTTTCTGCTGCATTTGTAGCGATGATGTGTAAATCTGCAGTCTTTCTGCATTGTTGAGCATTTATGGACCTGTGGTATTGCTTTGCTGCATCATATGAGCGTTTGAAATGGCTGCTCTACTAGTTCGTTCTTCTTAAAAAAACAAAATATGACCTAAGCCTGTGTCATGTACTGAATTACTTATTCCGCAGTCAAATTGGCTTCTCATCACAGCTGCCTACCATTGCCTTTCTGTGAATGAGTTTGTTGTTTAATGCTTCCCCATCCCCATGGCTCATGTGCTAAAAAGGTCAGTGATGAGCTATTCTATGGATTTCCCTAGCCACTGAGAACTTTCGTCAAATCACACTCGCTCATTTACAAGGTTTGTTTTCAGTTGAAATACGCAGCAAATGCCTCGAGGATTGACTTGAAAGCTGCAGTAGTCACTTCTACACCCTGTCTCATGAGGATGCCCACAACTTTAGCCCAACTGCAATAGGGTTAGGGTTAGGCATGCAGTAGTTTAATAATCTGGTGTTTCTGCCCTTTGTCCAGTGATGCTCAATGGTATTCAGATTGCTGCTTCTGTTGTGTGTTGTGGAATCAGCTAATGATTGGTAACAGGACACTATTCAAAACATCTATCCCATGTTGGTTCTAAGGGGCCTGTTTAGTTGACCATAGGAGAGGATGAGCCACTAATGATTCATAAGAGGCACTTGTCAGACCTGATGTCCCTCTTCCTCTCATGCAATAAGCTGCAAGTTAATTTGGCTTTCTACAGGCATATGGACACATACATCTCCAGTGGAGAGTTATCAATTCTCACTTAAACCTTTTTAACTTTCACTGGAATGTACATTAATACCAGGTTAATACACTCCTGTATGTAGTCAGGCTAAAGTTGCATATTTGGTGAACCATGCTCATCTGATTTATGCCATTCATGGATGGACTTACCTATCCTTTCACTAACTTTTAAAAGGTTACAATTATCGCATAATCACCTAAAGAAATTTTCATGTTCTGGTGTAGTTTCCATGTTCCTATTTTATACCTTCAATTGCTTACCCTCAGCCAATTTTGTACACCATTTACATTGCTGTTGTGACCTCTGGAGGAACTTTAGCTGGTAATCACAACATCATATTGACAAGTAATTTTTTGTTCATTTTACTTGGTCTCTTCTAGTACATTTTTCGCTAAACTATCCTACGACATAGTCTGAGATGATTATAGTATTTTAAAACTATTCCAATTTCAGAGAAAGTTCACTTTGTGCAATAATACAATGGTCTTATTGTCCCTAACCCCGAAATAGATTTCAGCTGGACTAATATTGTTGGAGTGATTGGACTTCTTGTTTTTAATTTTTGTTTCCCCAGAACATCCTTCCTTGATGTATCGTAATAGACTAGAACTTTTCTTTAAAATTAACTACTCCTACATGTTTAGTTTCATCAATGTTTCTTTCTGACGTGCCCTGTCATCACTAAACAATGTCTTAGAAGGCGACAAATGACATTGTATATGTTAAAACCAACACCGTAGTAGTAACAAGCGCGGTCCAGTTTTTGTCAGGACGGGAGAATTGATACCTACTGAATGATGAAGATAAGGTCTTAAATTCCGAGTACAGTTGAATCACCTGCTCCAACAAATGCCACAAAAAATGATCCATAGCTTGCTGAAGTCACTTTAGATTAAGTCATTTAGAAATAACTATCATAAATTACTAAAAAAAAATGTAAAGATTTAAACAGAGTGAATCCAGTAACAGAAAAACTAAAATCTGCTTTCTCTGAAAATGGTTAACTTGCTTCTGGAAAAAGATGAAGCCAAACATGATCAATCTGTCACACAGTTTCTTGCTGCTTTCAAGTAATTTTTTATAAAGAAATTTGCCAAACAAAGAAGCAAAGGATAATTGATTTCTTTAATCAAACTGTGCTGCTGTTAAAACTTGTACAAAACTCTCTCTTCTTGCAAATTAAAATGCAGTAAAATAATAGAATTCATTGATGGCATCACTGATGACTCTTTGGCTTATACTGTGGAATTATTTCACTTACAAGATGTCTCCAGATTGTTGTCATAGAGATCACAGTAAGATACTTTAATCATACTGTTTTTATTCTTTTTGATCTGTCTTGCTTTGATTAAAGCCAATCAAAGGATCAAAGGGTAGTGTACGTTTGCTAACGGCTATCATCTTCCAGTATAACCAAGATGATAAAGCAAATAGTCCTCTCAAATGTTTCGAGTCCAAATTTATGCAGTGTATTGAATCAGCTTTCATACATGTTAATATCATTCTCCAATCACTCAAGTCAATTTTCTCTATAATCATGTCCAGAGGTTTTGAACTTTTCTTTCAAACTGTGCACGGAATATGAACGTTTTTGGCAAGAGCAGCATCTGCTAATTCCTAATTTCCTTTTGAGAAGATATCATTGAAGGTAAACCCATAGTGCTATTATAAAGGGAGTTCAGGTTTTTAATACAGTGGCACTTCAGAAGTGGTAACATAGTTCCAAGTCATGTTGGTGCATCACTTGGAGGGGGACTTACTTAAGATTAGATTACTTACAGTGTGGAAACAGGCCCTTCGGCCCAACAAGTCCACACCGACCCGCCGAAGCGCAACCCACCCAGACCCATTCCCCTACATTTACCCCTGCCCCTAACACTACGGGCAATTTAACATGGCCAATTCACCAGACCTGCACATTTTTTGGACTGTGGGAGGAACCCGGAGCACCCGGAGGAAACCCATGCAGACATGGGGAGAATGTGCAAACTCCACACAGTCAGTCGCCTGAGGTGGGAATTGAACCCAGGTCTCTGGCGCTGTGAGGCAGCAGTGCTAACCACTGTGTCAGCTGGTGGTATTACCATACCTTTGCTTTCTTTGTTCTTTTCATTGGATATGGGTAATGGGTTTAGAATTGTGTGTCAGTGGTGAGGAGAGTGAATGCTGAAGTTCGTGGATAGGGTGCCAATCAGCTTTTCTTCACTAATCCATACAAATGGAGAGTAATCCATAACACTCATGATTTGTCCCATGTAGATGGTGGACAGGATTTGGGGAGTCGGGAGACAAGTTACTCATTGCAGAGTTCTTAGCCTCTAACCTGTAGTCAGTGATTGTACAGCTGATCCAGGTCTTTCTGATATGGTTATGGACTGCTTCTGTATCAGAGGCACATGAATGGTACAGAACATTGTTCAATCATCAGCAACTGTCACCACTTCTGATGAAGAGAAGGTTATTGATAAAACAGCTAGAGATGGTTAGGAATATAGGAACAAGATAGGCCATACATTCCATTGAGTCAGCCCCTCTATTTAATATTACATTAGCTGATTGAACACATTAGTCCCTTTCATCCACACTATTCCCATTGCCCTGTATGCCATTGGTAATCCAAATTTATCAATGTCTAAATATTCTCAATGGCTGAGCTTCCATAGCCCCCTGGGGTAGAGAATTTGAAAGATTCATAACCCTCCAATAAAGAAAATCTCCTCATCTCCATTCTAAATGGCAATCCCCCCCCCCACACACACACACTTATTTTTAAATTATGGTTCTAGACTCCCTATTCAGAGGAG
Source organism: Chiloscyllium plagiosum (assembly GCF_004010195.1). Taxonomy (NCBI): domain Eukaryota; kingdom Metazoa; phylum Chordata; class Chondrichthyes; order Orectolobiformes; family Hemiscylliidae; genus Chiloscyllium; species Chiloscyllium plagiosum. Next base: position 15,292,306 of record NC_057728.1, read on the forward strand.
ATATCATGCCAACATCTATTCCATCTATCCCTTTAATGTGTCATAGAATTCACTGAGATCACCTCACTTTGATACTTGGAAAGTACAGGCCAAATTTACCCAGCCTCTCTCCAGAAGACAACCCTGCCATCCTGGAAACATAGCTTTGTTGCATTTCTGCTTTGGCACAAATATCCTTCCTGAGTTAAGGAGACACCATATGCTATGTTGTTGGTTCCCTTACTACCTGCTGCAGTGTCAATCTCCCAGGTATTTCCTGCAGGGGTCTGGCAGTTATTGTTGACACTACTGACAGATTCTTGATGTTGGACTTTGAAGCCCCTGCCAGAATGCATTTGTGTCCTTATTATCTTTGTGTCCTTATAATCTTCAATTTCTAAGTGACAGTCAACACCTGAATGAGTGCAGTGTTCTCTATACTCAAGTTTGACTTGATGCCATAAGGTTTTTTGTAGTCGGTGTGTGATTTGAGCGGCTATCTCAGAAGCATTGCCCTGAACCTTTAGTTTACTAAAGCCATAAGGTTGTCAGCATGATAGTGTTGGAATAGCCAGAACTTCACAATTGTAACAATGAAAGTTTACCCCAATAACCAAGTCAGCAATCTTCCTACACAGTGAATAAAATTGTTAAAATGGCACAGAACTAGTAAATTGCGTCACTTTTATTTTTGGGCTCAATTTTTTGCCGCGTGAACAGGAAACTGTAGCCAGACAGCTCCCTGAATTGAGATGAGGGCAGGTTGACTGTCCAATAAATGGTAGAGAGTAACATTTTGAAGCTGGAGGACCAATATGCCTCAAAGGAGTGTACAACTGCAAAGCAGTTTCAGTAACTGAGTGGGCATTTCAACTGGAAGGTGCATCCTTTGTCACTTCTTAAAACTGTTACCTTAAACATTAAGGGAGCAGCTCAGTCACCCACTTGTGGGAGTGGAGGGGACCCTCTTTAGTATAGCATTTGGCTGTACTTTCACCTAGACAGGTGGGAAAGCCATATAAGCTTTTGTTTAGAATGCTGGCATCCAGCTTCATGGGAACCGGTTTCCAGGCAGATGATCTGACCCCATCCACTTCCATTTGATCATGAAACTTTAAACCAACTGGAATTTCCCTATCTGGGGGCTCAATCCCTGATGAGTAAGACTCTTAAGCCTAATTGTCTGTCTGCCATATTGGGCTGGGTAGTCTTTGCTGACCCCAACCCCAACCCTGACCCTGCAGCAACCAAAATGCCCATGCCAGTGATTCAGCAAGCTGACTGGTCTTGTAACGTCAGCACACTTTCAACATTGTTCCTGTCTTTAAGGAGGGCTTGAAATTCAGCCTGTTTTCTTACTTAAGGTATGTTTTCAAATGAGTTACTTGTTTGTTTTTAAGGACAATCAGAACAAACTGAAGAAATTAAGCTTTATAGCTAAAGGAAATATTTGTTGCAGTCTTACACAAAAGGGTGACAATAATTGAGAAAGAGGATCTGAGTCAAAGCAATGGTACTGGAATATTTATAGAAGCTTTTTAAAGAGACCGTGCATGAACATTAAATGACTTGTATAGAACATTAAAGAAGGAATATGATCTCCTTTTACTCCCCTGCCCCAAAATCTACTACAAAAATACTTTTTCCTTTTTCACTAAAACCCAATTTTCAATTTCTGATGCTTGTGACTAAACTGCTTTCTGTGCTGATTCAAAATTTCTACCTCATTGTCCTTTACCTGAGCAACTTTTGTGTTGTGATCCTGGGCAGTAATTTAGGGTAAGTTTTACTTTTTCTCCTTCATGCTTCTTTGTAATTCTGAATTTTTATTTTTGCAGATTAGCAATGCATGGCAGAAATGAAACATTTCGGATCTGCACAATATCTTACCACTTCTCTGTTGGTCTCTGGGAGTAGTGCAATAATGTAGAGCAAAGAGGAAAGGAGCTGCTGAGTTTTTGTTCAGGTCTTGGTTCACTGGGATCACTACAGGTGCCTTTGCCTCTTTGCAGTTTATTATTTCAGTTCTGATTCTGCTTTCTTTTGTTTACAACTCCCAAGTTTTAACTTTTCACCCGAAAACTCTGACGTGCTCTTCAGCTCAACTGTTCCGGCTCCCGCGCTCTTCCCTCTTCCCACTCATCCTGCCTTGAGCTGCCAAGTGTCCCCAGCCCTGGTAATACTGGCAGCCCTGACCTTGTGCTGCCTCCTCACACAGGACCAGCCTTAGTTTAGAATTAGAATTAGATTTATTTTCACGCGTATATAAAAATGCAGTGAAAAGTACTTTCTTGTGGGCAAACTGCAAATTGTTGTCATGCTCCGGCACCATCTTGAAACGCTGGAACATAATGAAAGATTTTGCTGCAATGGAGTTCATCTTTCCTCTTCTCGTACCCTCTGCTGCTACTCCATTTGTTGCTGGACATTGATTGGAGTTTCTAATGGGCTCCAGGGCCTAGATTACAGGCCCAGCTCTGCATGTCGCCACCACTCCCACAAGTGCTGTGTCTGAGCTGGTCTGGAATCTCCTGCTCCCCACTTTGACTCTCCTCCAGGCAGCACTGGGGTCCTGGCTCCGGCCTCCACCACTGTCGACACTGAAGCCTCCAAGCAATGGATCTGGGCCTGGGTCCAACTGATTCCCCCCATGGGGGGAGAAAAACCTGTGGAAAGACCTGTGGATCACCTTTTACTGCTACTCATGAGGTCCACGCACCAGGGCTCCTTGTGGTTGGTTGTGGGAACAGGGCAACAATTCAAAATTTCTGTTGTGATTGTTTAACTCTCACTTTTGATACATCTTCTAGTGAATCATAGTGCAGCACCATTATCTACTAGCTACCAAGATTAGAATAAAGTTTTCTGTCCCAGTTCCAAAAGCCTTGTGTTTTTGTTTAATATAAATCGTTCACTCAGGCTGAAGTTTAGATTAGATTAGATTAGATTACTTACAGTGTGGAAACAGGCCCTTCGGCCCAACAAGTCCACACTGACCCTCCGAACATCAACCCACCCACACCCATCCCCCTACATTTACCCCTTCATCTAGCACTACGGGCAATTTAGCATGGCCAGTTCACCTAAACTGCACATTTTTAGACTGTGGGAGGAAACCGGAGCACCCGGAGGAAATCCACATAGTTCATTTCGACCCTTGAATTACAAGAGGATAAATTATTGACTCACTTGAAAGGTTCTAACACATAATGAGGTTTACTTAAAATATTTGCAGAAAATAGTTACGGATTTAACAGATTGAGAAGGAAGAGAAAATAAAACAATAACACAAAGATGACAAAACTACTACCTTACTCTAAAACCATCAAATAAATGCTTGAAAAATGCCTGATATTAGAATGCTCAAATATGTATCTAATACACAGTGTTTGAAGTTGCCAATTCCTTTATAATTGAACCCATTCCCCCTCAGACTGTTGGTCAGATTTCTTCTTCATGACTGTCGTACCAATTTCCTTGAAGCAACAGTGTTCAATAATGTTCAATCTGTTAACCTCCTTGTGAGGAATGGATCCAGCTCCTATATTGACAGTGAAGATTAAGGTAGTGCTGGAAAAGCACAGCACGTCAGGCTTTTGCCTGAAACGTCGATTTTTCCTGCTCCTCGGATGCTGCCTGACCTGCTGTGCTTTTCCAGCACTACTCTAATCTTGAATCTAATCGCCAGCCTCTGCAGTATCCACTTTCTCCTGTATTGACAGTCCATATTGTTCCTTGAAGAGTCTCCCAAACCCACAGTACCCAATCATTTCTTTATTTAAAACGAGAAGATACCTTTTTTAAAAAAAAATGTTGTTCATATTTACTCATTTTCTTCAGTAATTTACTGTCACATGCATCCCCTTTCTTAATCAACCTTGTGGATAAAGAATTCTAGCAGAACACCAGAGGCCTTGGGCTTAGCCAATTTGGACAGTACTTAAGGTCTGTCTGAGTACCAATGTGTCCATTTTACTTGCACTGTTTCATGCTGAGAGGTTCATCTTAATTTCACACTTCAGTCAGTTTATTTGAGAAAGGCTGAGAACAAAGAAATTATATTCTCTGTCCAGTTCAATTCCTGCACTGCATCACAGTTAATGTGGTGAAAGTTTTTGAAGTGAATTTGTTTCATTTTGCTTTTACTTTCCAACTGTTCACTCCATTTTCAGATGTTCAGGTGTGGTTTGGGAGATCTAACATTGTCAGTGGGACTGAAGCGTAGCTTTGCTGCAGGCAATCACCATCTGTGGTCTGATAGAAAGTGCAGTTAGGTGAACATTTTTGGAAAAGGAAATTTATTCACAGAGTAGTTCTTTGCTGAAATAAATCCTAGTGGGTGAATGCTAACACAAAAGACTTCATTAAGCCAGTTTTTCTTAAACAACAGAAAATCTAATGGAGACTGAAAAAATGCAGCTAATGACTGCATTTTCATAAAATAACCATCGGAGCGGATTCTTTATAAGTCAATGCAACAATGTACTTTATGTAATTTTAATTGAAGTTTGAAGTTCAATCTTGATAAAATTTATAGTAATTTAATTGAATACTGAACCTAATATTCCAGTTATTATTTCATTTTTAATATGCTTTCAAGATCAACTTATTGTGATAATGTTTGCAAAGGAGAACAAAGTTAAATTCAAAATGTCATCATATATTTAGGTACAGAATCAGTGACAGAACATTTATATGCAACTTTATTTCCCCGATGTGTACCTGTTTTCCATGTTTGATGGGTATGTTTTAAACAAATGGTTGCCATAGCAATCCTGCGTTTACAAATCCTTTGCACTTGAGGTAAGATTAACTTCTATTACAGTAGACTAGCATGCTATATTACTTAAACATAAAGCTAGATTTCCTATCTAGTAAAGCATAGCATTATTCATTACACCACAGTGTAATTACTATGAACAAAGGAACTATAAGCTCAGCATGAATGTTGCTTATTGACATGGGTTATATGTTTGAGCAACTTTTTTTTTGTCAACCTTTGTATTACATCTGCCAACTCACCAATCAAACATTGGCAAAAATAATATTATAAGTCTTAGTTGCTTACTTAGTGAGGATGCATTGATCAAAATTCATTCTAACGGCATTTGCCAAGTCCTTTAGAAAAGAACAATGCCCTCTGTTTGATTGTAATCAGGTTTTCTGTTCATAAAGCGCATGAGCTAGAGCAGGGAGGAGGTCATGGCATAATGTTGAACTTGGATTGCAAGGTGAACTTTCCACTGAATATAAAATGTAGAGGTATTTCATTTGCCTTGCCTTTGTTATTTATTTCAAAAATTGTTTTAGAATATGCTGTATGATTGATTTTTATTTTAGGTCAATTGTTCTCAAGGTTGTTTTATCACTTGGGTTTTGATCATATGTCATAGACTAACTGAAAGATTGATTGCTATGAATCTTCAGTACCTCCATTATCGTTGTCTCATGTGACTACTAAGATTGTGGAAGTGAAGCGAGACCTTGGTTTATTTAACCTAACCGTTTCTATATTACTTTTCCAAATGTGACTGGATATCAGGATGCAACCGTACAGTGCCATACAGGTGCACAAATAGCATATATAAATAGCAAAACTCTACTTTCTTTTAGTTTTCCATGTTTACCTTCTTTTAAAAATGGCTAACTTGCTGGTTTTCTGGGCAACTCATAAAATAGCTGAGGCTGATCATATTTTCCAAATCTTCTGGGCCCCCTGCATTATGTAGATATTCCAGCAAAAGACACCAAGGGCTGCCTCTAGTCAACTCTGGACAAAGAAAACCCCCAAAGCTCATAATGTTAAATGGTTATGAATGCTATTATAGTTACCTCTTCACTTGCAATGGAAAGTCTGGAGGAGGCAAAGCTACACTCTTAGCTTAATATTCTTCCAATTAGCCCACTGAGATGGGCACCAGCACTTAACATGCTTGTCTTTGTAACATGACTGAAAGCTGAGCTTGTTGAATTGTTTCAGTATATAGTTCCGGGGTTCAAAGTCAATTGCTGTTTGACCTCCAGAGAGTGAGTGTAGGGCTCCAGGCTGAATTCCAGCCTTGGACAACTGTCTGTGTGGAGTTTGCACATTCTCCCCGTGTCTGCGTGGGTTTTCTCTGGTTTCTGCCCACAATCCAAAGATGTGCAGGTTAAGGTGAATTGGCCATGCTAAATTGCCCATAGCATTCAGGGATATGTAGGTTAGGTGCATTAGTTAGGGGCAATGCAGAGTAATAGGGTAGGGGAATGGGTCTGGGTGGGATACTCTTCAGAGGGTTGGTGTTGGGCCAAAATGGCCTGTTTCCACACTGTAGGGATCCTATGCAGGACAGAAGTTCAAAGGGAAAGGAGTGCATCAAACAATACCGTGCTGTATTCACTTTGGAGGGGAAAAGTAATCTTAATTTTAACTTGCTCCTGTTCCTGCTTTGTCCAAAATATTAAAAAAGCTTCTACCAAAGAAACACATGAGGCAGACAAAATGGTCGACTCTCTGCTGTTTGCAGCCAAGGCTGTCACATCACTTGAGTATCTGTTGGCTCGCTGGAAATCTCTGCCCGTATGCCACCAAGACAGCTTGTTTTAGCCTCTTCTACATCTTGGAGAAACCTGACTGACTGCTGCAATGTCACATATCGGGTTACATGGCCAATTTGCCAGTTGGACCATCTTTTGCATATGCTGGGTAAAACTGGTGGCTGTTCTGAGCCACTTGCAATGCTTGGAAATTTAAACCATTTAGTGTTGTGGTTACTCTTGCTGGCCCTCAGTACTAAGTTATTTAAACAAAACCTGCTTTTGTAAAGGTATATTAATGTTTTGTTTGAGCATGCATTCTTTATCTGTTGATGGACCTCTAGTGCTATTGTTTTATGTCAGATTGAAGTCCACTAATTCTTGAGTTGCAGCATTACTTCATAATTGACCAATAAAATTATGTGCAAGGAAATGCACAGTTAGGAGACATATTTACCAGCTCATATCATCCTCCCACCAAAACACATTTTTTTTGGCCTTCCCTTCACATCCCAAAGCACTTCAGAGGAAAGTGATAACATTTGGACATGGAACAGAAGAGCGACTGGAAACTTGAGAATAAGATTGCGGAGTGTTATGTTCAACCTTTTGAAAGCAGAGGGTTTCACAGAAGTAAGCACTGTGGCTTGGCTTAGAGGCAGACTGAGCAGATCAGTGATGCTAACTGGACAGGAACAAGGAGCAAGTAATAACTGAAGGGTCAAGCGTGCAAGAATTGAACACTTGTGTGAAATGCCAGATGGCAACCCATAGCAATAAAACCATATGCCAGCAGCAGTGAGCCTCTTCAGAACAGAGAGGTGCAAATGCAATGAAAAATAGAATATTTTACATTTCTTGTGATGAGCTGCAACGGAATATTTCCACCAGTTTGTAATTCAGTAGTGTGACAAGAAAAAATGATGCCTTTTAAGAAAGATTTCTAGATAATTGGCACTTCTGAACAGAAGTACTTTTAAAAACAGTTGACAAGTATTGTAATAAACTTGTTCCTTTTGTTTTGTTGCAGTTGAACAAGCAACAGCTCCAGACAGTTAAAGACCGATTTCAGGCCTTCTTGAATGGTGAAACACAGATTATTGCAGATGAAGCATTTTGGAATGCAATTCAAAGCTACTATGAGGTATGGGTGAAACTTAGTAATTTGGCTGTTCGCTTGGATCTTTGGCTGTCTCAAGTCTTTTGCCACTCTTCAGATGGTATTCTGTTCTGCTGGGTGTTTTTATGGTTGACCTTAAAGGGCAACACCAACTTAGACATTACCCATCAGTGGGCCTTGGGTATTGAACATGAGCCTGCGATATTAAAATTGCTGTCTTTTCTGCAGTGGTTCCTGGATTGACATTCAGAAAGGGAATCTTGACCCATTTATTCTCCTGCTGAGGTGAAGTATAGAATCCACAACTCTCAACTGATAGAGGTTAATTAACTTAGAACAGAAACTGAGATTTGCCCCCTCCAACTCCATTTTGATTTAGTCCCACTTCCCTCCCCCTGATCCTTTCTCTCCCCACTTTTGATGGTTTGCATTGCCCTTAATGAGTTTTGCATGTAAATTATCCAATTGGGAACATGGATGACTTACTGGTGTTGGTTAATACATGGAAAAAAAGTCATTGATTTGGTGTGATGGTTAAAAATCAATATTCAGTTGTGCGCAAGAGCACTTCTAGATGAAAAAAAGAGCAAAACCTCATAACCAAAATTTGTTGATGATTCCAAACTACGGGGAAGTAGCTCTAACACCAAGGAAAAATGGCCAAAGAAACATAAGATAAAGGAACAGAATTAGGCCATTCAGCCCCTTGAGTCTGCTCTGCCATTCAGTCTTGACTGATGTGTTTCTCAACCCTGTCCTCCTGCCTGCCCTCTAACTCTTGATCCCCTTACCAATCAAGAACTTTTCTATCACTATCAAAGATTGGACCTTCACAGCTTTTTGCGCTAATGGATTCCACAGAATGGGTCAAATAGTTTTAACATTGATAATTGTGAGGCCGCTCACTTTGATAGGATAAACCAAAGCATCACCTATACTTTAAAATAAACTGAATGGGAGAGAAGAACAAATGAACCTAGAGATAAAACATCTGTTACTATGGAAATAAATGCCATTTCTTATAAGTAATACAAAATACTAATGAAACTATGGGATCTATTTTTCCAGGTACATTAAGGCCTTGTTTTAGGTTGCTCTGTTTCATCCCAATTATACATAGCATTGGTTAATTTTTGGGGCCTTTTTCAGTTTTGTATTGCTGTTTCATGTTGACATAATTTACATGCATTGTGGTCATTGGAATTGGGCATCATTGCATGTCAGTGTCTATCTGCAATCTTCTATTGATTCTTTGCAATGTGCAAGGGGATTTCACAATGGTCTATTCAGGCCATTCCTGGTACAGTCCATTTGTTCTCATCCTGGGGAGGAGAGTGAAGTAGGATCAGGAGGAGAGACTGCTCTCTACTGTGATGGGACTGAAAACAAGGTTGGAACTTACACAAGTGATTAGTGGTGAGGAGTGAAAGTGGGTGGGGCATGAGGTGAGTGTTGGCAGTTGTGGGCAAAGTGTGAATTTGGTGCCACTGCTACAGTCATGGTCTTTCCAATTCATGCACCTATCCTGACATTTTGCACCATTGTGTACTGGAGTGGAGTGGGCTCTGAAGATCACTTGGGGAATAATGGAGATTTCTCATTTTCCTGCTCCTGGATTTCTAATTTAAAAATTCAGGCTTGAAGTAGAGCACTTCCAGAGAAAGAGATGAAAACAGCACATCACCAACTATTAACCCTTGCTTTCCATTTTCACTGCTGAAGTGGAGCTTTAATATTATTTGTTGGTATTATAGCATTTGGTTGACTGTCGTCATTAGTTTCCAGTCTAATAAATACTGCCCACTTTGTATTTCGAATATGTTGCCTCAGTAGAAAAGCTGCACACTGACATTCCAAAAATAGCCATTTTAGATTAGATTAATTACAGTGTGGAAACAGGCCCTTCGGCCCAACAAGTCCACACCGACTCTCCGAAGAGCAACCCACCCAAACCCATTCCCCTACATTTACCCCTTCACCTAACACTACGGGCAATTTAGCATGCCCAATTCACCTAACCTGCACATTTTTGGACTGTGGGGGGAAACTGGAGCACCCGGAGGAAACCCACGCAGACACAGGGAGATTGTGCAAACTCCACACAGACAGTCGCCTGAGGCCGGGAATTGAACCGTGCTAACCACTGTGCCACCGTGCCACCCATCATGTGAACTGCAATGCTTTCCCTTCAATTAATATGGTACTTCTACAATATTTAGAAACTTGTTTTTAATTTTAGTTTAGCTAAGAATGCACAGTGCACATGTATGGTGCAGTATTTCAACTTGTACGTTGATGACCCACAGGAATCTAAAATAGTAGCATAAGGAGCTTTGAAAATCTGAGATAAAAACGAAATGCTGGAGAAACTCAAAACATAACATAACATTGAGACATAACATTGAGTCCAGTGACTTTTGTGATTTCTCCACATGTGCACCCACACCTGCTGAGTTCCTTTTGTTTTTATCTGCAGGAACCTAACTGGTTCATTGATTCCTATGGGACACCTTGCTTCACTTAAAGTTATTTTGCTTCAAGTCGACTTCAAATGACTCCCAAAGTAGACTTCAAAAGTAGCAATGTGATGTTCCGCTTGAAAATGCCATGTACATTTCGTAATTCCAGTCTCTCTCTCTTAAAATCAATGCTTTGGAAATGTCGGTATTGGACTGGGGTGTACAAAGTTTAAAAATCACACACCAGGTTATAGTCTAACAGGTTTATTTGGAAGCACTAGCTTTCAGAGTGTTGCTCTTTCATCAGGTGGTTGTGGAGTATAAGATCTTGGATACAGAATTTATACGAAATAAATTTTGTATCCTATGATCTTATATTCCACAACCACCTGCTGAAGGAGCAGTACTTCCAAATAAGCCTGTTGGACTATAACCTGGTTTTGTGAGTTTTAACCTTTTAAAATCAATATGGAAATGCTAGAAAAATCTCAAAAATTGTATTGAATCTGAGAGGTTACAGCTATTGAGAAAGATTGAACAGATTTGGGCTTTACTTTTCTTTAAGAGAGCCTGTTTTGATGCTGTACATCTCATTCATGCAATTAGTTTTATCAAGACTGGTGTAATTATGTTTTGAGAATAGATGTTAATTTGGAAGCCAGAAGTCAAGTAAATTCTATATTTGTCTGACTGCGCCACATGAATCAAAGCACAGAAATGGATTGCAGTTCCCTTTTTTTAAACCAAGCTTTCCTTTCAGTTCTCGACTCAAGTTTAGGTATTAACATTGGTCATATTTCTCAAAGGGTGCAACGTCTCTGCTTCTGTTCAGTGGCTAAAGGCCCATGCTTGGTCATTAGGAAAGCCTATTATCAGAATAATCTGTGATGCCTCTTACAGTTAAATGCTTGCCAAGTCGCTCAATACTAATTGAGTGGCTACAATGAGAAGTTAAAAGAATGCTACTTTTGAGAGTGGACCTCCTAAATGAGAGTTCTTTTTTTTACCAATTGCACAGACTAAAATGGCTCAGAAAAGGAATTTAACTAATGACTTCAATTTTTTCCATGTTCAAAATATTTTTTCAAGTGGATCAAAATAGCTGGCATTTTCAAACATTGAGTCAATGATTTTAACTGATAAACTGTTTTATAAATTGTTACATGCAGAGAGCCATGTAATAGAATGTTGTTAATAAATGTGAAGATCGTTTTGTTTAACATCTAAAATTATTACTTCATAAAGAATGAGCATAAGGGACAACTAGGCTGCCTGTACAAGTGACTTCCAACATACTTGTTGACTAATCAGATTCCTATAGAACCAAAGTAGAAACTGCTGGAAAGGCTCAGCAGGTCTGGCAGCATCTGTAGAGAGAAGTCAGAGTTAACGTTTGGGTCCAGTGACCCTTCCTTAGAACTGTGGTCCAGGAAAATGATGTTTTTTATGCAGAAGATAGGGTGGAGGGAAGGGGGTAAGGAGTGAATGATAGGTGGGGATAGAGCCCAAAGAGAGAGAGAGAGCAGTTGGACAGACAAAGGAGTGGAGAATGATCTGGCTGGGAGGATGAATGGCTATTAATGGGGACTGTTAGTGGGTTGTTTGTAATAGCATACCATGTGAAAACAAGGTCTGGAGTGTTGGGGTTGGGGTAAGGACATGGGAGGAGTACAAGCCTTGAAGTTATTGAACTCGATATTGCATCTGGAGGGCTGCAAGGTCCCCAAGCAAAAAATGAGGTGGTGTTCTTCCAGCTTGCACTAAACTTCGCTGGAGCACTGCACCAAGGCTGAGACACAGACAGAAAAGGGTGGCATGTTGAAGGGACAGGCAACAGGAAGTTTGGTCTTTTTTGCAGACAGAACGTAGGTGTTCCGCAAAGCGGTCACCCATTCTACCCTTCGTTTCCCCAATATAGTGGAGACCACATTGTGAGCAGCAAATGCAATAGATTAGTTTGTGTGAAGTGCAGATAAAATGCTGCTTCAGCTGGAAGGTGTGTTTGGGCCCTTGGATACTGAGGGAGGAAGTAAGTGGGCATATGTTACACCTGCTGTTGCAAGGAAGGTGCCCTGGAGCCGGCGGGTGGTATTGGGAGTGAAGGAGAAGTGGACCAGGGTATCCCGGAGGGAACGGTCCCTGCAGAATGCTGACTAGGGAGGGGAGAGGAATATCTATCTGATGGTAGTGTCCCACTGGAAGTGACGAAAATGGTGGCTAATGCTCCTCTGGATGTGAATGCTGGTGGGATGGTAGGTAAGGACAAGGGGGACCTGTGGGCGGCACGGTGGCACAGTGGTTAGCACTGCTGCCTCCCAGCGCCTGAGACCTGGGTTCAATTCCCGCCTCAGGCGACTGTGTGGAGTTTGCACCTTCTCCCCGTGTCTGCGTGGGTTTCCTCTGGGTGTTCCGATTTCCTCTCACAGTCCAAAGATGTGCAGGTCAGGTGAATTGGCCATGCTAAATTGCCCGTAGTGTTAGGTAAGGGGTAAATGTAGGGGCATGGGTGGGTTGTGCTTCGGCGGGTCGGTGTGGACTTGTTGGGCCGAAGGGCCTGTTTCCCCACTGTACTGTAATCTAATCTAAATCTAAACTATCACTGTTGCAGGATGGAAGGGAGCGGGTGAGGGCTGAAGTGCGGGAGATGGGTCAGACCTAGTTGAGGGCCTTGTCAATGATGGTGCTGGGGAATCCTAGGTTGAGGAAGAAGGTGGACTTTTCAGAGGCTCCCTCCTCAAAGTTGGTATGTTTGGAACAGATGCGACAGAGATGGAGGAACTGGGAGTCTTAATGGGAAGCAAGGTGAGGAAAGTTATAGAACACAATTACCTACTTCAACATTGTCCATATCTTTTGTTGCTCTGGCATGACTGAATGCTTTTCAGACACTTGTATATTTTGTGGGTGATCTGAACCAAGATTAATTCATGTTTGAATGAAAGGTTGTTAAAGGCATCGACAAGAGTGAGGGATTGTCAGAAGCTTTCATCGAATGTTACCAGCTTCCTGCTGTGCTCAAGGAAAATTCAGTCTATACTACTGAGGTGAAATGTATGTCACTGTGGGACCTGCTTCACTGCACATGCAAATATGTCTTGGAGACTAAAGTGATTGTCTGAGCCAAGAACATTAATTGACGGTGGTTTAGTATATCTTCCTCATTTTGAATGATTTAATGCCTGAAATCTGGAATTAGTATTTGTGATCATCCCACTTCTAAAACCCAGACCTCTGTGACATGTGAATAATCATTAGAGCTGTAGGATGATCTATGCATTTTAAATTGGCTTGTGGCTACAGTGGGTCATAGTCAAAATGGTAAGGTTATACGAACAAGCAATCTATACTTTTTTCCCTGAGCCATTGCCCTTCCCCAGATAGCTGATGTTTCAAAGTTTTGTGACGAAATATTGAATTTAATTAAAATCAAAATCTAAGTCACAAATCTAAGTTGGCAGGAATCCAGGTATAACTAATGAGAAATGAGATACAAAGCAAAAATACTTCCTGTATCTTTATTCCTTTTGTGTTGGGGGAAATTACAATTTGCTCTTATTTTTAATTGGTTAGGTATAAAGCAGCTATTAATCAAAACGTGGACAACCTTTGTTAAGCTTTACCAGAAATGTATTGGTCTGTTCTAACCCTTTACTGAACTTAGTGTCTATCTCTGAGCAGGAATCTGCATTTAATTTTAAGTGAGACCTAAATTAACATGGCCCCATTATGATAATATCCAAAATGTTCTGGTGTTGAATAATTCCTTACAATTTGTTATTTATCATCCCTTAATAAACCTGCACATTAATCATTCCGAGGAGGTTAATTCTGCCTTGATCATGTGATAACATGACAATGCATGCTGGCCTTTGTCGTGTGCTTTAAGGATTGATGTCAGCAGATGACCTAGTCACATGGTGTGGGTGTGCTCTAATGCACGTTGCCATGGTGTCCAAGGTTCTACTGAGTTGCTCTGGGAAAGTGTTTACCAGGGACAAGTGAGCAGAGCACTTAAAAGACTGAAATTACTATTTAAAAGGCTGCATCATTATTCCTTTTACAGAATCTGCAAGTGGCGAGTGGTTAATGATCTAGGGAACTTCATCTTGTGGTGTGGTTTTGGAACTCTTACTGTGAGAAGTGCAGCACAGGTGAATTGCCCTGTTTGGGAAGCCAGGAGATGGGATACAGTGAATAGTTAGATATTTTTCTTGAGAAGAGGCACCTCTTGCAGTAAGTGCTGTGTACAAGAACCAAAAATTGAGACCAAAGGAAAAATCTTCTAGGAGAAAGTGAGGACTGCAGATGCTGGAGATCAGAGCTGAAAATGTGTTGCTGGAAAAACGCAGCAGGTCAGGCAGCATCCAAGGAGCAGGAGAATCGATGTTTCGGGCATGAGCCCTTCTTCAGGGATGAGGAAGGTGTGCCAAGCAGGCTAAGATAAAAGTAGGAACCCTCCAACCACAAGGGATGAACTCAGATTTCTCCAGTTTCCTCATTTCCCCTCCCCCCACCTTGTCTCAGTCAAATCCCTCCCACTCAGCACCACCTTCCTAACCTGCAATCTCCTTCCTGCCCTCTCCGCCCCCACCCCCACCCCCACTCCAGCCTATCACCCTCAACTTTACCTCCTTCCACCTATTGCGTTTCCAATGCCCCTCCCCCAAGTCCCTCCTCCCTAACCTTTATCTTAACCTACTTGATACACCTTCCTCATTCCTGAAGAAGGGCTCATGCCCTAATTGTCGATTCTCCTGCTCCTTGGATGCTGCCTGACCTGCTGCGCTTTTCCAGCAACACATTTTCAGCACCAAAGGAAAAAGCCCATGTCAGAACACAAAATAGGCTGGGGACTATTTCACCTGACAGTGCATCTGCTAGAAGTTTTGATAATTACGTGACCGAGATAGTGACACTTACTCGGCTTTCCAAGCTTCACATGCAAATATGCAATAGTAGACCATACTTTATTGTCGTCGCACGTAACTGAGGTGGTTGTTACATTACCAATGAGAAATGTGAGCCCACAACTTAGCTCTGTCCAAGTAGTGTTTTTATCCTCTAGGCATGAATTTTTCAATGTGATACGTGTTGTTTTGATGTTGTGGAGCAGAGGTTAGGTTGAATACTATTAATTTTAATGTCATGGATGGTAACCTACAGGTCAAGATGCTTTTACTTGTAAATCACCACAGTGAGAGGAGAGTGCTCAGGAAGGAAAGGAAATGAAACACTGGCGCTGGCTGTCAGAGTGAGGGATAATTCAAAGCACTCAGAAAATAACAGTTGACTCTCTAAATAAAGTCACCTCATAGCTGTCTATGAATACCACAGTCTCCAGGATTGCACCCATAATCATCTCCATGAAGGCTGGTGTGGTGACCTACTGGTTAGCACTACTGCTTCACAGCGCCCAGGGACCCGGGTTCGATTCCACCCTCAGGCAACTGTGCGTCTGTGGAGTTTGCACATTCTCCTCGTGAATGCATGGGATTTCTCCAAGTCCTCTGATTTCCTCCCAATGTCCAAAGGTGTGCAGGTTAGAGATGGATTGGCCATGCTAAATTGCCCCATAGTGTGCAGGGATGTGCAGGCTAGGTGAATGCAAGATTACAGGGATTAGGTAGGGGGCTAAGTCTGATACCCTTTGTAGGGTCAGAGCAGGCTGGATAGGCCAAATGGACTGCTTCCACACTGTAGGGACTCTGATTCTATGTCTGCACTTGCATCCCTTAAATTTCATCATTTTCTTCCTAAAGTCTTCACCTTTGGCTCAGTGTCAGTAGATATGTTTATATAAGGGTTTTGTGAAATCCTTGCGATTTCTCTATTAATTCAGATTGTTGTGTTTGTCTGCTTTCCTAACCTTGCTGGCATGAATAATATACTGCACATTCAGTTCACAGCCCATTCTATATCAGCAAACTGTGATTAAAACAGCAACTCAAAAGCTGGATGCTGCTTGCAGCCAATTACTGTTGCCAGAAACGACCCTTTGATTTCTATAGCCCCTTGAATGGGGTGAAATGTCCAAATTCCACAGCAGTGTCACTGAACATCATTTTACAGAGCTCTGGACAGGAGACAAACTTAATCAGAGGTGGGTTTTAATGAATGCCCGAAAGTAAGGGAGGGATAGAGGTGCAGAGTAAATTTCGGAGCTTAGTGCTGAGGCATGCTGAAGGCATGGCTGTTAGTGGCTGAGTGGGGAAAGTTGCAGAGGAAGCCAGAAGAGCATGGGGCTTTTGGAGAAACCCCTTTTGAGATTGTGTTCCCTTTTTCAGAGACTGCATTTATCATGCTGTTTCCTGTGACAACATTGTAATAAAATGAAAATTGAACTAACTCTGCCAGAGAACAGAAAATGAATACCCTTCTGCAGCTAGCCTGCTGTGATTCATGACGCAACAGTATTCTTGCTGTGCTGATGACACAAATGTCAGTTTTTCTCTTTCCTGTCCTTTTGAAGGTGTTGATTCCTTGCTGTGATAAGTGTTCAGAGGTGCCAAGCATCTTCCACTGCCTGACTCAATAAATATAATTCATATCACAGCATTCATGGTGAGAATTTGTCGAGGAATGGCATCATTGTTGTGCTGGATCCAATCCTCACTTGATATCTGGCAATTCACTTCCAGTAGTTAGCAGGAATCTTGAGTTAGGATAAAACTCTTCCCTAAGCCACAGTTGTGTAGCCAATTACATTTTTCCTGAAGCAGACCAGTGATGGAACCTTGAGTTTTAGCAGCTATTAACTGAATTAACTCCCTAATCTTTTTTTAGGGAATCATCCTAATTAAGCATTCTTATTGCAGTGATTCATTTGACTGTGATTTGCACTGTTTTCACTTCTGCTCAACGTAAGTGTAACATTAAAATGTAGGGTGTAAAGTGAAAGAGGATACACACAAGGAAAATGGAAGGAATTGCAGAGCAGTGAAGGCCAGTTGTCATCTCAGGTGGTAGTTACGTTGGTCTGGTTTTACAGGTGACGCGGTTTGTGCAAAGTCTGATTGTAAGTTTGAAGTTATCTCATGCAATAGAAGGTACTGTTTTGTGTTTGAAATGGATTCTCCACATCATCCTTGAAGAGGCCAATACCGCTCGTGGTGAGGCCATGATTATCAGAATCCATCTCCACTGCCCATATGCTGCAGATGCCTGAGTTCCACCCCCACAGCCAATCTTCTTTGCCCATCTCTGAGCAAGACCCAGGAAGCACTTCAAAGACTCCCTGAAGGCTTCCCTTAAGAAATGTACCATAGATGTCAGTGTGTGGGAGACTTTTATTCAGAAGAAACAGACTTAGAGGAACCTCCTGTAAGAAGGAACACAATTTGTTTTGAGAATATTTGGAGGGAAGGAATCAGAGGAAGGAATGCCCGTGATCTCAAGGCCAAAGACACACCTACCAAATGTGTGGTTGGAGATGTAGTTCCAGGGCTCATCAGAACTCACAAGCAGTGGCACGGAATTTCCTAGGTGGACAATTGTACTTATCAGCAAGCGATTGCCTAGAAAGGTTTTTCAGATTTTTTTTTAGATTAGATTACATACAGTGTGGAAACAGGCCCTTCTGCCCAACAAGTCCATACCGACCCGCTGAAGCGTAACCCACCCATTCCCGTACATTTACCCCTTTACCTAACACTACGGGCAATTTAGCATGGCCAATTCACCTGACATGCACATCTTTGGACTGTGGGAGGAAACCGAAGCACCCGGAGGAAACCCACACAGACACGGGGAGAACGTGCAAACTCCACACAGTCAGTCTTCTGAGGCGGGAATTGAACCCGGGTCTCTGGCGCTATGAGGCAGCAATGCCTCACTGTGCCACCGTGCCGCCCACAAGGTTTATTAAGTCTGGCGCAAGACTTTACACAGTACCTTTTTGAGGGAACTATCTGCCTGTAGTTCTGCTAGTTGTGTGTGAATTTTCACCCAGAGAGTGGTGAGCCTGTGGAATTCGCGACCAGAGATATCAATTCAAGCCAAAACCTTGAATGTTTTCAAGAAGGAGTTAGAAATAGTTCTTAGGTTAAAGGAGTCAAAGAGGAGAAAGCAGGAACACCTACTGAGTTGAATGATCAGCCATGATTCTGTTGAATGATGCAGCAGGCCCAGTGGGTCAATTGGCCTACTCCAGCTCCTATTTTCTATTTTCTTTGAAGTCTTACAAAACTTTGGTGGACTATTTTGTTTATAAATTAGCATTAACCCTTTAACACTTCAGCAGCCATACTGTAGGTGGGCAAGATGTCATAGTGAATGTGTGGTAAGTTCAGGGAGGATGGATCTGTATGTTTGAAGGAGACTACAGAGTTAATACAGAGTGAATGGTCAAATCTTTGAGTGTGAAATGCATAACTGAGGGATTCAGCACCAGGTGGCTGATGTTGGGGTGTCGCTACTTGATGTTAGAGGTTGAAGCAAATCATGCTGTAATGGTGTGTCATTTGAGGCTCATTTTGGAGAGCAGTATTATTCCTGAATGGTAAACGCTGTGATTCTGCGAACAACGGTAACTGAAGAGGATAATAAACCATTAGCAAAGCTGTGTAAGGTGCATGGTGGGGTCAAAGATGGTATAAATTCTTCACTATTTAACTGGAGAAAATGCAACCCATCTAGGCCTATATGGGTTGTACAAGCTGTCTTGCAGCACAGATGGAGGGAAAGACCAAGAGAGATTATTAAGTGATCCAATTTCTGTGAACAATTTCCAAGAGGCAAGATGGAGATGAGGAAAAGGACGGAGCCAGGACATATTCTTGGTGGAACTTCAAGGCAAAGGATGAAAAGTGAAGTCCATGCTGGAAGGGTTCTGGCCATAGACTGTTAGTCCAAGTGAGACCAATATCATCTTGAACTGGATGACTGACAAGAGGATAATCGTATGATTGACTGTCAGTAGTTAGAGAGAGGTAGTTAGGAGGGTGGGCGGAATAATGAAGTCTGGTCAGTAAAAGTAAGTATAGTTTAATGATAAGATTTCAATGCAATGGCAAGGGTATAAAGCCAACTGGAGAGATTACAACTTGGAGTTATGAGAATGATGTGCATTTTGCTGAAATTTTTCCCTTCTGTCCCTTTGGTTTGCACTGATCAGGCTAGCAACCAGTGACTTGGTAACATCTATGGTTACCCAGTTCCAAGAGTTGCTCGATGGCATAATTCAATTCTGGCTGGCAAGAGTAGATGTTTATTGCAAGGTGTTTGGTAGTTTAGGGGAGGAGTTCAAAGGTTTTGAGGCAGCAAGTGAGAGAAGGATGAATTTGACAAAGAGAAGCAGATTCCATAGTAGCAGTACAGGAGAAGAGGCAGCTGAACCACACCAATTTGGTTAAATACTTGCTGATAAGCCAAGTGCATTTGCATAGCTCTGCCCTGCTAGAACTCACCCAAAAGCTCTAGCAATTAATAGACAGCCGGGTGTTGGAGTCAGGGCTCAGATGGGACTTGTACACACAATTGGATTTTGGCAGGGAGTTGTGTAGGGGGTTTCCCTTACTGACTCCTGGGTCCCATCGTCCTCTCAAAGCCATGTTTTTAAGTAATTAAGGCAATAACCTCCATCTCTTTGAATACTTTGCTTAGCTTTTTGTCAAATCATCTGGATTTCCATTAAGAAGCCAAAACTCCACAGTACTCATTAATCTGTTGGCTTTATTTCCAAAGAATTCCTTCTTCAATCCAAATACAATGTCCAAATACCTACAAAAAACTCACAGCTTTTTCCAGTTAGTCCTTAACTATAAATATGTAAACCTTACACCTGACACCATCGCAAAATAAGAAAATAAGAAATAGGAGTAGACCATTCAAGCCTGATGGTCTGATCATGGCCGATCATGTATCTGAAGACCATAATCCTGCTTCGTCCACATAACCCTGATGTCTTTAAAATGTTTAACATTCAAGAGTGAGTTTTTTAAAATTCAGTGGCCTGACCTCAGTTGTAGAGAATTCCATGGATTTGCTAGCCTTTGATTGAAGAATCTTTTCTTCATCTCAGTCCTAAATGGTCAACCTTATATCTTGAGTTGAGAGTGTGGTGCTGGAAAATTACAACAGGTCAGGCAGCATCCAAGGAGCAGGAATTCCTGATGAGGTGCTTTTGCCCGAAATGTCGATTCTCCTGCTTGGATGCTGCCTGGCCTGCTGTGCTTTCCAAGTACCACATTCTTGACTTTAATCTCCAGCATCTGCAGTCCTCACTTTCACCTTATATCTTGAGACTGTGTCCCCTGACTCAAGACTCTCCAACTAGAGAAAACATCTTCCCCACATTTAGCCTGTCAAACCTTGTTAGAATTGTATGTTTCAACCAGATCCCCTCTCATCCTTCTAAACTCTAGTGAGTACATTCTCATTTTGACCAATCATGTCCTCATACAGCAGTCCTCCTACTGCTGATATTAGCCTCGTGGACCCCCATTGCACTCCTTCTATGATGTTTTATTCTTTCTTAGGTAGTGTGACCAAAATTGTGCACAATATTCTGGGTCTAATCAAGGCCCCTGTATAACACAGTCAGGTGGCCCTACTTCTGAACTGAAATCCTCTTGCAATGAAGACCAACATAGCATTTGTCATGTTGATCACTTGCTCTGCTTGTTGATTGGTGTACCAAGAGAAACTCCGATTCCTTTGTATGTTTGCACTTACCAATATATCAACATTTAAATAATACTCTCTTCTGTTTTTCACATTACAGTGTATCACTTCACTTTGAGCAACATTGTACTGCATCTGCTATGTGCTTGCTTACTCTGTCAATCACCTAATCACATTGAAACCTCTTTACATCCTCCACACAATCTCACTCAGATTTTTGTGAGCAAACTTAGAAGTGTTGCAAGTTGTTCTGTCATCCATTTCATCATGAATAGCTGGGGTCCAAGCACTGATCCTTGTGGGTACCTCCTGAGACACAACCTGCCATTTGGCAAAATATATCCATTTATTTCCACTCTCTGTTTCCTGTCTATCAACCATTAATACTCCAGTGCAGCCAAGAGACTGGGAATTGAAAAGCTCATGTGTGGTTTTTACTTAATGATGATTTGGCCATGCTAAATTGCCCATAGTGTTCAGGGATGTGTAAAGTAGGTGCATTAGTCAGGGGAAATGTAGAGTAATAGGGTAGGGAAATGGGTTTGGGTGGGATACTCTTTGGAGGGTCAGTGTCGACTTGTTATGCTAAAGGGCCTGTTTCCACACTGTGGGATTCTATGATTTTGATACAATTGAGCAAGATTGGAGTTCAGATAAATACCTAAGGCAGAACTGGCTCAGTGAGGCTCGCTGTTGGTGAAAAGGTAGAGTTATCTTTGTGAATGAGTACTGGAGTGAGGTTTGAGTCCAAGGGAAATGCAGCCCCAGGAAAAGAGGGCGATTGACCAATGCAGTCAGTGAGGCAGTTCTTGAGGGAATGGCTCTTGAGGGAGGGCTTTCAAGGCCAGATTGGCAAATGTGAAAGTGTAATGAGATTCAATGATCCACTGTTGTTCACGTCTGGAGATGTTGCTAAGAAATCCATGGTTTCTGTCTTGATTGTGTTTGCTGTTTACACACACGTTTGTATGTTCGATCAGATTCTACTCCACATTAATCCAACAATAAGTTGAATCTGCATTATAGCACATGTTCTAACATGGAATAATAAAATTTGTTGGTCAGAACTGTGGAAACTTGTGGTTTAATTCTCTTACCAAGCCTCCTGGATTTCTCATTTTGTCTAAAGAAATGTTAGTGTTCCCCAACCAGATCTTCATATACATTTGGCAGTCTGGTCTGAGATTGTGACCGTGAGGATGTAAGAAAGCGATAACAAAATCAACAGTTTTGGAGAGAAAGGGATGTTGGAGATGAGGCAGTGGTTTGCATGGAGTACAGCAATCATGTTTTTTTTTGTTTGAAAAGTAAACAATGATAGCAGTTTTATTTGAAGGGGAGGAAAATAGAGAAGAGAGAAACGGCCGCTCCAGGAGGCATGGCAATTTAATAAAAGGAAGTTGGGTGGTTGACACACAGTGACAATGGGTCAAGTTTAATGAGATATTGGGACTGGGGACATCTTGCAGTTCTTTCTAGTTGTTTTTTTGGGAATGATTTTGTAGTATTCAGAGCTCCAAGCTTGTGTTGGAGTGATTATTAGAAGTGCAATGTGTGTTATGTGATGGTGAGAGACTGGAATGGATTAGAAGAGAAATGGGTGACTGATAGGAGAAGGATGGTCAAGGCTGGTGGAACAGCGATGTGCTGGCTCCAAGTAAAACTTGGCTGAGATTTAAGATCATATCCCTCATGACCTGATTTCTGAACTGCAAGAGCAAATAAGATGTTTTTTCACTCTTCTGTTATCATGGTATTTTGGTATTCAGAATTATGTTCAAGCATTGAATGTCATTCTCTGGTATGCTATTAACTTCTTATTACTGATAGCTATCTCACCAAAACTTAGCCTGTTATTATCAACCTACATATCACAGAATCCCTACTGTGTGGAAACAGGTCATTTGACCCAACAAGTCCACACTGACCTTCTGAACAGCATCCCATGCAGACCCATCCCTCTACCCTATCCCTGTAATCCTGCATTTCCTGTGACTAATACACCTAACCTACAAATCCCTGAACACTGGACAATTTACCATGGCCAATCCACTAACCTGCACATCTTTGGACTGTGGGAAAAAACAGGAGCACCTGAAGGAAACCAATGCACACACGGCGAGAATGTGCAAACTCCGCGCAGACAGCCACTCAGTCGGAATCAAACCTGTGATCCTGATGCTGTGGGGAAATCCCACAGTGCTTTATAACCAGTGAGCTGGTTGAGAAGATTACTCATTGTTTTAGCATCAGAAACATGGCAGCCAGTTTGCACACACCAAGATCTTGACCAATGGTCTGTTATAGCGGTAGCTGGTGGGTAAATATTGGCCAGAATATCAGGGAGAACTTCCTTCCTCTTATTTACAATGGTGCCAGGTGACACTGAAATGGGACAAGAAACCACAGTCTTTTGACTTCTACCATGGTTGACACCTGAAAATAGAGACCATATGGAACATTTTGAAATAGAAGAAAGGTGAAATAAAAGAAGAAAGAGAGTGTGTTTCTGCACTTTACTGGAACTATAATCTGTACTAATTGCACAGATCTGCAAGGATACATTGAGTGATGTTGCCTGGTTTAGGTACAGTTGCCATAGTCCCAGAGGACCATAGGGCTGCTCTGTCATCGGACAGAGAAGATTGATAGTGGTTTAACCTGAGGGTCACCATGCTTTAGGTGAAGGGCGAAGTTGAGAAGGTGGGATCTTTAATGGTAATCTCAGTTGATATGGGAATTGAACCTGTACTGTTGATGTCAGCCTCATTGGGCTACACCCTCATTCCTGTTGATGAGCTCATGCTCAACACGTCTCTCCTACTCCTTGGATGCTGCCTGACTGGCTGTGCTTTTCCAGCACAGCACTTTTCGATTCTGCAGTCCTCACTTTCTCCTTATGTAACCAGCTGTGCAACTCTTGGTTTAATCCAGTGCTGGACTAATTGTACATGTCAAATTTCTCACCTTATACAGTGGAGCAGTGTAGGATCAATGGTTTGTGGGGGTAGGGAAGAGGGGAAATAAGGAGCCAGAATGAAACTGTCACTCCACAATTTATTTTAATACTGCCTCAATTGATCTGAATGTGACTTTGAATCTAGAGGTTAGTGCTTGAAGCAGGGGCTACATCCTAGAATGAAGTTTGCTGTCTTCATGCTATTATTTGGTCCTTTGCTGAACCTGAAATCTTAAAGTTAAAAATCACACAGCACCAGGTAATAGTCCAATAGGTTCATTTGGAAGCACTAGCTTTTGGAGCGCTGCTCTTTCATCAGGTAGCTGTGGAGCAGGACCATAAGACACAAAATTATAGCAAAAGATTAGAGTGTCATGCAACTGAAATTATCTACTGTAATGAACAAACCTAGATTGCTGTTAAGCCTTTCATCTTTTAGAATGGGTTGCAGGTTCCGGTTCATTAATATGGAAATCTCAGGACTTTTTTTACGTCATATTCCTGAGATAAGTTAAGGTTTTATAAAAAAAACAGTGACATCTCAGCTCAGACAATGCACAAAGGAGTGAGGCTAGAGACTGGTTCAATTTCCAAAGTGGAATTTATAAAATATTACATGGATTGACTGACTGCAGACTGGACACTTTTTGAGAAAAATAATATATCTGCAAGTAAAATTCTGCAATACAAATTCACCCCATAAACATATGTGTGTGTGTGTGTGCATGCATGTGAGAGCGCGAGAGAGAGAGTGTGAGTGTGCCTGAGAAAGTGTGTTTGCATGTGTGCATGCTTGGTAAAGTGTGTGTGATGGAGTATAGGCCTGTGAGAGTATAATCCATGTAATATTTTATAAACATATTGGACTATAACCTGGTGTTGTGTGATTTTTAACTTTGTCCACCCCAGTCCAACACCGGCTCCTCGACATTGTGAAATTTTAAGGCAGTTGTGTATAAATGCTGGAGAAATCCTGAAGGAGCATTGGGGTTAAATCTGCCAGTTAACTGGAAATTTGGAAGACAGGTGCAAACAGGACAGACATGCTGGGATTAGGTCTCTGTGTGACTCCCAATTAACTGCCAAAGGGGCTGGGTCAAGCTTATTTGTATGCATTATAACAGCTTTCTGTGATACACAGATTGTGTGGGCAAGAATGGCTTGAAGGCATAACTTAAAACTGTAGGAAGCAAGTGTGTTTACATATGAATTCACATTCACCTATGGCACACAGAAAAGAATACATTGAAAGGTGTACAGTTAAAGTAATGTTCACTTTGTTAGCAATTTTTTTTTAAATTTAGTAAATATGGTCACTTTTTTTCTTTTGAGAGGTAATCGTTCTCATCATGCATTTTCAATGGCTTAGATTTTTGCAATGGTAATGAGGTAAAATTGTTGGTGAGTCATTACTCTCAAGGAACTGCTAAGAATTTCTCAGGTATTGTATACGCATTTGTGGTTAAATGCTGAGCACCAGAAGATGGTATTAGTGATTCTGTGATTCTCTAGAGTGTGTGTGGTTGCCAGTCCCTAAATTTGAAATTATTGAACTCCTGGGAAATACAACTTTCAGGCTCTTGGCCTTATTGTTAAAATCCAAATAAACATTGCAACTTGTTGACTGAAATGTAACTGCGTTTTTAATGATCAACTACATTTACAATTGCTTAACGGCCTCACTTTGACTGCAAATGTAATTTTATGTTTTGAGTATCTAATTTCCCTATTATCAGAAATTTCACATCCTAATTTTTAAAGAAGTTTCTGATATTTTAATTTCTACGTATGACTCAACCATTTACTTCACGATCTCTAAAATTAAAATTATTAGAAGTGAAGGGGACCAGTAATTTTACTTTCTGGTTTGTGATCTGAGAATGCTTCAATGTGAGTGGCTGGCATTACAGGAGATCCCTGCAACTTGGTGCCAGGTTCTAACTGACATTGGGAAAGGTTAAGTGTTGCACACAAGTGGCAGGATTGAGATCATTATACCCTCCTTTATATCGATAACACCTTGTTATCTTGGAAGAAATTCTGGGATTTGCATATTAATCAATCAAAACCTGTATCTCCATTCTGACTGATTTAAAGGTTTAAGAGGCATTTTAGGTGTGTTCAATTCATTCGCATGAGTTGTACGACCTTTGATCTTTTTGTTATAAAGTCCGCATCTAAGTTATTCCCCCTGATGAGCACTTGATGAAGGAACAGTGCTCCGAAAGCTAGTGTTTTCAAATAAACCCGTTGGACTATAACCTGTACCTCCACATGATAAATCACTTGTGAGCAGCTTTTTTCAAGGTCAGCAGTATGTGACGTTGGGTTGGATTTTGCAGTTAGTGTCAAAGCAGTGTCTAATTTCTATCCAGCGGCAAGTTCCTAAACTCGGATTCATAAACTGCAAGTGCATTTTGCTAATAATTATCTAATTAAAATAAGGCCACCTCGGCCCTCCCATTGGGATGTAATTGGTTCCATTATTTTATTTCAAAGAAGAATCCTCCTCAGTGTTTTTGGCTACAAACCATCCTCGAGCAACATCACTAAAAAGAAACAGATTATTGGTCATTATCACATTGCTGATTGTGACACCCTACTGTGTGCAAATTGCCTGTCATGTTTCCCATCATGCCAACATTGAATGCACTTCAAAAGTAAGTCATTAAAGGACTTTTGCATATTCTGAGATCATGAAAGGTGTGACATAAATGCAAATTCTTCTACTTATTAAGTGCTGATTTGCTGATCATCTATAATTGCTTTGATACTCATGGAAAGCCTGCTTTGCAGAACCAGAAAACAGCAGCTTCCGTTGATCAAATGTATGTTTATGTGGAGCAATTATGTGATGCTCTTTCTAGTGGTCAGCTGATGGGCTTCGCTACAAAGCAATTATCTGTTCATCAAAATGTTTCAGACATGCCTCTAGTGTGAGACGATTTTGTGGCATAAGATTTTGTTTTTTTAAAATTTTTTTCATTGATCACAAGTCATGAAATGATTGCAGATAGCACTTCAGACTACATCAGAAGCTGTCAAAAGCAGACAAAAAAATATATCTTGCAACATATGAGGTTTTTTTTACAATAATTTAGTCCCCTGTTACTGCAGAAATTGCTCCTCTGCTCTTTCTTATTCCACACTGGACTGTGCAGCAAATGGAGTAATTGGACATTTGCCTAAGTGTAACATTTTACAGCAGCCCTTTCTCTGGAAATTGAATTTTAGATGTAATCTGTGTAATGTATGACAACTTATTTCAAATTGTTAGAGTAGTACTTTTCCTTATTAAACTCTTTGACCATTACATAATATCAGAGTACTGTTACTTGGCCAAAAAATCTCAAATCTTATGCAGGACTCTATTACTAAGCCTATCTTATTTCAGATTAATTAATTGAATGCAAATTCTACTGCTGTGTCTTGAGTGCATTGATCCTTGGATATTTGGATTACTAGTTCAATACCACCATCCCCCAAAATGTTGTACTCAAGGAAAATATCTCCTTCCTTCAATTTGGAGATCAAAATTGTGCAATGTATTCCAAATAAGGTCTGTACAATCATAGCAAGATTTCTTCCCCCTTGTACTCCAATGCCTTTTTTAATGAAGGCTAGTGTGCCATTTCCCTTCATTATTGTTGTTGTAAAACCATGTTGACTTTGTCTGATTATTACATTATTTTCTACTTTTTAAAAATTCATTCATGGGATGAGGGTGTTGCTAGCTTGGCAGCATTTATTGCTCATCCCTAATTGCCCAGAGGGCAGTTAAGAGTCAACCACATTGCTGTGGGTCTATCAGAGCACTGCTCCTTCATCAGGTATCTAGTGGGGCAGAATTGTAGGACACAGAATTTATAGTAAAAGAACAAAGTGTCATACAATTGAACAAACCCAAATTGGCGTTGAGTATTTAATCTTAGAATGGGGATGCAGGTTTAAATTGATTAATATGTAAATCCTAGAGCTGCTTTCAAATCATAATATGAGATACCATATAGGCTAGACCAAGTAAGGATGGCATCTTACCTCCATGAAGGACATTAGTGATCCAGATGGGTTTTTCCAACAATCAACAATGGATTCATGGTCATCATAAGACTCTTAATTCCAGATTTTTATTGAATTCAGGTTCCACTGTCTGCCATTTTGGGATTCAAACCCAGGTTCCCAGAACATTATCTGGTTGTCTGGATTAACAGTGCAGCTCTAATACCACTAGGCTATCACCTCTCCTCCTAAAGACCACATTTCAACATTTTCCTGACAACTGATATCAAGTCTGTAGCTTCCCCAATTATTCCTTCCTTCCTTCCTTACTTATTTTGGAATAATGATTTCCATTTGCTAACTTACAATGCACCAGGACAGGCTTTGATTCTAAGTTGTTTTGATAAATTCAAACCAGTGCATCCATTATCTCTGGAGCTACCTGTTTTAGGATCTGCATAATTGACTCTGTTTAAGTTTAGATTCTTGTTTGAGAGTGTATCACATTCACACTTCATGCAGAATTGAGTTGTGTAGTGATTACATTTTCACTGAGGAGCTTTTACTGTAAGATTACCAATATCCTTGCATCCAGAAACTTACACTGAAAGACTGGAGCGACTGGGCTTGTATATCCTTGAGTTAAGAAGACTGAGAGGGGATATGATTGAGACATATAAGATTATGAAAGGATTGGACACTCTGGAGGCAGGAAACATGTTTCCGCTGATGGGTGAGTGCTGAACCAGAGGACACAGCTTAAAAATATGGGGTAGACCATTTAGGACAGAGATGGGGAGAAACTTCTTCACCCAGAGAGTGGTGGCTGTGTGGAATGCTCTGCCCCAGAGGGCAGTGGAGGCCCAGTCTCTGGATTCATTTAAGAAAGAGTTGGATAGAGCACTCAAGGATTGTGGAATCAAGGGTTATGGAGATAAGGCAGGAACAGGATACTGATTAAGTATGATCAGCCATGATCATATTGAATGGTGGTGCAGGCTCGAAGGGCAGAATGGCCTACTCCTGCACCTATTGTCTATTGAAACAGAAGAGATTAATATTAGTTTGGTCAGAAAAATGATATGATTGCATATATCTTCTTGAAATAACCAACTTGAAGACGAAATGCATGGAGAAGTTCAATTGATGTGTATATCAATTAATTTAGATGGTGAAGCATTTTAGAAATGGTACAAAGAACATACTTGTATCCTGATATGGATGTACATTCAGATCTTTGTCCCTTTGTGACAAATATTAAGAAAGAAAAAAGGTGTTTCCACTTTGAAGATGTCATGCTGAAGGACGAGCATATCAAAGTCATTCGTTCTTAAAAGTTTTAAAAAAATTCAGAATGTCTTAGTACTGAGAGAAATAAAAACACTTAGAACAGGAAATAGAAAGCAAATGGAAAAACATGTAAGAGAGTGTATACAAAGCTACAGAGTAAGTACAATCAATTTGACAAAGAACGTCGTGGCAACAATGGATGACCTACAAGATGTTACCAGTGATGCTAGAGAAAAAAAAGTACTCCTAAGTGTGATGGAAACTGAAACGAAAATGAGGGCCATCTGTAGTTAGAAAGGCTAAAGAGAAATGCTATAATGAGATGTGTTGGAGCCAGGAAGGCACAGAAAAGATAACGATGGCAAAATATCATTTGATAAAGGTGGAAAGGATATCCAAATGAATTGTTCAGTGTTCCAAATCAAGCGCGTTCTCAGCATACTTCTTTCCAATGTTTGGCTCTGTATGTTGTAATGAGTAAGGAATTATTTGAAATTGATGTGTATGGAAAGGCTCCAGGAGTGGATAAAGTAACAATAGAACATCTATAAGGCCTTGAGGAAACAAAATTGGAAGTGCAAAAAGAAATTTGTGGTCACACATATATATTATATATATATATACACACCGCGCACACACTCACTGCCCATACACACTCACCGTGCACACACTATTTGTTAAGAAACCTGAAGCAGTGGAAAGCAATCATTTCAGATCTATAAGCTTAATGAGTCAAAGTCATCATAATAATAATGAAGTGGAGGTGCCAGTATTGGACTGGAGTGGACAAAATTAAAAATCACACAACACTAGGTTTTAGTCCAACAGGTTTATTTGGAAGTACAACTTTCCATAAGACGTAGGAGTGGAAGTAAGGCCATTTGGCCCCTTGAGTCCACTCCGCCGTTTAATCATGGCTGATGGGCATTTCAACTACGCTTACCCACACTCTTCCCAAAACCCTTAATTCCTTGCGAGATCGAGAACTTATCAATCTCTGCTGTGAAGACATTTAACGTCCCAACCTCCACTGCACTCTGGGGCAATGAATTCTACAGGCCCACCACTCTCTGGCTGAAGGAATGTCTCCTCATTTCCATTCTAAATTGACCCTCTCTAATTCTAAGACTGTGCCCACGAGTCCTAGTCTCCCCACCTAACGGAAACAACTTCCCAGCGCCCACCCTTTCTAAGCCATGCATTATCTTGTAAATTTCTATTAGGTCTCTCCTCAACCTCCTAAACACAAATGAATGCAGACCCCGGATTCTCAGCCATTCATCATATGTTAGGCCTACCATTCCAGGGATCATCCATGTGAACCTCCGCTGGACACGTTCCAGTGCCAGTATGTCCTTCCTGAAGTGTGGGGCCCAACGTTGGACACAGTGTCCCAAATGGGGCCTAACTAGAGCACATTGCTGCTTTTACATACCAACCCTCTTGAGATAAATGACAACATTACATTTGCTTTTTTAATCCCAACCTGCAAGTTAAACTTCAGAGAATCCTGGACAAACACTCTCAGATCCCTTTGTACTTCGGCTTTATGAGTTTTCTCACCGTTTAGAAAGTAGTCCATGCCTTTATTCTTTTTTTCCAAAGTGCAAGACCTCGCATTTACTCACGTTGAATTTCATCAGCTATTTCCTGGACTACTCTCCGAAACTGTTTAAATCTTTCAGAGTGCTGCTCCTCTGTCAGGTAGCTAGTGGGGCAGGATCATAGGACACAGAATTTATAGAGAAAGATCAAATTGTCATACAACTGATGTGATAACAATCACCCCGCAATAGTCCCCAGGCAGTGGTGTTCCCTCCCAGTCAGGGAACACTTCAGCGGTCAGGGATATTCGGCATTGGATCTTAGAGTCACCATCCTCCAAGTAGGGCCTAAGGATTCCCAACAACGCAGAGTGTCCGAGCAGAGGCTGCTAGCCAAGTTCGACATCCATGAGGATGGCCTCAACCAGAATCTTGGGTTTATGTCACACTACTGGTGATCCCACTACACTGTACACTTACACAAGCACACATACACACACTCCCACTACTCTGTACACTCACACAAGCACACATACACACACTCATGCAGACCCCCTCTCTCTCACACTCACTCTCGCACACACACAGACCCTCTCTCATGCACACATACTCACACATACACTCACTCTCTCTCACCCTCCTAGGCATATACTCTGTCACATTTGTGTGCACACTATATCAAGTCTGTGTCTCTGTCACATATTTGCAGATGCATTCTATTTTGTTCAAAAAGCACACAAGCTGTCGGCAGTCAATCCACGTGACGTTTTATAAACTCCTACTTTGGAAGTAGAACCAGTCTGACTCAAGGTTAGGATACAGACTCTAACCTCACACCTATAATGCAATGTCTGAGCTGAGGTGTCAACTTTTTTAAAATAAAACCTTAAGTTATCTCATATTGTGACTTGAAAGAAGCTCTGGGATTTACATATTATTCAATTGAAACCTGCATCCCCATTCTAAGTGATTAAATACTTAACAGTAATCTAGGTTTGTTCAATTCAATTGCATCAATTGTAAGACACTTTGCTCTTTTACTTTAAATTCTGTGTCCTATGATCCTGCCTCACTAGCTGCCTGATGAAGGAGCAGTGCTCTGAAGCTTGTACTTCCAAATAAACCTGTTGGGCTATAACCTGGTGTTGTGTGATTTTTAATCTAATCATATTATTATTATTATTATGAAAAGGAATAATAACACATTTGAAGTAGAAATTGGTGAAAGACGGGCTGGAGTAAAAATATGAGTCAGAATATTTCACTTTAAAGCAATGTTTGGTAAATATGCAGAAGTAAACAGGAAGATTTATGTACGCTTCATAGACTAAGACAAAGTATTTAATCATGTTTGTCACCAAAGGTTTGTAGTGTGTTGCTGAATGATGCAATTGATTGTAAAGATGTGAGTTTTATTCAGTGTCTACTTTTGGACCAAACAGTGAGCATCAGGCTTGAAGATGGACAATCCATTATGTTCGAAGTGAAGAGAGGATTATGACAAGGCTGTGTACTGTTCCTAAAATGTATGCACAACAATTATTCAAAGAATTAGATAGAGTTTTAGGGAATATGGGCTTTCAATACTCTGACACAGTGCTCGTTGCAGAATAGGAAGAGTCCCCCAAAAGTATTGTATGTGAAGTAAAATCTAAAATTTAGAACATGAATTGATCTAAACACTAAAAAGAAACAAACGAGAATGCCCTTTAGAAGGAATACATTTGTCAAAACTAGAGGTAAGATTGAATTAGATAGTGCCACACACAAAATTATATCAAGTTAGGGCAAATGATAACAAAGGATAATAAATGCAGTGCTCAAGTCAGAGGAGGACAGAGATAGCCAGAAGTGATTCTATGAAGACAAAGGATGTGCCACCTCGGGTGGTATGGTTCACCAAGGCTGGCATGCTGCAAGTCGAGCTTTGCTACTTTTGGAGTCATCACAGAAGTTAAAGATTTTTAAAAGTATCCAGAATTTCCCAAGATACCTGTTATGTTGACATAATTTGAAAAAAGACAAACCAGATTTTCTGAACTTAACAAGAATCACTATTTATTATAAATACATTGATTCCAGTCACCTGTAAACCATTATGAACCATCAGCACTTAACTCCACTAGTCAAAACTCTAACCCATTTGTAATGCAGAAAATAGCCATGTGATGACAGGGTCTGAGGTGTCTGGGTGGGTAAAAGATACTTTCCACTTGGGGACCCTGCAGCCTTCAAGACCCAATATCAAGTTTGATAATTTTTAGGCCTGAACTCCACCTTCCATGTCCTTTACCCACTCCCATAGCCCTGGTCCTGTCATTACAAGGGCTGCTTTTTGCCCAGTTATGGTCCTCATAATCAGCTTTTCTGTCTTCCTGGCTTACCATTATCCTTCCCTTTGCTTGTCTTCCTCTCCCTCTGGACTCCATCTTCCCTTATGGCTTCTTCTTTTCCCATGTTCAGTGTCCATTTCACCTTTTCCTAGCTATCATTGGTTCCGAAGAAGGGTCACTGGACCTGAAACACTAATTCTGCTTTCACTTCACAGATCTTGCCAGACCTGTTGAATTTCTCTTGCAACATTTTCAGCACTGGCAGTTCTTTGTTTTATTATGTTCAATTACTACTGTACCTCAGAATAATGTGCTGAATGTCCCAAGGGAATTAACAGTAGATTGGGGACAGAAACTACATGAAATTAATGCAAACAAAGCAACAATAATGAGGAAATCCAAGGAACTCAAGAGTGACAAATCGTCAGGACTTGACATTTTCCATCCAAGGGTCTTAAAGGAAGGGAGGAAGGGACCTCATTGCAGATGTCCTAACTATAATTGTTCAGAATCCCTAGATTCAGGAGTTGTCCCTCTGAATTGGAAAATTACATGTCATCCATGAAATAGGAAAACCAGGGATTGGAGACCAGTTAGCCTAACTCGTGTGGTGGGGAAATGTTTGAGTCTATAAATCAAAGACAAGATAACTGAACATGACTAACGTGAACATTTTGTGTTAATCATTTGGGACTGGAGGGCAGGGGGTTTGCAGTGTGGATTCATGACACCTCGGTCATGCATTTGAAAACTCATCGAATGTTTTGCAGAAGTGACTAAGGTAGAGTAACATCTATGGTACTGTCCAGATGGTCTTCCAGAAAAAAATTGTCAAAGTATCACCTAAGTGCTTGTTAACTAAGATACAAGTGGAATTGAGGGTGCATTACTAACGTGGCTGGAAAATTGTTTGAGTTCATTCATCATTCATTCATCAGCGGTCCCTCACAGACGAGGATGACTCTCTTCCACTCTCAGGGTGAATCTCTGTAGGTGGCTGCACAGTCCGATGCAACCCTCCTGCAGCCTCTGCTACATTTGGGGAAGGTGGTGGTCACGGGAAAGGGTGGGTGGGGCATTGCTGTGGCAGTGCCCTCCTTTCACTGTTTTCACCTGGCTTCCGATTTTTCCCCGATGAGAAGTCTTGAGGTGCCCGATGCCTTTGCGGATGCTGCTCCTCCATTTTGGACAATCTTGGGGCAGTGATTCCAGGTTTCTGTGGGAATGCTGCACTTTGCCAGTGAGGCCTTGAGGGTATCACTGAAGCACCTCCTCTGTCCACTTATGGCTCGCCTACAGTTTCGGAGCTGGGAGCAGAGCACCTATTTGGGGAGTCATGTGCCGGTTATGCGGATGACCTCACCAGCTCATCATCGCCAATTGGGGGAGGGGGGATCAGCGCCTCGATGCTGGGGGTGTTGGCCTGATGTGACCACTGATGTCCTACAAGGGTCTGTGTTCAGGCCCAATTATACGTGTTATTTATAAATGACTTGGATAATGGTATAGCAAGTCATCAAATCGAATTTACTGACGACACAAAGTTAGGCAGCATTGTAAACAGTGTAGATGATAGATGATGATAACATTACAAAGGGACTAAGGCGAAATTGGATCTTAAAACAACAATCAATAATTGGGGTACTTTCTAAATGCTGAAAATGTGTTGCTGGAAAATGTGTTGCCCTTCTTCAGGCTCATGCCCAAAACGTCAATTCTCCTGCTCCATGGATGCTGCCTGACCTGCTGTGCTTTTCCAGCAACACATTTTCAGCTCTGATCCCCAGCATCTGCAGTCCTCACTTTCTCCTCGTACTTTCTAAATGGTATGAAGTTAAATCCAGAGATACTTGGCTCAGTACTTTGATCTTTAGTTTTTGCATCTGTTTGTGGTATTTTAATGAAGAAAGCTAATGGAATACCAGTCCTTATATCTTGAGGATTGGATGTAGAGGTTATGTTGCAGTTATACAAAACCCTGATTAGACTCCACTTGAAATACTGAGAGAGATTTGGGCACCACACCTGAGATGAGGGTACAGCATTGGTTTACAGGAATGGAATCTAGATATCAGGGGTTAAGTTATAAGGAGAGATTATACAAATTATATCTGTTTTCTCTAGAATTTAGGCAATTAAGGGGTGATGTGATCTACATTTTCAAGATAGTAACAAGAAAGGACAAGTAGATGAAGGTAACTATTTTCACTGCTTAAGGGTTCTAGAACTAAGAGTTAGGGTCTGAGAATTAGGGCCAGATCTGTCAGGAGAGATGTTAGGAAGCACTTGTATAGAGAAAGTGTGGTAGATGTTTTGGAACAGACTTTTACATCGACAATCGATGCAGGGTCAGTTGTTAATTTTAAATCTGGGAATTTTGGTTAAGCAAAGATATTGAGGAATATGGGCCAAAGGCAGGTGTATCAAGTTAGACCACAGGTCGGTCATGATCGCATAGAAGTACAGAACAGGCTGAAGGGGATAGATGGGCCTCCTTCCTGATGAAGGGCTTACGCCCGAAACATTGATTCTCCTGCTGCTCAGACGCTGCCTGACCAGCTGTGCTTTTCCAGCACCACACCCTCAACTCTAATACTCCAGCATCTGCAGTCCTCACTTTTCCCTGAAGGGGATAAATGGCCTATTCCTGTACCTGTGTCTGTTTACAAGATCTGTTGAGATGGTTCCTGCGCTGAACAGAATGGTGCTCTTGGCCTTCCTATTCCAGATGCTTTCACTGGCTTGTAAGAGGCACAGGGTGGCTGGTTCATTTCTTGATATATCGTCTCTTGACTTATTCGCTAACCATCACAGCAAACAGTAAAGGAAAAATATACTGCTTTCTTAAGACATGTAGTGGGATTTTCTATAGAGAGCAGACATTGCTCCTGTGCTGGTGAAGATATGATCATTTATCTGACTTGTTCATAGCCCCATGCTGTTCAGTCATCAGAGAATAAAGCACATCATTGTCGTCATGGATAACTGGTCACTAGTCAGAGACTGATCAGCTCCTTGTTGCCAGTTAAATCTTCATTTGTACACAACATGGCTCCAGATCAGTTGCACTTTCTCCACTGCTACTTGAATCAGCAGCTGTGTAAACAATACTCACAATGAGGATCAAGTCACTTGCTTTTAAAATCATGCAGGAACCCTTCAGCAATGGGGGGCTTTTGTGATACAATGGTTGTGTCCTTACCTCTGTGCCAATTGACCTAGGTTCAAGTGCCACCTGCTTCAGAGGAGATTAAATGACCTGTCTCAACAGGCCAACTAGAAAAGATTCCAATTTTGCAGCAATCTTTGGTTTTAAAAACAGTTCTTTTCCCATTTCAGTCTGCAAACAAAGATACAGGGGAATAAGAAGGCATGGTCTTTACAAGTAAGCAAACTTGGAACAAGAGAAAATAATCTCAATGCTCCAGCTTATCCACCTTCCTGTATACCTCAATGTTGGACAGGAAGATCTTTGGAAGAAAATAAGGGCCCTTTTAACATAAGTCTGAACATTCATATTTCAAAGTGCAGTCAGACAAATGTAGAGGTGGTCCTTGAAATATAAGGGGGTTTCACCGTTTGGTCAGAGCTGAAGTTATTAAGATCTCTTGAAGTGGGCATGTAGATGGCAGAAAGCAGAATTGACTTGTGTGTAGATGAAGGACTGATGTTACAGATATGTGAGGATAATGCAAGATCAACGAGCAGAGCATATCCTGACATAACATTTCCTGATGGGTGTAGCTACATACAGCAAAAGTCAACCCTTCCTTTCAATGTATTGTGCCATTTCTTGTTCCTAATCTTCACCCATACTGATTCTATTTCTTGATTTTTCTGTGCCAATATCCTTTCTCATCAAGGTTCTTTATAAACATGATAGTTCAGGATGAAATAAGTAACTTTATTGAATCCTAAGGAGTTTAATGTGTACTATAGCAATAATTCTGTCTCTCTCTCTCACTCTCTCTCTAGTCTTTCTCTCACTCCACTCAATCTCTCTCACTCCTCTCTCTCACTCCATTTTATCTCTCTCCCCACACTCTCGCTCTCCCT